>NW_024962276.1:5957077-6398304 GCF_019238085.1 Lagopus leucura
ACCTGCACTGCCCTATGAGTACCCCCACCCACCCACCCCAACCTCACACCCAGGCACTGCACGGCACACGGGCACAGCACACGGGGAAACACGGGGAAGAATGGATTTGGGTTTGGGAAGCCGAGTTCCCGGGAGCATCACTCCATGCGGCCTCGTTACCGGGTCCCACAGCCCCAGCTCCCGTTGGCTCATCCTGGTAAAGCCCGTGGTAAAGATGTGTCCTTCCCGCGTGAAGATGGCCCGCACGGGCCTCAGCCCCTCGTGGGGAGCGAACCTCTCCTGGGGATGGGGGGCACAGAGTCAGCGTGTGGCGCAGGGATGGGGTGTGAGGGCACGGATCCATCCCTGCTGCAGCTATTGGGTTCCAATGGAGGTGGGCGCAGGAGGGTCCTGGGGGGGGCACGCGGGGTCCTGGGGGGCACAGTGGGTCACGGCGCAGCCCCATACCAGGTCCCAGAGGCCCAGCTGCCGCTCACTCATCTTGCTGAAGCCGGTGGTGAAGATCTTGCCATCGGCCATGAAGATGGCGCGGATGGGCCGGGCGCCGTCGTGCGGTTTGGTTATCTCCTGCGTTGGGCGTTAGCGGGTTAAAGGCAAACACAGAGGGATGGGGTTAGTGGGGTCGGCCGTTAGCAGGGATGGGGGGGGGAGCGAGGGGGGGAGGTGGAGATGGGGACACGCTGGGGACACTCACCGCCACCACCGTCTGCTTGCGCGGGTCGATGACGCGCACCTTCTTGTCCTTGCAGGTGGTGACCAGGAGGCTGCCGTTGCGGTTCCAGCCCACGTTGTAGATGAGGTCGGTGTGCATGTCCTCCAGAGCCAGCAGCATCTCCCCCGTGCCCACATTCCAGAGGATAACCAGGTTGTCACAGCCTGCAGGGGACACCGGGGCAGTGTCACCACACTGGTGACCACTACAGGTTCCCGATGGGGATTTGGGGTGACTGCTGTTGGTCACTGGTGGAACTTGGGGTGACGACTGTTGGTCCTCAGCGCGGATTTGGGTGACCACCTTTGGTTCCTGACGGAACTTGGGGTGATCACCATCAGTTCTTCGTGGGACTCAGAGTGGGACTACCATTGGTCCCCAATGGGGATTTGGGGTTTTACCATTGATTCCCACAGGACTTGGGGTGAGCCCCACCTGCGCTCAGCAGCACGTTGCGGGCTGTGGGGTGCCAGCAGATGATGCCCACGCGCTTGGAGTGCCCCTCCAGCGTCACCACCGGCTCCGTGATGCTGCGCACGGGGATGTAGTCTGGGATCTGCCACACCTGGGGGGGGGGGACACGGGGATAATTAACCTCAGAGCTGCTCCAATACACGTCCTGATGCTGCAGGGAGCACGTGGTGCCAGGGGGATGGAGGGGGGTAGGGGGGGCACAGCCCCATTGTGCCGCATGTGGCCCCCCCGGTGCTGAGTCGCAGGGAGGGTATATTTAGCATAAAGTGCTGCATCATGGAGCCGGCGGCCGCCGCCAGCAGCACACACGCATGGCACTGCCTCTAAAAATAGGTCAGTGACACTTTGCAGGCGGCAAAGCAACGGGAAGGGAGGGGGGGGGCCTCCATACCCCCCCCACCGCCCGCCCCTCACCATAACGGTGGTGTCCTCGGAGGCGCTGGCGATGACGTTGTCGTTGTGAGGGCACCAGTCGATGTCCAGCACGGGCGCCGTGTGCCCCGTCACCAGCGGGTGGTTCTTGTCCACACGGCCTGTCTGCAGCACGAGGGGGGGGGGAGGGATGAGCCTGGGACCCCTCCCCTGAGCCACAGCACAGATACAGCATGGAGGGAGCCATGGGGAAACTGAGGCACTGAGCCCCATGGGGATGCAGAGGGCAGCAATATGCCTGGGAATGGGTTGCTGCGTGCCCTATGGTGGTGGTGTGGGACACAAGAGGGGGCCTAGTCCTTGTGTTGGGGTGGGCAGACACACACATACACACACTCAGGGATTTGGGGCTGGAGAGAAAGTGGATGGAGGGTTCCCTATGTCACTGCAGTTGTCCCCAGGATATGTGCCAGTAACTCCCACAGGGTCCCTGAGCCCCCCACAGGTTGGGGATATGGGGGCAAAGAGATGAAGAGCCGTTATCACATCCCATGCCCAGAGCAGAGCCCCTCATCACATCCCACACCCAGTACCACCCATGGGGGACCCGTCCCTACGCCTCCACTCACCTTGGACAGGGGCAGGACCATGAAGGCCCCCCCGCCACCCGACTCCACAATGATGGCCAGGAATTTGGGGTTGACGGCGCAGAAGGAGCTGTCCCACGTCACCTTGGAGACACGGATGTCCTCATACATCTGGTCGGCCTTCACCGGCTGCCCAAAGACGTGGCGGAACTTGCTCTGACGCACCACGCGGCGGCTCATGGCTGGGGGGGCACAGGTCAGGACGTGGAGCCCCCCCAGTGGGGTGCAGGGACCTCAACACCCACAGATCTCGTGCTGCGAGGGATCCCCATCCAGGTTTGGAGGGAGTGTGGGGATGTGGCGATGGCATGGGATGGGGGCACGGGATGGAACCTGGTGTGGTCCTCGCCCCACAGAGGGAGCTGGGGCAGCTGTGGGTGTTGGGGTGGCTGCTGGGCACCAGCATCTCATGGAACAGTGCTGCCTGTCTGCTTTGTGGCGGGGATGTGGCTGTGCTGTGCACCAGGGCTGTGCCATCCCCTATAGCTGTGCCATGCCCTATGCCCGTGCCACCCCCATGGTTGTGTCATGTCCTATGTCCATGCCATCCTCATGGCTGTGCTGTGCCCTGTGGCCATCACCAGAGCTGACCCATACGTAGTGACAGCGGGAAAGCGGGGCTGCAAAAAGCTCGGGGGGGGGGGGGGGTAATAGGAGGTGCCATGCACTGGGTCACAGCTCATCCCTGTGTGTCCCCTCGTGTCCCATCCCAGAGCAGTGATCTGAGGTCTCCCACCTGGGTCACACTTCCCCAGCGCTCGGGGATTCAGAACATCAGAGCTTTGGGCAGCATGGCCACACGGCCCCATGTGCAGAGGGAGTGGAGAGGAGCCTGGAGCTCTGCACAGCACTGGGGGGGTCTAATTGGGGTTATCCAATATCCCCATCACCCCGGCCCCTGCCAGGTGTGCACTGACCCTCCTGGAGACCCCAGTGTCACTCCCAGTGCTGCAGGTCTGCAGTGCTGTGGGATGGTGACCCCACAACCCCACAGTGCCCTTTGGGGCCAGTCGGCATCACAGCCCGGTGCAGCACAGCGCGTTCCTGCAGGTTTGTGCCCCTTTGGCACTGCCCAGGAGTTGGGGGGTCCCCGAAATGGTGTCTCCACCAGGACAAGGCCCTCAGTGCTGGGGGGCTGCGTGGGGATGTCCTGCAGAACCCATCTGGCACAAGGGGAGCGCAGCTGGGAGTGCGGATGTGGACAGGGAAGGGATGAGGGGCTGCCTGGGGGGCGAGGGGCAGCTGGGGGCACAGGACATGTGAGGTGCAGCGAGGGGCAGTGCATGGGGTGCAGGTGGAGTGCAGGAGGGTGCATGGAGTGCAGGTGGGGTGCAGGTGGGGTGCAGAGGCTGCAGGACCGGTGCAAGGGGTGCAGGCAGATGGGGTCGGAGGGGCTGCAGGCAGCGTGCAGGGGGTGCAGGGGCAGCGGGCGCGGTGCAGGCAGGACAGCCCGCTCCCGGCCGTGCCATTACGTTGCCACAATTGAATCCGCAGCGGCCGCTCGGGAACGACCAGAGGTCACTTTCCATTTATAGCCATCTCCCGGCGGGGCCCGGCGGAACGAGGGGCCGGGGGCCCGGGGCTCGCCGTTCCGCTCCCACCGCCCTTCTCTTGTCCCCTCGCCCCCCGCTCCCCCCACCCCGGCCCCATCACCGACCCCGCTCCCACCTGCGCTCCGCTGCTGCCCCGCTCGGCTCCGCCCGCTCCCGCGTCCCCGGCCCCGCTCCGCCCGGCACGGCACGGCCCGGCTCGGCTCGGCTCCGCTCGGTCGGGCTGCGCGGGGCGCGCAGTGCCGCAGGGAACAGCTGAGCCCAGCCCGGAGCCGGGCCGGCACGGCCCCCCCGCTGCGGGCACCGGGAGGAGGAGGGGAGGGGGGGCCCGGCCCCGCCTGCCCTTACCGGGCCCTGCCCGGCCCCGGCCGAGCGCTGCCCGCCCCCGAACCCACCGGGATGGGGGATACGCGCTACAGGGGGCGGCGGCGGCGTAGCATCCCTATGCCCACCCCCTTCCACCCCCTTTCGCCCGCCCCCACGGGATGTTCGTTGGGATTTAGCCGGGACTGCACCGGCCCAAAGGGGATTAAAGGGATCGTAAGGCTGGGGGGGAGCCGGGGCAGGGGGTTCCTGGAAAGGCAGCAGGCGATGGCCCCTACAAGGGCACCGAGCAGAGCATTGGCTGTGCTGAGCGGGTCAGCAGGGAAAGTGACATCCACCCACCACCCATCCGGCCGGGGGCTGCGGGACAACATCGTCACAGCACCGCACAGCTCTGCCCCGCTGCACATCCCCGTAGGGGAAGGGGACCTCAGGAGCCTTTTTCCGATGGGCATGGGGGCAGCAGGGGAGGCTGGGCACCCCCAGCCCTACTGCAACACCCCCAGTGCTGGGCACACTCTGGGCACAGTCCCAGAAGGATTTTGGGGCTGGGGTCCTCCACCCTCAGTGCATCACCTGGGCCGGGGGGGGGGGGGGGAACAGCAGCCGGCCGGGTGGGGACACAGAGCCCCCCAGCCTTGAGAAGGAGGCAGCAGGCTGACATCGTCGTCAAAATAAAACTTTTATTCATTCGGTAACAAGAACATTGAATCTGCACATCAGTGCACGAGTTCACATTTAAAAACAGCGGAGCACATCGGTCATAAAGTCTCTTAGAGGAGTATGGGGGGGGAGGTGGGGGAAAGGGACGATCCCAGGCACCGAGGGACACTGGGGGGGGCACACTTGTGCTCCATCCCCAGCCACAGCTGAGCACACGGACATTGCACATCGGGGCAGGGGTGGAAAGGCACCAGCACGGGTCTTGGTGCTGTGGGAAGTGCCCAGGAGCGCAGCCCTATGCCAGTGCTGCGGCCCAATGGTGCCTCGTAGGTTCCCTTTCACCAGGAGTCACCTCCAGGATGGGGCCGAGGGGGGGGTCTGTACATGGGATGACTTTGGGAAGGATGGGACGCACGCACACACACACACACACCACAGAGTGCAACAGAACACAGTGTAAAAACCAGGTGGACGCGGGCGCCATCCGTCTGTGCAAGGCTCACACTTACAGTACGGGCAGAGGTGGGGTGGGGGGGGGCAATGGCTGAGATATTGTACAGGAGTCAATGTAAACAACTGAGCGCCCTCTGGGAGGGCTTGGTGAGACCAAAGGAACGGCTGCTTTGTACAAAATGCCCTTCAAACATCGTGTTCCTCCCAAAAGCCCACCGGCAAGGGGAGAGGTGGCAGCACAGAGACAGGGAGCGCAGCCTCAGGGGCAGCTCTGAGCCCGGTGGCTTTGGCTGAGCACCCAGCACTGTGCACCCCTTCTGCCAGCGGGTTCAGAGCCCCTCAGCGCCTTTGTAATGCTGGAAGGGAACAAGGCTGGGCTGGGGACAAGGGGACAGCACGGCTCTGCAGCACTGCTGCTCTGCAGAGAGGAGCGTTGGGAGGAAGCACGTTTCTGCTCTGCAAAAAGGACACCTCTCCTGAGACCAAACTAGGTGGAGAAAGCTGGGGAGGTGAGGGCCAAAGCTGTCCTTCACAGCTGACCCCAGGGCACATGGCCTTTCTGTGCTGCCCACATGGCTCCAAGGCCAGCTGGAGCCACTGGGAGCCACGTGGCCCCACAGCAAGCCATGGCTCGCTGCGATCCAATCCTTGGGCTGCGCTCCAAACTGTGGCCAGCACTGCTAGGGCAGCTTGCAGAGCTACAGCAGGACAGGCACGGGAACCTTGGGCTGCAGCAAGGCAGCAGGAGGAGCCCAGGAGCTGCAGGAGAGGCAAATCCTCCCACATGGTGGCACGAGCTGCCCTGCAGCTGGAGATGAGCTCAGCACAGCCTGCAGCACCGCTGCTGCTTTCCAGGCACGGCCTGGGCTGCTGCTCCTCCTGCCCTGTGCTCTCTGGGCACTGCACGTTCAGCAGCAGGAGTTGTTCTGCAGCTCCTGGCAGGGCCAGGCACCAGGCAGTGCAGAGCAGGCTGAAACTGGGAGTAACCGTGTGGGTCTGGGAGAGGCCAGGAGCTGCAGAAGAGAACACAGGGCTGGAGGAGATATTTGGCCAAAGCCACTGCGTTTGGGTGCAGAGATGCCATGGACAGCACTGAGGGTGAGGAAAGTGGTGTTGTTTTCCAGTTTACAGAATGCAGTCTTGCCCTTAAAAAAAAAAACAAAAAAAAAAAAACCACAAAATAATAACCAACATAGAAACAAACAAAAAAATCTATATAAATATCATATATACAATTTAGCAAAAAACAGAAACTTCCAGGAAAGATCCTCCCTCCAGGCTGAATACAACAGGAGTGGCAGCAGAGGACAAAGCTTTTGCATTCAGTGTGAGAACAAAATGTGTAACAACTACAGTGGCCTCTGGGATGCAGAGGGGATGTGGGGCAGCTCTGGGGTGCAGGGAGGCAGCAGAGGGCAGAGGACACGATATGGCCATGAACGTGGAAGGCCCACAGCAGAATTCAAGTAACGGGAGGGCTCATGCCCTGCTGAGGTGTTTGTTTTAGAAGAACACTCCAGGTCGTGGGCTCTCAGTTAGGGGAGGAGGTGGGGGCAGAGCTGAGGGTCCCTGAGCCCAGCCCTGTGCTCCTGTTGGGGCACACAGGCAGAACGGAGCTCTGTAAAGGACCTGCCAGCACCACCCAGCTCCAGCCTGCAGCACAAAGTGAACAAAGTGGACTTGGCACAGCCTTCACAGTTGCGTGGGCTCTCGCCCCAATGCCCAGCACCATTTTGAGGCACGGGGCTGATTCAAGTGAGGATCTAGGAGCTGGTTTCGAGCAAACCTCTGCCCCGCTGCAGTGAGCCAGCATCCGTTTCCAACAGGGAGAGGTGTTCTTTTAAAACAAACCAACAACAAAAAGAACATCTGAGGTTATCTGAGTTCATTAAAAAAACAAAACAAAACACAACCCATAAAAAACAAAAACCAACCAACAGTCCTGCAGTCAGAGTCACACACAGAAGAACCAACCCACACCTACATGCGCCAGGAACGGTAAGATGACAATATATATATATATATAAAATTAACCAATAAAGTGCATGTTCCTTATATTACACCTGCCCCTTGTGTGAGCACAGCGCTCACAATCACATGGTGTTATACAGGGGATTGGTTGTCCGCTTTCTGTCATTGCTCTTTTTGAGTCTCCTCAACGGGTGAGTTCTACCATGCTGCTGTCGGGGTGCTGCCAACACAGAGGCTCCCTCCTGGGGGGCAGTCCACGTGGGAGCGGAGCTGGGAGCCGAGCCGTGCTGGTTGGAGCCGCACTCTTTGGCGTACTGAGCCAGCGGGCGCTCCACCGGCCTGCTCTGCGCAATGCACTCGGCTGTTCTGAGCTGCTCTACAAAATGCTGAGCGGGTTGGGGATCCTGGAGGGCGGGTGAGGAGAACGGGTGGCATTTCGCACACGGGCTCTCCAAGCTCTGCTCTGACCTGGCCCCGTGAAAACCTGCACCCAGGGCCATGCAGGTGAGGAGGACGGGGCTGGCGCAGCGGGAGGCCGCCTCCCTCTCAGACAAGTCGTCCTTGGAGAGCTCCAGGCAGTCCAGTTTGGCCAAGGATGCCGAGCGCTTCATCTGGGAGGGGGTGGTGAGCCCTGCGTGCCGGATGCGTGCCTCTATTTCCTTTGCTCGCTGTTTGACCAGCCCAGGGCTGCTGCTGCGCTCCCCCACGCTGTGACTGCTGGAGCTGTGGGGCAGGCTGCAGCACAGGAAGGAGATGTCCAAAAGGTCCACGTTTGCGGCGTGCAGGCTGGTTGAGGAGCCAGCACCACCCTGGCATGGAGCCTGGCTGCTGTCCCTAAACAGGAGACTCACGGCTCCCGCAGTGCCACACAGCGTGGTCGGCTCATGGTCCGTGCTCGTGCTCTGCTCGGTGACACCTTCCAGGTGCATCACACAGGGCAACACAGAGCGGTCAGGGCTGGCTGAGGGCGTGCAGGAGGGCTGGGCAGAGGGGGAAGCAGCACCGAGGGGAAAGGACAAGGCAGTGCCTTCCTCGCTGGGGCTGAGCAGGGTGCAAGTAGCCTGCTGCTGCTGCACCAAGTGCTCTGGCAGTGGCGGGTGTACCAGAGCTCTGAGAGAGGCCGCTGCCTTCTCAGAGCACAGGGAAGGGTTCAAGTTTTCATCCAGCAGAGGGAGAGCTGCGGGCTGCTCATTGCCTGCAGCGGGGCTCTCGGCAGCCCTGACCATAGGAGTGAACTCGATGATTTCGATTCTTTTGGGAAGGAGGGAAGGCAGGGCCGGCTCCTCCGTGCCATCAAACGAGACCACCACCCTGTGCTCCTCCTGCCCTGGGCTGGGCTCTGTGGGGTGCGCAAGGAGTGTGGGCAGCTGCCTGCCTGCAGGCTGCTCTGCACCCAGTGACAGCAGCTCCTCGGAGCCCTGCACCGCACCACCCTCCGGAGCCAACTCCAGGGGCAGCTCCTCCGTCCTCCCCTGTGGCAGCAGCTCAGCAGCAGGAGAGTCGTTCCTGGAGTTCTTGCGGGTCAGCAGGACGCAGACTGGAGACACGTGCTGGTGCTCTTGCTCCTGCCTCAAGCGCTCCTCAAACTCCAACGTGGCTCTGCGGACGGAGCCGGGGCACCACTTGGGCTCAGGGAGGACGCTGAGCTGCTCACCCTCCTCCAGCTCTGATTTACAGGAGGAGAGCTGCAGTGAGGGAGCAGTTTCTTGCTTAGCTTGCAGAGGGTCTTTCTCCTTTTCCTGGTGTCCTTCGCTCTGATCCACCCTTTCCAATGCCCAAATCGCCTCCACAGGCAGGTCGTGCACAGTGTTCCTCTTTGGTGTCAGGGTGAGGTTGGCTGAGCCCTCCTTCTGCTGAGCAGGCCCCGCTCCCTGCTTGATGGACTCGATCTCTGTGATGATTTCCTTCACTGAAATGGCATTTTCTGAGTGGGACCGTGTGAGATGGCCGGTGCCAGGCAGCTCAGGGACCTCCTGCAAAGCAGAAACAGGAATTACAAACAGCACACAGCAGCAGCTTAATGGCAATGAGGGGGCACTCCTCCAAAGGAGCAGAAAGCATGCGTGCTGATGTGCAGGGATGGACTGCAAGCACAGAACGATCACTAGCATAGAAGCGATCTCTGGGCCTGCACTCTACATATTCCAGGCTGGATTTCCACTCAGACTGAGATTTAAGAACTGTTATTTCCTATTTGCCACGAGTTCTGAGGGAAAAATAGTTAAGCAAAAACCCCAAGTTTTGAACTAAAAATGTTCAAAGAGAGACTGTTCAGGTAGGGGAGTGAACAGAAAGGGCAGCACGAAGAAGGGCTGCGTGCCGAACCATCCTGGTTTCTTGGAGCAGAACGGGCAGCAATGCTCCCCCCAGCAGCACAGAAACTCTTCCTGCCAAATTGCTGGAGAGAGTCGGCCTCTTTTATTTGGATGAGCCTTAGTGCCTCACATGGAGATGGAAACGATTCAAGCAATGCAGGCTGGAATTTAAATAAGAGAGGCTCCTAAAAAAATGATGGCCCTGGACATCATCAAACCCTGTGAGACCGCTGCAGGGTAGGAAGCAACAGTAGGAGAAAGGTGCCTAAATTCAGAGGTTACTGAGTTCTGCTCCAGGAGAGGTCAGCCACGATGTACCCGAGACCATCCCCCTGGGCCTGGCCAGGCTCATTCTCTTTTTCAATCAGCAGAAGCTCTACATCTGCCTCAATTTACTGTCTCAGTGCTGGTGTTTTCCAAGCAGGGAGTAGTGCCAGCTCTGTCCCGTTATTCGGTGCATTCCTCGAGGCAGACAAATTACCCGTGCAGGTTCAGGATGCTGGCTGGCCTCAGCTGCCCTAATGGCTCACATCCCACCTATCTGCTCTCCCTGATGTGAAACTCAAAAATAAGTTTCACATGAGAACAACAGAGCAGGTCAGGTCAAGGTTGACTCAGCCCTGCACTGCCAGTAAACAGGTGTTTGAGCAAAGAGCACAGAAAGTAGCAAGCTTCTAAAGGCACAGAGAAGGACAAGCATCTAGCAATCTCTCCCCTAAAGGCTGGAACTGGCAAGACCCCTGTCCACAGCAACCCCACAGCAAGCAGCTACCCACAGGCAGGTTGGAACAGCAGTTCCTAAAGCCCCCAGCAAGTCATTTTAACCTTTTGTTGCTCTTCATCTGTGGAAGAGTCATCTGATGCCTGAGGGGAGTTCCCAGAGCTGTTCCTTTGGGCGTCTGCACCCACGTCTGCAGCAGGCAGCACCTCCAGCACAGGCAGCCTGGCCGCCCCATTCCTCCCAGCACCTTGCTCCTCCGGCCTGGAGTGGGAGCAGCTGCGTGACCTGCTCTCCTGAGAGAGCTCCACAAATTTCTCCAAAGCACTGAAGAAGTCAATCCTGTCTGCACTGAGGTCTGCCCCTTCAGGCTGGGCGTTCTGCTGAGGGCTCGGCGCGTTTTGGTTTGGGGACTGGAAAGAGTCTTTTAAGCACAAAGTGAATTCCTCCATGGGAACCAAGTGCACGTTCATATCAGGCTTAAGGGCATCTTTTTCCAGATCGTCTACAGTCAAATCAGGAAATTCTGTTATTTCCAAGGGGTGCTGGAGTTGCATTAAGGCCTCAGAAGCATGGCAGTTATCGGGGGGGACAGAATCCACGCAGCACCCTGCCGTGCAGCCATTGATGTTGTTCAGGTTCAGCTTGTCCTCCACCTGCTCCACATGGAAATCTCTACACATGAACTCCAGGTGAATCCTCCTCTCTTTCACACAGCTCTCCTCAATCACATTTGCATCCTCTGCGAGCTGCTCCCGGTCCAGCTCAGCAGGGTAGATGGGAGACATGGGCTGCTGGTTGTCATTGCTCTTGGCCTCAGAGATCTGGTCGGCAGAGGTAGTGATCTCCTTCTTGTTCAGTTCCAGCCCTGATTTGCAGATGGGCTCATGGTGGTCAGAGAGGTCGCTGTCAGAGTGTGAACGCCACAGCTTGTTGTGCCGCTGCTTGCTGTGGGGAGGAAGAGCAGAGGAAACACTGAGTGGAGCTTTCACATACCAGAGCCACCTCACTGTAAGAGGATGCAGCCTACACGAAAAACTGCAAATACTGGAGACAGTGAGCACAGCTGCAGCTTAACCTCAGTGTTTCAGGGTCAAACCTGCTGGAAGAGTTGTCCCAATAACAAGCTGCTTTTCATTAACTACATCCCACTGCAGTCTCCCACTCTACACACACACACACACACTCCCCAGTGGTATTTTATCAGTCTACTCATCAAATACAAAATTTGATTGGCTATAGACTGGTTATTCCTCAGCCAGAGGGTGTCTTCCCACGTGCCTGCAGGTGGGAAGGGACCAGAAGGGACAGGGTCCACAATCCTGAATGGTGGACAAGGAATGAAGACTCATTTCCCTCATGGCTTCCTCTGAGCAACTTCAGTGGTCAGTACTGGGGCTCTGGTAACCAGAAGTGTGCTGGTACATGTATGAGCGTGATGGGAAAACACAGAAGACATTCTCTGCAGCCAGCAATTAGCCCCAGGCACCACCTGCCTTCCCACAGGAAGGAAGGTCAGGAGTTCTGCAGCTCTTGGAAAGCCCCTTTAGAAAGGTCCAAGCATTGCACCACCATAACTTCCACCTGCCAAAAAACCAGCCTGTGTTCTGGGCTTACAAAGAGCCAAGGAGGCAACCTGTCACAACCAAACCACATCAAAACCTGGCCAGGGCTCTGCTGAGTGACCGTGGCCACAGGGCTGTGCTTCCACCACTTGCCCCTAGGAGGAGAGCACATACCACAGAAAGGCCCTGGAATCCACAGGAGACACAGCCAAACCTCTCCAGTCCCCTGCCAGCGTGAGCATCGCTCCCAGACACGTCCGCTGGTTGCAGTTAAGTTAATTAACAGCCGCTACTGAACTAATTAGAACGCAGCAATTTTAGTTGTGGGTGCCTGACAGCTAAGGAAAATAATCCATCATGGATTTAGCTTCTTAACCCCATCTCAGTGACAGCCTTCATGCGTGGCACGGGCCACAACAGGGTGCTCCTAGAGGAAGGTCAGGACGAGATGGCACCAGGCACTGCCACGGGGTGCAGCTCCATCCCTGGGGGTCCTGGAGCACAGCTGGGTGCCAGCAATAGATCTGGGCCTGTCTGCAAGGGATGCCAAGGATTGCCCATGTCTCTGCTTGCATACCCTGCGGAGCAGATGCTGACGTTTTCTGAACCTCAGCGGTGCTCACTGCCTCTCCTCACATCCAGCAGAGCCCAGCTGGTGGCTGTGTCTCATGGCCATGCTGCAGCCTCCTCCAGGCTCCTGGGAAGACCATTGCTGCTGGCTCACAAGTTGCACGAGGTGATGCCAAATGGTGTTTTGCTGCAACTTATCCATAACTAATAAAAGAAACGGGGTTTTAGCTCAGCCTCTCTGCTGCTCACACCACAGGGAGGGGACAGCTTAACTAATCCCAGGAAGTACGACAGCTCCAAAGCAAAACACGCCTGCTGTTGTGACTAAAAGCAGGCAGGGGGTTTTCATTTTACAGCTGGAAAACACGTCCCAGTTGCTATAGGCTCAACACAAAACCGTAACTAGATAGTGCGAGCACATGGCTGCCCTCACAGACCTTCCCTCTGAAATCCGAGCAGTCACATGAGCATGAATCTGTTGGGGGTTTTTTCGTTGTTGTTTTTGTTTTTTACCTGGCCTGGAATACCACAGCAATAAACAAGGCAGCTGGAAGCCAGAGGGGAATGCTAAATAATGGAGAAGGGGAGAAAAAGCAGCTTAGAGATGAGAAAAGAAGCACATAAAGAAGGCTCATTCCAGCAGCACAGAGAGGCTGTTCCTTGCTTCAGTGAAGCTTCACTTACTGCAGGCTTTTTAGTCCTACGTGCACAGATGTAATGCACTGCTCTTGCATTTTTTAAAGCCTCACGAGTAATCCTGTTTGTGCCATTGTACAGGGACTTGCAGAGTAGGTCAGGAGCTGTGGTGTGCTCAAGTGGGGGGGCAGCTGCACCACGTGTTGGCAGCAAGAAAGACTTCCCTCTTGAGAAAATACTGAAACAGCCAGGAAAGAAAACCAAACACTCTTAACCAAATCATTTGTACAGGGTGGCTTCGTAGGTGTGCCACCAACTACCAGCCAAAGCAGGGCTGAGGGCTTGAAGATGTGATGCAGCAGCTGCTAGCAAACCTGGGCTCTTCTCAGGTGTTTACAAACCTGTGAAGGCTGTACAGGATGTTGGTGCTTTTCTCATCTTGAAAGTTTTTTTTTTTCTTCTACCCAAAAAGACTGAATTTTGCAGCCTGGCCATGCTATGTGGTCAGGTCACCTCTAGATTAGAGTTTGAGGTTTGGTGTAAAAAATCAGGAACCCAGACTTGGCCCAAAAGAGACACCAGAGTGCTGGAAGCAAGTGGAGAGGGAAATCGTGAGCACAGAGAGGGAGGGGAGATCTCTGCAAGTGAGTGGGAAAGGCCAAAGGACAAAAACAAGACGGGAAGAAAGTGAAAGGCAGAGCCCTGGGTGCCTTGGAGAGAGCACAGGAGTACCCAAGCTGCTGTGAAGAACAGCACAGGACAGGTGCCTTTCAACTGCAATAAGCAGCCATGAAATTGCTACTTTGGCCAAAAGATGTTAAGAGCCACCTCCTGCAGCAGGAGAGTCAGCTTGGGCAGCTCTGCTGAAATTTGCTGCCCTGCAAGGCACACCAGGGTCCTACGTAAATCACCTGGCAAAACACAGAACTATCACTACCTCCTTCCAGCTGATCACGTGGAGACATTGCTTAACACGGCTTACAGGCAGATTTCTTGCAATATTTATGTCTTTTTGCTAATAGCTGATAGGTTTGGGATTACAAGACACTTGCCCATACCCCATCCCAGCCCTAGGACTCCACACAGGAACAAACAAACACCACTGTTGCAATGCACAGAACATCCTGTCTCCTCCCTTAACAGCAACACCTACCAAAGCGATCTAAATAAAACCACACCAGCTGCTGAGGAGGGGCACGTTCAACAGGGAGCTGGAAGGGGATGGAGACAAAGCCAGCTCCCTGCCAAGAAAGAGGGACATCATTTATCTCTGCTGGACCCTGCACAGCTCTGAATGCTGCGTTCCGATTGTAGCAGGAATCCCCTAAAGAAAACCACAGCCAACTTAGAAGCTGAACAGGCTCCTAAAAGCTCTTTGTTACACCCATTTTCATAGAATCACAGAAAGGCCTGGGTAGAAAAGGACCATGCTGATCATCTGGTTCCAACCCCCTGCTATGTGCAGGGCCACCAACCAGCAGCCCAGGCTGCCCAGAGCCACATCCAGCCTGGCCTTGAATGCCTGCAGGGATGGTGCATCCACAGCCTCCTTGGGCAACCTGTTCCAATGCACCCCTGAAGCCATGAAAACAAAGCACTACCTTTCTCCAGATAACCATAACGCAGGGATGGAAGCTCTACCCTGAAGATTCCCAGTCATTCCTCCCACTCACCTTGCCAGCAGGATCCCCTGGTATTCCTCCAGCTGCCTCATAAAGCTGGGGTTGGGCTTGGTGACCGTGCGCCGCTCCTTCACGTAGTCGTAGGCCCTGTCCAGGTTCCAGCCGTACTCCTTCATGGCGTAGGCGATGACTGTGGAGGCTGAGCGGCTCACCCCCATCTTGCAGTGCACCAGGCACTTGGAGCCATTTTTCCTGATGTGAAACACAAAGAGAATCACTACACAGAAACACGGCCTCTGAGAAGCTTAAGAAAACAGCAAATTCTCTACCAGGGCATTATCAAATAGTTTCAGTGCCACGGACTCATTTGGAGTTTCTTGGTTGTCATCTGGAAATCCTATTTACAAATTGGAGCAAGGGACAAAGAAAGAAGAACGTAAAGAACGAGATCTTAATATCCTTAAGAGATTTAGTTACAAGGGCTCTTCCAAAGTGGACAAACATCATTTATTTGTGCAGATTTAGGAAGACTGCTGAGGACTGATATGGCATCCTCCAGCCTTGACAGAACACTGGAGACAAGCAGTTCTCCAAATAAAAAGGGCCTCTGTCACACAAACATGCTATCACTGTCCACAAACATAATCTTGGAGGATTCCAAGCAGTTCAGGAGAGCTGCTAGCACAAAGATCCTTTTCCACCACAAACTACTGACAACATATTTGTTGGGTTTGGTGACTGGACAAAATCAGCTCTGCTGATTCTGGTGTTCTCCTGGTGTTGGAAACCCTTCCTAGCTCCCACCCAGATTGAGAGATTTTTCTTACTGAAGGGGAAGCAGTGTCTGTGAGCTGAAGGAGCACCCGCTGTGCCTGGGGGAGGCTGGTACAGGCAGCACATGTGGGCAGCCAGCACTGCTCCCAGGAATTCAGAGGTGTTTGCCTGCCATGAAATGGAGGAGGAAGGCTAGCTGGCCCTTATCTCTGACCTCTGCACACCGGTACAGTGAAGGCTGAGAAAATTTCACTTTGGCTCCTGGGGTTTTCTCCTTCATGTGCCAGGTTTCTGTACTGCCAGCCACATGAAGCTCCCACAGAACAAACTGGGAGGCGATGGAGCACAAACAGCCACGAGCCTCAGCAAGCCATCACAGCTGCCTGAGCCCACACCTGCAGCCACACTGCTCAGAGATGTCTGCACTGTCAGGGGGTTCTATGCTACAGCAGTCTTTGCACATCACTGTTCTCCTTAAGTACTGCTTTTGAAGTGCTGTCATCCCCAGGAACTGCCGTCCTCATGCATTTACAAAGCTGAGAAACCCTTACAGCAGTCTTCAGACCACTGGCCAGCACAACCCCTGGCCAGCAGGCAGACAGGACAAAGGAAGGGGTATGGTAACAGCTCCAGCCTAAAAGACTCCTCACTTCCATCACATTGCATGTAGAACTGAGGCCCAGCAATTCAAGCCAAGTGGAAATTATTCTGGGCAGAAAAATACTTGAGCATGACAACACTTCAAAGCCAGAACTCAAGGGAAAACAGTGATGTCTTATAAAGAAACAGCCTTCAATAAAATACGTATCTACAACTTGCTCAGGAGAGCCACACTCAAACAAGTCAGCTTTTCAAGGCTATGAGAAATCACAAGCACCAGCTGCAGTTAAGAGAAGACAGACTGCTGTAATGGAAACAATACTGTAAAGGCAACATATGCCCCTCTGCTTTCTGACCAGTTTTCCCATAAAAAGGCAGCTGAATTAACTGGAGACAGCTCGTATAACTGGGATACAGATCTTAGCAGTAAAAAGTGACAACTTTCAACATCCACTATCAGATTACTCGGTGTAACTGACAGCTCAGAGACTTATGCAGGCATTTCTCTTGTTAAAAGGGAAGAGTTTGCTCTATATAACACTACGTGAACTTGTTTCCAGACTGTAGGCTTCACAGTACAGCCTAGCAAAGCAGGGAACAGCTTATGCTTGTGCTCATATATCACAATTTTCCTTCTTACTTTTGACAAACCCTGCTCCATTTGTTACTGCCTTTTCCTCCCACCAGCACTCCAGAGACCCGCTGTGTCTCTTCAGCAGCAGGTAAACTGTTAGCTCCCTGATACAGGAGAGATCACCTCCTGTCAGTCCTACCTGCTCCTTTTACAAGCAGATGCAAGAATGACAGCTCATGGAGACCACAAAATGAATGTCTAGGCAGGCAAGTAAGAAAACTAGTTGACAAAATCACTGGGAAAGTAATAAGTGCTTCGTATATATCTTCTAAATGCACTTGGTCTGATTTGAAAAGACTTACTTCGCCTTGGAGATGAATTTGTAGGTATCATTCCAGTAAGCCAGAAGATCTGTTGCTTCTTCATCATACACCCGAATATTATGGTACTCAAAAAGGCCAGGGAAGAAGTTATCTATTTCTCGAGTCACATTCAAGATATAGCGCACCCTGCATGGAAACACACAGCAGGTAAAACTGCAGACTGTGCAGAACGCAGTGGGTTCAGAGACACATCACAGCTTCTAGGTAACAACTCTGCCTCCCTTTGTGATTGGAAAATGCACAGCATTCAGAGCTGCAGTCCTGAATGCACCTCCCTGGAAATTAGGGCTGAGAGCAAGGAAATGCTGCCTAACAGACAAAAGAGCTCTCTGAATAACTCAGAGCTCTTCCTCACATCTGTCAGGTGGCTCTGCTTGCCCATCACCTCTCTGCTCTGAGTGTTGCTAACGTTCCTGCACAGCCCATTCTGCCTGTGCTTGGATGCTTTCTCAAAGCTCCTTCATGAGTCTTTCCTTCTGCTGGAGCAGTAACACAAGAAGATTGAAGGCACAAGCTCAGGAGCACTACTATAGTTCAACTAACGTATAAAATAAACACAGAGAGAGTTAACAGACAATGAGCCACTGGGAAGATTTATTTCTTCTCCCTAAGTTTTCCGGGATTAAAGAGAGAGAAAGCATATGGCTTTTACCACTCCACCCAGGTCCCTTAGCCCTGAGGGTCACTTGTAAGGAGTTTATGAGCTGCACTCATGCTGGGTTGCCAGACTTAGAAGAGCACTGTGAGGGATGTCCCATCTCTCTAGCTGGTATGAGATCATTAGCAGTCAAGTGGGACCTGCCTGACCATGGAAACTGCAGCAGACCCTTGGCTTAATGAGTCAACTTTGCTACACTGGTTCTCCATGGAGCAGAAGCTTGCTATCAAACTCAGCTCAGCAATGATTATTTTTTTCCACTGGATTGGCATAAATCAGCCAAACCTGTAAGTAATGGTTTAATTACAGAATCTTGGTGCTCAGATCCACCCAACCTAGGGAGAGGACACTCTAACCTTATGTCTGAAGGAGAGGAAAGGCAGAAAGCAGAGCAGCCCCCATTGTTAAGCCCTAGAGCAACAGCACGGTACTTCCTACTGGGCCCCACTCAAAGGAACAAATGCTCCTTCACACGTTTTCCTTCCTGCTGCAGTCTGGAGCTCCAGGCTCCAGTAATGGTGAAGGCTTAAGAGAGAGGCACAGAGCCAGCAACACAGCATCCACTTAACTGAAGCTTTCTACTGCTTGTAGCTATGAGGTTGCTGGCTTCCTTTGTTCACCAAGGGGATGTCAGTCAAGGTCAGGGAATGAGATTCTTTTACTTTAGGGTGCCTGTCTGTGGGACATAGACTTTGGAGGAAGCAAGAGCTTGTTCAGATCTGCAAACCCTTTAACAAGTCTCAGGTTACTCAGCAGGTAAGGTTTAGTGCATAGACAAGTGTTGAGGGCAAGCTCCTGCTTTTAAGCTGATGGCCTGAAGCTACTTACCCTCTGTTCTGCAAATCTTCCAGATTGGAGGCGTTCCATTCAGAGCCCTGCAGGGAAAACATGCAATAGGACACATCAGCCAGATGAAGGACAACTGATGGATCCAGGGACCACAAGTCCAGCAAATCCATCATCCAGATCCCTTCTGAAGCAACTAACAGCTCTGCAAAGCAGGAACCCAGCACTGTATACTTCCTGCAAACCACTGAGAACCCCCAGCACAGTTGAGCCCTCTCCACCCTTTCCCTGGAGGCTGCTGACAGCTCTGCCCCACAGAGCAGAGCCTGCTTGTGTTTAAAACCACCCAGGTGCTCTTTATACATGAAACACCCATCTCATACATTAAAGGCAGCAACCCCATAAGCTCACCTGATATACACATCTCCCCATACTCAAAGCCCGTGTGAGCAAAGACACAAACAGGCTTTACCCTCATCTCTGCAGCATGCTCAGGGCCTGCACACTGCTTGCTTCCTGCCCAAACACAAACACCTCAGCTGAGATCAAGGCCGCTCACACAACAGCTTCCTTCACAAATGATGGCTTGTGAGCTCTTTGCTCCCCTGCCCTAAACAGAAACAGCTCCTAACAAAAGGACAGCTCAGATGCAAGAAGGACCCAGGCAGCACTGACACCACAACAGCCCTGCTCATGGTTACTATTCAGCATCTGCCAACAAGTTTATTGCTATACTGCCTTAGTCAGCTTTACATTGTCACTTCCTGGCCAAGGAAGGGCCAGGACTCCAGCCTGAGAACCACAGGTTCCACATTTCCACAGGCACAGAGTACAGCGCTGCAAGCCTTTTCTCCCGTCCCTTGCTCCACAATCAGTGACACCATCAGGTCTCTTACTTCCTACTTAGTTATTGTTAGCACTCCCTAAGCAGGATCCCACAGGGCTCTTACCTTCATTCAACAGAAACCATCCCTGTGCCTCTCAGAACCCCCTGCTTTGCAGATACATGCTCCTGCATGAAGAAGCTGCTGCCCGGCCCAGCAGCACTGCTCCTCACCACAGAGCCTGCTTTGCAAACACTTCTGTTCCAGACATCAGACACAGCCCTCCTCCTTGGTGCTGCCTGCAAGCCTCTTTATTACGGTCTTGTTCCCATTAAATGTACTCAGAGCCAAGGTTCCAAGCTCTGCTTTGGACTGAACTGCCTGCATTGCCTTTGACCAGCACTGCAATCCTCTAACAAGTCTCTCTTGGGGACACCCAGTCCACACAAACACATTACATCGTAGGTACTTTAAGTTTCCTGGCTCTGCCCCACCGCAGTTCCTCATGAGCGCTCACATACACCATCCCTTCTGAGCCACAGCCCAGGTCTAAGCTTCAGCAGACTGGGAGAGGCTGACTCTGCTTGGACAGACCAGCTGCTCCAAAGGGATTCAGCTTTGTTTCAAGTCGAGCCAACCTCATAGGCTCAGACAGCCCAACCAAACCTGTGTCCGTTCCTTCAGGGCTGGGAAATCCAGAGAGCTGACTCATCAGAAGGAGGTGCAGTAATTAGACAGGCCCCAGCAGCAATGAAAGGCAGCTAAGCAAGCAAAACATTAACAGGCGAAACGTTTGTGTTTCCTTAAGTGACTGATCTCCAGAATCCTTGGTTAAACCCCTTTGTTCCTGCTGGATCACATGAACTCAGAGCTTGCCTTGTTACCAAAGTGTAATTTCACCTGAATCTCACACAAACTCATACCAGCAGCTCCCCTCCCCTCCCTCTTTGCTGTAGTTATGCTCTTTCCAAACACAATTTAACACGTGGGTACCCTAACCAGTTAAAGCCATAAAACTACACCAGGGGAAACAGCCCCAAAAAGAAAGACTAAAAGCTTTTTCCCTTCCACCATCTAGTGACAGAGACTACAGCTTGGCAAAAGGTAGCATAGCCAATAAGTGTTCAACAGCACTGCTGTCTTGTCTTGCTTCAGTGTATACTGACCTCAGGATTAGCCAAACCCTCTTTTAAAGGCCCCTGAAGCTCCTCTCTATCCCTTGCTTCAACCAAGGCAGCGTGAGAAGGGTTAGGTGTGTTTACAGCTGTAACTCTTTGGATCCCCCTCTCACACTCACCAAAAAGACATGATCAAATATCTGAGTGGGGCTGTCCATCTGCCCCAGGATCACTATCATTTCATTGTCAATGAACTCTTTGAACTCCCGCAGGTTGCACACCATCTGCATCTCCAGCTCCGTGCGTATCTGGGTGGGGTGGAGGAACACAAAGACACCACATGAGTTGTTTTTTTCTTTTGGCCTTTCTCCATGGCACAGAGAACTCTCTCAATTTGCACTGCTGCTCCCTCACCGCTCACCTCTTTTGATGTGATGTTCTCCAGATCTTTCTGCATCATGATCTCTCTCAGCTTGGTCTTAATGAGTCGTTCCGTGCGCTCCCGCTCCGTTGGGCTATCAGAAGAGAGCAACACAGTCACTGGGTGGGAAAGGAACTGGATTGGCGGTGATTTTAGAGCTGGTTTTGTTCAGCCTCGCTACTTTGTCTAAACACATCTTCAGCTGAAGGGAATTCAAGTGACTGTAAAGCCCAGTTTATGTTCCCAGTTGTACAAGAGGGACCAACTGAACGCTCCTAATCCATTGCAGTCATCCACAGAACCTCTGGTATTTGGTAAAATTTAAATTGGGAAGGCTGCATTATACTCTCTGGAGCAATATCTCAGCCTCTCCCTACCTTTCTTGGAAAGGTAACAGCTCCAAAGCTCCTTACATGGAGAGGAGAGTGCAGCTAAGCCTCTGTGCATTCCTCCAGCCTCTGCTGCCAGGGGCCTTATCACCAGCTGCAAAAATAGCCTGGCTAACACCAGGGGAAGTTGCAACAGAGCAGCAGTACAGAGCTGTCTCAGCCATCACCATCTCAGAAGGGGCCCAGCAGTCACATCTCCCACCACCTTTCTGTTCCTCTGCAAAGCTGCCAGGATGGCAACCGCAGACACTTTGCTTTACAAGTGGCCAACCAGTGGTTTGTGAATAGAAACCAGACAAGCTGCCAGTTTCCTCAACCTCAAGCATTATTCCAGGACTCAGATAAGAGAATGCTGTCCAGGTGTCGCCAGGAGATGATTCAATCGCTGCCAATGGGGAAAGAAGGGGCTACCCAAAGTTTACAGAGGAAAAGCTGCAAGACAGTATGAATCTGAAAGCCTGCCAGAACTTTTCAGGCGTTTTCCTTGTATATTAAAAAACAATCAAGTGTGAAGACCTATTCACAGCTGAATAACTGCCTCAGCATTATTATTCACTCACTGAACTCCAACAAAATGAGGTCTCTGTGAGCACAAATCAACCTACAGCACTATTACAGTGGGAAAGCAGCTGGAGTTCATGAAATTATTTCTTCTACAAAGCAGGCAATGAAGCCCTCAAGCTTGGCATCACATCTGGTCACAGAGTACTTTAAAGTTATATGCTATCAGTATCATCAGCAATTACTTATTACAGGGGTTGTAACCCTTTGTGTATTGACACAGGCTGCAAATTTTGCCTTTCCAAACTGACTGCACGTCTACTTTAGCTGCTGTTTTGGACATCAGCAGATACCCAAGCATTTAGCTGGAGGCAGACTGGGTCCTGTTCCACACTTACAGAGCTCTCCAGAGACTGGTACTGTTGTTTGTACCCATTCTCTAGAGCTTCAGCCTCACAGGTCCATACCTCAATACTTCACAGCTGAAAGAACTGAGTAAGGAAAAAGGACCACGTTGTTCCATGTGCTTAGACACACTGTGGCGTAAGAACAAAGTCCAGAGAAACCTGTTGGCTCTGGAAGGCACCAGGCCTGGAAACCAGAGTACAAACTAGCAAACAGGAAGGCCCGGGTACCAGATTACACCACACCTTCTCTTACTGCAGTAATACAAGACTTACCACGCAAAGATCTGAGAGCCTAAAGCCAAAGGTAAACAAACAGAATGGAAACAGAGGCTGGAGGAGATGTAAGGCAGTCCAAGGAGGGCAAAACTTCCAGCACTGGTGTTTACCTAACCAGGGTTGCATTTATTACCCCCAGCAGGAAATCTCTCCTCATTAGGATCTAGTTAAGAGTAAACTCTGTGGAAATAGGGCTCCTCCTTGACAGCAAAACAGCTCAGCTGAGCCAAACCAACTCACACGTCTGTGAAGAGGGCAGGCGAGTCGGGCCGGTGGGACTGCACATCTTGCATAGCATTCCACTCATTGACCGAGGACTGGTCAGAGTTGATGTGGCTCTCATAGTAACTGACCCACGTGAGGAAGAGGCTCCCTGGGTAGTAATTGTTGCTTCGTGCCACCTCACACGCCTTATGTAAACTCTGCAGAGCAGACCTAGAAAGGGAAAAATACTTGCAGGATTACCAGGATGGCACTGAGCACAAAGCAGCTGCCAAACCCAGGATGCTGCTCGTGTCCCATCAGTTGGTACAGAGCCCAGTGCTGTGTGCAGCAGCCTATGATGCTGTCTAGACAGGGCGTGGATTATTGCACACTTTACTGAAGCATACCAAGACATATTCCTCTTGTCCAGGTAGCAGCAAAGGTGGCCACAATTCAGAGGGCAGAGGCCCCAAAACATGGTGCAACTGCCTGCAGCAGAGTACAGTGCACACAAGTGTCCCTGATACAGGGTGCTCTGACAGATCCTCCTGTGCAGGGTCAGGGCAGATGGGAACTGCACGCAGAAAGCTGCACAGCCAAGGGTTTAGGGCTTGACTTCACAGAGGTGTTTAAGGGCCTGCCTGCCCTCCCTCCTCTCTGCACGAGGGATGTTACAAGTTTCTTCAGCTGCTGCTGGGAAACAAATCCCCCTCTCCTATTTTTAGCTCGTTTTAAATCTTTGACTGTGATCAGAAGGATCCAGGTCAAAACCACTGGGGTGACACAGTCGCTTGACACTCTGGCAGGGGATGTATTTCTGCAATGCAAAGCAGCTTGAGCCAGAAATACTTTAATGGCCACTACATTCTTACATGAACCACCCTAAAAGGAAAGAAAAATGCAGGCGGCTTCTCTTTCCTTCTCACCATCACAGTGATTATGTCTCACTGAAGAGGGAAACTTCCAAAATACGTACAGAGTGTGTTTCTTGGTTTATGACAGATAAAATACTTCAAATGTGTGCTCCCATCAGTAACAAACTCCGATTTGGAGGGATCCAAAGCAGCAATGCTTTGCAAAGAAAACGACCCTATTCCTCCTGCCCCCAGCTCAGACCAAGGCGCAGCTCCAGCACTGTTAGCAGCTCACTGCTGTGCCCTGGTGTGAGCAGCTTTTGTCCTTTGGCATCAGCCCTCCTTCCCCATCTCTGAAGGGGAGTGCTGGCTGTTGAATAGGGCTCAGGGTACCACTAATGCAAAGCAGCACCTGCTGCTTAAAAGTCCAAGAAGCCAAAACACCCTGGAAAAAGGATGGCTGGGACTGATTACAGTGAGTGCTTACCACATCGCTTGCACGGACACCGGCTTGAATATGTGCACCCTGTTATCCGTGGATACACTGAACCCGCTGTGGAGAAAAGAAGCACAGTAAAAACGTGTCCCAAAAGCAGCTTTCCAGTTACAGCACAGAGTTTGCAGCAGGCTAGAGCTGTGAAGGACTGGTCCTATGCAGACTGCTGAGCTCAGCTAGAAAACAGATCAAAATAGCAAACTAAAAGCACTAGGGTGACTTTTTTTTTTTTTTTTAAGCAGTTGCTCTTCAGGAACAAAGCTAAGGCAGTGGGACAGTGCTGTGCTGTTTACCTTGGCAACTCAAATTCAGTGCCACAGCTGGGAACAACAGAGCGCAGCTAAAGTGATCCTGGGGCAGCTACCAAGGAAAGAAAAGTCATTCCAAGTGCTATACTGGACAGCTTTTGTAACTGGCACAAACAGGAGCCTGCCAGTCAGGCGTCTACTTGGCAGAGACACATCATTCTTACTTCATGTTCAGCAGAACGCTGCCTGCTGCAAGCGTGGTGGAGGAACACATAATAGGATCCCTTTAAGGAGCTTTCACTACACACCCACTCGCCAGTGAAAGCTCCTTTACTCCAGCTTAAACACACACATGAGCCACTGTCTCAGTGCATGTTTATGCACAGATAAGTCAATTATTGGTGCTCCCTGTCACAGACGCTGTGATTCGGGGTCTTTAGGTCTACTAACCCGGCACAGGTCAACAGCAGAAGGCCTGCTGGATCTGCTGAAGCTCTGAAGTCATTTGAACCCTCCTCCATGGACTGTGCTGCACACAGAGACCATCTGCCAGAAGTACAAAGGCACTCACCCATCGCCATCCAGGTGGATCAAGGTGTCACTCCACAGTGGCAGCACCAAACCCATTGTACAAGTGCTACTGTAGGGGAAAAAAAAAAGAAAAAAGGTCAAGACATTCACTGCAGCACTGTTATCCTAATTTCACAGCAATGGTTGCAGGTTTGTGCTTATTTGGGAGAAAAAGAGAAAAGATGCCACTGTTGCTTCAGAGCCAGTGTTGCTTTGCAGAAGTGCCTGGCAAGGATTATTACCCAGCCACAGGGTACAGAAGTATTCTCTGAAGCAAGCTCTAAGGGTCAACATACACCAGAACAGGACTGAGAAGCAGCAAGCTCTGCACAGAAGGTGAGAGGGGCTCAGCCTTGGGTCAGCTCAAGGCTTTCGTTACAGATTTGTCCCTCCTAGGCACCAGCAGGTTTGGTTCTACTTCTGGTTTTGCAATGCACAGCTTTGTTTCCTTGTTTGTCCCCCAGCCACAGCTGCTGGGAACTGGGGTCAGTGCAATGACTGTCAGCAGGGCAGGTCAGCAATTGCAGTTTGCCACCTCCTGCTGACTCCTGCCCCATACCCTCTCCCAGCCCCGTGGTTGAGCAGACACCTCTTGGCAAGCCCACTCCTCTCTCAGCTGCTCAGAGCTCTCTGCCTCCAGTCACCTGCTTTCTACAAGGCTGAGCAGAAGGCCAATGAAAAAGCAGAAGTTAAGTGATGGAAAAAAAAAACAAGGGCAGGGGAACCCCAACACAACCCACAGCAGGCAGTCTGACCGGAAAGCTCGGCCTCGCAGAGCTCTAAGACTGCTCCATAACAAAGGCATCATTTCAAGAAGGGCCAGATTCACTTGTCTCCTGTTCCTATGCTTTGCTCTAGCTGCCCTCAGATTTCCACCAAGCCTACCAGACCTGCTAGCCCTTGAGAAGAAGGGGAAAAAGGCAAGACATGAGGCTTCCACGGGTCAGCAGATGCAAAGCCCCAGAAACGCACGCCTCGGAGCGGCCGGCACAAGGAGACACTGCAGCATGCAGCTATTTCTGTTGACAACATGAGATGAGCTCATGGAAAGATATGTTTTTAAAAGGCTTCCCAAGGTGGCCGGGGTATTTTTAGTGATACTGTTCAGCAACCACTTATCAGAGCCCATAGCAACAAGTCTATATGGAATTATAAATAGCAAGTGGGCTAGGGGAGGGTGTATCAGAGTGACCATCCAGAACCTGAGTAACTCTAGGAGACAGCTAAAACCACCTCTCTATGTTATTAAAGACTGAATGCCAGTGAGCTCTCAGTTATCAAAGGTGGCAGTGCTGGTACATCCCAGCCAATAGCGGGCTCCACACTCACAGCAACCTATGCAAGGACAAGTTATTCTTGCACTGCCATAGGAGCATCCCTGAGCCATAGCTGTGCGTGCACACACAGCCTGGGACTGCTCTCTCTCTTCAGTAGGCATCACTTGAGCAAAGCATCCAAATCCAACCACTTGAAATTAAGCATGGCTGTCGCCATCAGCAAGCTGCTTGCAAAATCTCCTTTTAGCCAAACTGTTCTAAAAGGTTTTCCAGTGACCCTGCTAACCACCCGAAAGTAATTTCTAGCAGCTAGGGTCAGCAGTGAGATTCATTTCTGTGCTTAAAGTCAGAGCTAGAAAAAACAAAGCATCTGTATGAAAACTTCCAGAATGTTTTGAATATCTTTTTTCTTGTTGCATTTAAAAACTCCTCACATAGACCATTATTTATTCTAACTTCTTTAAAGAGCTCCGTGCCCCCCATGCTCTCTTCAAAGAGAGCAGTGTCCCCTTCTATGCCTGAAGCTGCTGCTTCCCACTTACATTCCCCAACCCTTGGAGAGGTCAGTGGCAATTAAAATGAAGGAAGCAAAAGCACTAAACCCCAATGACACGCTAATGCTTGGGGAGAAGTTGTGCCATCAGCAACCCTGACATTCCCATCAGGCCCAGGCTCCCATGACCCTGGCACGGTGCTGTCTGATAGTCAATGCTGCTCTCCTGAACCCTGATGCCCAACTCCTCAAACTGCAGCTTTTTGGTTTGCTGCAAGTCCTCCCTGTGCCCACCGTGCAGACACAGAGCTTTGGGACCTTACTTTTCAAAGGCCACTTAGGGCACTTCAGTTTAGGGTACTCACACAAGCCTGAGGCATGGAGGAAATGCTGACCTGAGCTCTTTTGCTCCTATTTTCTACCTCTTTACGAAAAGCAAAAGAGGAACTCTGGTTCTAGAGAAAGGCATCAGGCTGGAAAATCTGAAACAGTCCCCAGAAAGCACAGACACCAGACAGCAATTGCTAAACTTTATTCAACACATGGGTGAACACAAAGACTTCCCCACCCAGACAACGTGAGTACCTGTCATTAGAAGAGAAATCCATCCCCAGCACGATGCTCTCCTCCGTGTCCTGTCTGCCATTGGTAGATACAACCACCATGTATCTAGTGCGGTTCTGGTATGTGCTTTCCAGTCTTACAGCCTGGGGAAATGAAGAAGAAACATCAGCAGCAGAGCCAGCAAGATGCACACTGTTACCTTTACAAGCCACCCTGAGCGAGAGCCAGAAAAGCAGTGATGTGATGCACAAGGCCAGCCAGCCTGATTCTCAGCTGGGAGGTCAGCAGAAGAGGGAGAAGCAAATGATTCCCCTTCTCACAGTGCTCTCCTGAATAAGGGGGATGTTCCTGTGCTTTCAGCACACCTGGCCATTATCCTGCTGTGCCCCACCAAGGCTGTGAGCAAGAAGCAGCCCCAGTGTGGGGACCCTCGTGCACGTTTGGTGAACCAGAGCGTGTCTGTATCACGTGCTCTCAGCTTCCCAGGCAGACAGCTAGACTGACTGATGCATGGCTTCCTGCCGGCCCTCTGAGCTCTTCTCCTCTATAATGAGGGAACTGCTAGATCTCACTACTGCACACCTGGCAGGAAAGGATTTCTGAGTTATGGGGCTGTGCCCATAAGAGGCTGCTCCTCTAGAAGCCAAAAGGCAGCAAGAGCCGCAGTGGGCTGAGCGCATCTCCCTGCAGACACACTGCTGAGAAGCCCAGCTTTGCTATCCACACTCACAGCATGCAATGCTTACTTGCAATACTTCTTGGACTCTGTTCTGAGCTGTCTGTAATTATTTTAGTCACAGGGTCCCAACAAGAGAAACTATGACATCTCTAGAAAGGAAATGTCTTAATTACGCATCTTAACTTTGGACAGCCTAACCCTCAAGACACTGTCTGGCTTCAGTGTTTATCTTTTTGCTAAGCTGCTTCTTGAACTTTGAGCGGGGTCTGCAGAGAGCTGACGTGGCTGAGCAGGACGTGGTGTGTCCCAGCTATGCCCCGAGCTGTGGGCTGGCACCTGCCTGCTGCCAGGGACCCACTGCTGAATTCCTCTTGTTGGAACAGCTCAGCTCAAAGCTGTGTTCTACACCCTCTGCAAGTAGAGCCTGAACTCCTCAAGACCCCACTGCTACCATCCCAAATCTCATATCAGCATTCTCAAGCTTGGGACGCAGCAGAACCCACCATAAAGTTTATGACAGCATGTGGCAGCAGCCCCGGTGCCAGGTGCAGCAGCAAGTGCAGGCAGGAGGCAGTGCTAGCTGCACTTTCTAGGCTTGTTCTCTTGGACCAAAAGCTAACAAACTCCGCCAACGCCAGTGGACAGATGTGCTCTGTACAGTCAGACCGTGCTCCACCTCCATCTCTTAAGGATAAGACATGCTAAAACCAGCCTTATTGTCCTTCTTGCGCCTTGAGTCACACGGAGAATCAAAGAGGTCAGGCCTTCAAGGTGCGAGTTCTGCTGTCTGTACAACTAACCACGTGCAGTAACACAAAGGTGCTCTTCCACCTGGAGCAGTAAGCAGCCATCGAGGCGCTGGTGGTCAGTTATCACACATATGAAGATCCAAACCAAGACTTGCCCACAACAGGAGCAGGCAGCCAACACTGCCCTGTGCCCAGGGCACCCACACAGAGCTCTGTTCTGCTGCTCAAGGATTAACATAAGCTAACTCACTGTGCTAAACCAATTTGGCTAGCAGTAATTAGAAATGTGGTTTCAATGCAAGACCCTTTAGAACAGGGCAAGACAAACATCGGCCAAAGGTCACACAGCTCCCAGCCCTGGGGTGGAATTTTCAGAGGCCAATTAAGACAAGCCGGGCATGGCTTGTGGCTCTCTACATCCAGTTCACACCCTCCCCACAAAGAGAAGAACCATTAACAAAGCAGATAATCCTTTCTGCTAAATTTCCTGGAATAATACAACAGTCAAGCTCCAAAGTTACAATAAAGGTTCAAATGCCCAGCAGATGACAGATTGGTGAGCAGCCTTTTCATTAAGCACTGGCTCTTACTCTCACCCAACAGTAGGTGTGCACCAAGTAACTAAACGGTCTGATACCTTTCAAATGAAGATGCTGAAATCCCAATCAATCTCTGGAGGACAGCCTAGCTTCAGGGGCTGCAATGAGACGAGAAGGTTCTTTCTCCTCAGTTTTGTTTTCTTGAACCAAAAGTCCTCTGTAGTCCTTCCAGGACCAGCAATGTTTTTCTTAGCTTTAGCTCACCTACCCACAAGCCAACCTTATCTTCTGCCACATTCTCGTTTCATCAGCACTACAATGTGGTGTTTTATCAGCCCTCACAAACTGCACCTTCCAAGACAGCAGCTCACACTGACCTTTCCTCTTTTTTATGCTACAAGATAACAGGTGTTTCATACAGGAATGCATTTCTCACTGGGATATTTGATTTGAAGACCAAAAAACGTGCTCAAGTCTTCTGAAGCCTTCTTTAATAATAAAACACACAGAAATGCACAGCTCCCCACTCTGCTGCTCTCCAGGAAGTCTTCAAATCAGTTCATACACTTCCAGCTCATTTTCCTGCTTCCCACTGCATTTACACTCATACCATTCCTGATTCTGAAAGCTACAAAGCTCTGCCAACAGCTCCAACAGAAACAAGAGCTGTTCCAAAATATAAGTGCAGGTTTTTAGAGGATTAGATTTCTCTGCTGCCCTCTGAGCTGTGAAGTCTGCCCTCGGAGCGACAGCAGCCAACATAAGAAGAGAATGCATTTCTCTCAGTACTGTTTATATTTCAAATCTCATTTGTATCTACTATTTTATGAGACAGTCCATAGCAGCTCTGCACACCCTTCGTTCGTCAAGAATCAATTAAATTCAAGTAGACTATCGAACTTAACCTCACGCAAGATTTCAGCATTCCAAATGTAGCTGTGAACAAAAGGGTTTATGTCTCAGCCCACAAAGTCCTTATTCAGCTGTTAAGGCTAATTTGTCCCAAATCACACAATGTAGCCACTGATATTGCTGAACAATGACTTGTTCAATGGCTTCCAAGGTTCTAACCCAGGCTGGGATTCTGAAAGGCTCTGAGAACCCCCCATCCATTCCCATCACTTTCACTGACATTTTCACCACAGCAAGGTGTGCTGGGGAGCAGGTCCCTCAATCTGCTTACAGCAAATTCTTTTCCACAGCTGTTTTTAACAGTTGAAGCATTCTGTCGCAATCTTGGCTATTTTCTAGCCATCCTCATAGGATCAGCCCAGCTCCCAGCTCAGGAGGATTCCATAAACCAGAGGTGCCAGAATAACACTTCCGAGGATGGCAACGCTGCTTTGGGCACACATTGCTAGGATGCACCAATGCAACACAGGGAAAGGCATTTGAAGCTACTAAGTGATGAGTGATGCAGAGACACTGCCACTGTGCCTGACCTTGCAGAGCACTTCAACATATCCCACAAGGATTCCTCACTCCTCTTTTCCAGCTGCTGGCGATCTTTAATGCACATCAATGTTATAAACAGTAACAAGGTATTTTCAACAGCCTCCCCCCCCAAAAAAAAAAGAAACCAGAACGATAGGGATCAGCATGGCTACATGGGGATCCTGCATGTTCATTGCTCATAAGTCACAGCCTTTTCAGATGGAAGCAGTTATAGAGCATAGTGAGGAATCCAACTGAACTGACATGGAAGGAGAGGAATTCATGCTGGTCAGAGACACCTACTGCTGGCATTAAATAGGACACCACGTTAATTCACCCAGCTTCTCTGACAATTGCTACAGAACTTTCTGAGCATAAAACTACTCAGCACTTGGCTCAGACAAAGGCAGCCTGCTATGCATACAGTTTATCTCACTGCACAATCAATTAGGTGGGTCTTTTACAATCAGCTGCTTTTTTTCTCCTTGTGGTTGCAGTGAAGACTCCCAAGATCTGATGATGAAACCACTGGAACACACACACACACAGCTGCTCCATGAGTTACACAGGTGTATTTGTCCAGAGAAACTTAAACCTTTATATTCAGGAGAACAGATAAGCAAAAAAGCCAGCCTACCAGTCTGATGTTGTCTTCTGGGCGGAGCAGTATGAACATGGCCTGCAGGTGCTGCTGGAGATCCCCTGCAGGAAAGAGGGCAAAGTGAATGCACAAAAATAGCCCCAGATCACATGCAGGCTCCTGGCTTCCCAGCCAGAGCAAACGGCCACTGAGAAACCTGACACAGCACAGAGAGCACTGCTGCTTCCACCCACCCGAGATGACAAACCTCCATCCACCAGCCAGCTGCTCTGTGCTCACCTGTTCCTGTCTCACCAGGCTCTCTGCTCTTAAGTCTTGCTATCTTTCTAACAGAAGGAAAAAGCACTTCAGTAGTCTCTGTTCCCACGGCTCAGCATCTCCTTTACTACATGGCTCAAAGCAGGAATCTGCCAGTTCCTTCACACTGCTAATTACTTTGAAGAAAACTCTCACCTAGACGAAGGACTCCTCTCTGAAGTGAGATTTGGTCCAATCTTAGAGCACAACATGTCGCCTTACATTCATACACCAACTCCATCAAAGTACCCAACAGCCACCACCAAAAAACCAAGCAACCATAGTTGTTCCTAAAAAATGCCCATTGCTCTTCTACTGGTGAAGCCAAGAAAAGCAGAAGAAAAATAGATCAGTTCCTGCATTGGTTTACAAAGTGTTCTTAAAAGGACCCGAGTGGCACAGGAGCCTAAAGCAGGTATGTGACAGTCAAGAGAGGTGCCCATGGGAGCATCGTGGTGACTTCCACAGCCAGTGCAGAGCAGGGCTGAAGCAGTCCCCACTATGGTGGGGGGATGACAGTGCTTCTGTGAGCAGGCTGCACAGCACACAGCAGTCACTGCTCTCTTCTTCCTTCCTCCTTTAAACACGTTTCAGTAAAGGGTGAATGAGTCAGTGCCCTGGAAGAGCATTTATAAGCTGGGGGTGGGACTGCAGGAGTGACACACAGAGGTGACAGGCACCCAAAGGCACATCCTGCCCGAGGACATTGTTCTCTGCAAGGCACAGGGCTCGTTCAGGGAGACAGCACAGGAAGGGCCAGCTCATCTATAGGATGCATGGCCTTGAGGGGAGCAGTGAGAGACAGGATTTCCCCATGTCAGCACTGCTGCAACCCGGGGCAGAGGCACACAGCTTCAGCAGGTCTCAGCAGCAGTGCAGCAGGGCTGGGGGCAGCGATCCCCCATTTCAGGTGCCTGCAAACCCAGCACCACTGAGCTCACAGGGACTGAGCAGCATGACACCAAAGCTGCTTCATCTCAGCCTTCCCCCTCCCCAAAATGTCACTATTCCCACCTACTGCTCCCACTCATTCAACAGTAGGAACCAGTTTAAGAGATGATGTTCCCGGAGACAGAAAAAACCACCAGGACTACTAGGTGGTCTCAAAGCTTTAGAAGCTTCAAAGCTGGAAATAAAGCATTGCCTCCCTGGCCCACTTCGCTCAGCTTGCAGCATTTTCAACCCCAAACACACAATGCATTCTGTAAGCTTGCTGGATGAAGAAAAAGCAAAGGAAAGGTTTTAGCATGCCAGAATCAGCACAAAGATATCACATCCTGTCCTGTGAAGAGCTGTCAGCTCTGCTGGCATTCGTGGCACGACTGCTGCTTCCTATCACATTGTGCAGCAGTGAGCAGCTGTCTTTGTGTCCCCCAAGCTGGCAAGCTAGGTGCAAAGCATCAACTTGGATGGGATCTTAAAACTGATTTACAATATCCAGAGATGGCAAGAGCTGCAGGGAACCTACATCCTTTCCAGGCCTTCTCTAATGCTGGTGGAGTGCAGAAGCCAGCCCCCAGCACGAGGCCAGTGTGCCAATGGCACAGTGAGGGACCACCAGCAAACCGGGTGGGACAGCCAGAGCAACCAGCGATTTCCATTTCTGAAGGTGATACAATTAAAGAAATGAGTGTGAGCATTAATTATTTCCTGTTAGGCAGCTGCTCCTCATGCTGGATTCCAGCGCTGAGTTAGGGAGGCAGCTCTGCAAGGTCCCTCAGCCTTCCTAGGAAATGCTCTCATGGCCACTTGAAACATCACTGCATGCACGGGCTGCAGCTTTGTGCTGGCATGTTATGGCTGCTCCCTGGTCCCCTTCTGATTCCAAATGCCAGAGATAAGTCCCAACACACACACAGGAATGAAAGCTGAGCACGGCCTGCTGGAGGCCAAGAAAGGAGATGCTTTCCTTTGCCATGCACTGAGCTCATTGCCAGCAGCCACCTCACCCCGAGGTGCTGCCTTCCCTACATTGCTGCTTTAATTTTGGTGGCACAGATGTGACACGTTGATCCCTTGGTCTGCTGGTATTCACTGTGGGTTGGAAAAGCACACAAAGAAACATGGCACGCACTCATTTGAAAGACACTTCCCCAAGAGATCTCCAAGTGCCATAAAACACCGTGCCATAAAACACCGTGCCATAAAACACCGTGCCATAAAACACCAATTGAGCAGGGAGGCCAAGGAAAGGACAAGCACTGATGCCTCCTTACACCTCACCCTGCAAATGGGTAAAGAGTCCAAGAAGAAAAATCCCACCCCTCAGGCAAGCCAGCCTCCTAAACACAAAACACCTTCCTGAAAGCAATTACAACACACTGGATTTGCTTTCTTGGCAGCCAGGCTCCTGAAAGCTCTGTGCTGATGAGGCAAGCAACACTATTTTCCACCCAGCTCTGCAGCTGCTGTGCAGGGCAGCAGCACCACACAGACCTGAGGCAGCACCAGGAATAAACCACACTGCTTTTTGGTGATCCCTTCTAGGCACAGAAAGCCTTCAGCCTCCTGTCTCTGCCCCATACACAAAAGCCCAAAGGTCTCAACAGTGATGATGCGTTTTGTTGATGAGTGTTTAATAGCAGGGAAAAACCCCACACTATCTGATGGCCACAAAACACCATCAGTGAATCAGCACCGCATGCAGCAGGAAAAGCAGCCTACCTCCACATGTTTGAGTTTCATTATTCAGAGCACTTTTCAAACAGAGCCAAAGCAAAAGTAAAAACACAACAAATCAAACCTGCAGCTGATAAGGGGGGAGTGGAACCGTGCCTGCCTCTCTGCATTATTCACCCTGCTCTCACATCTGAGAAGTCACACTGACGTTGCTCAGAGGTTTCCTCATCACCACACAGAGGTGAGCGCGCTCCTTTTCTTCCATCAGCACAGCTGGCTTCAGATTGGGACAGCAATTACTCACCTCATATCATAACCTCAAGTTCCCCAGTGCAATCCTGCAGCCCCTCCCTCATATCAAAGCTACAGCACGACAGTTTTGGGGTGTGAGGGCAGGTTTGTTCTTAGTTCTCCGCAATGCCCCACAGTCATTCCTTTGTTGGATTAACAAGAGAGTACCAAAACCTTTTCTCTAAGAGCCTCGAGGCTGGAAGCTCTGCCTTTAATTCACACCTGGTGTAAAACAAAACGCATGTCCTCCAGCAAGAATACACGGCAGAGAGGTGAGCTGGGACAGAGCATGGCAGCAGCAGTTACCTGCGTGCTTGTTGCGCCGGTGGCTGACCCTGGGGGTGGATGAGCCATTCCCTCGTGGCAGGAAGAGTGCTGCTCCTTTCACGGTGAGGAAGCTCTCGCTGATGCTGCAAGGGAAGAGACAAGAGATGAGCAAGAGAACCGCTGCCTTGATTTTAAAAGGAGAAAAGCAATGGAGAGGTTCAACCCGCGGTGCTGTTCTGCCCGCAGAGGGGGAACCTGAGCAGGAGGAGGGGATTAACTATGGCTACATTTTCCGCTTGAAAGTCAAGATGCACATTTCTAAATGGTGATGAATAGGACAAGCCCACGCATTGCTCTAATTACAACTCCGTTAAGCCCAAGCTTTGTGGTTGGGACACAGCTGATGCCCCCTGGGAACAAACATCTCCCTGCAGCAGTTAGCTTGAAGAAAATGAACACATGGAACAGATTCAGAAGTACTATTTACAAATTGTACGGTGTTTAACTCAAAGACTGATAAATTAAAAGCAAGACGGTAATGCAGTTAAACTCAGGCATCACTCGCTGCCCTGATTTTGCCCTTCATGAGGTCACATGAGGACAGAGGGAAGTGGCAATATCAAGAGCCCTCAAGTTCCGCCAGCAGTCAGTATTTTGAGCACATTTTCCAGCAGCTCTCAGGGAGATGCTGCGGCACACAGAAAAAGCAGGGCTCTCTGCAGATGTTGCAATTAACCCATCCTGTTGCACAGCGAAGGGTTCCTGCCCTTCTCAGAACTGATGAGATAGTCATACGTGCTTTGAAGAAAGCCAGGAACAATCCCACAGTCAACAGGATGGTTGATGAGTATGATAAGACAGGATGGGAGCGTCCTTGGCAGTGTGCACCCAGCAGTGCTGTGCCTTGAGGAAGGAGCTGGGTTTGTTCTCTTCAACCCAAGAAGAGACCAGGAACTTCCAAGCTCCTTTCTCTGCTTAAACAGATACAAAAATGATTACTTGTTCCCTTTCCTTAAGGCCAAGGGCTGGGAAATAACAGCCATGCAGCAGGAGAATCCAGCACGGGAAGCGTTGGTGCACCAGGGCAGCACCAGCACGTGTCTCCAGAGCTCAGTGTGAGCAGAGACAGCAGCGTGCAGGAATCAAATAGGCCAAAATCCTAGGGCCAGCATGGCACAGCATGTTGCATTTCTCACACCCAGGCTGACCATTCTAACTACAGCTTTGCCTATTATGTTGCTCTATCTGCAAGAGTGCTGAAAGCTTCAGTTCCAGCTGGATTTCCCCATAACCTCAAGCATGTGCCTGGGCATCTCTCCATTCTCCTACCGGGGATATCAAACAATGAGGTTCTGAGCTCCATCAAGGCAGGTGCACGTGGGCACAAAGGTCTCTCACAGGGCCGTGGCACATCCAAATGCCCTGGCAATCACAGTGGCGTGCACCCACTTCATTTTATTAGCAAAGCCTACAAGTCACAGTAGCAATCCTTCAGCCTGTGCCTGCACCATCAGGGACATCCCCAGATGGAAGTGCTGGTACCAAAGCAGTGCTTCCAAGGGAAGGATGCAGGCACCCAGGTCTCTCTACACACAGGCTAACCCTCAGGGCTGTGTACAGCAAAGCAGTACCAGGCACTAAGAAAAACAAAACAAACCCCACAACAACCGGGAAATGGGAATGGCAAGAGAAACCTCTGCATGCCCTGCACTGACACTTGTGCAACAGGGTCAGCTGGCAGCCCTCACTGACAAGTCCAGGCCTCTCTGACAGCCAAAACAGCAGTGAGCACAAGGCAGAGTGGAACGAGGGCTGCTCACCAACAGGAGCTGCTCACCAGCAGGGGCCCTGCGGTGCTGTCAGCAGCGGTGACAACGCTGCAGGCAGTGGGGAAGGGAAGTGGTTTTTGGGCTCCTGCAACTCAGCACTTCTGCAACTTCAGAAACAGCACAAGGAGAAAAACAAACACAGCGTGGGAACGCGCTCCAGCTCAGATGTTTGACGCAAAACCCCTGCACAGATCACACAGATACACGGAGTCACAGAGATGCTCAGTGCCAACTGTACCCTGACTGCACCAACATACACACCAGCCCCTCACTGAGCCTTCCTGTCCCCTCCACTGGCTCCAACACGGACATCAGCTGAGCAGGAAAACGAGAACTGCTTTCTGTTTGTGCTTTGGGATCACGGCTTGACCCGCAGCAGCTCTGGGGCACCCTTCCAGAAAGAGAGCAAAACATCCCCCAAAGCAACAGGGAAACACGTTGTGCAAACCGGGCTCTGGAATTCAGGGCAGAGAGACACACAGAGTCATGTTTCCTACAGCAACACAGGGTTCACCAACTAGAAACGGGGCAGCTCATGCAATTAAGATGCTTACGAAGAAATCCGGGCACTTGATGTTTACAGAAGAAACGCGATTCTGTGCGTTGTTTTTCAAGCAAAATTCCAGGATGGGAAGCGAGGCTGCGAAAGGAATTTGCTCTGCATGCCAGTCCCCAAAGGCTGTGGGTCTCCATGTCAGGATGTTCCCACATGGAGCCCCACATGCCATTCTTGCTGCACGATGCACAGCCTGGGCACCCATAGACATTGAAGACTGAAAAGGAAAAACACAGTGTTTCGACCAGTTATCTTCAGAAAGAACACCTCCTGCTTGACACACACTTGTCTTTTACCCCTCAGAATCAACACAGTTCTTGTTGATCACCGTTAAACCACACGACTGCCTCTGCAATCAGTGATGGGAAGCTTAGTGTTCGCACACAGCACGTGCCAGCTCAAACCACAAACCCCACTCTTTGTGCCAGGGCTGCCCCACGGCTCTCAGAGCCATCACAGCCCCGGCCATGTTTGGCCTGGCAGGCACAGCTGTCACCTGCACTACGGAGCACCCCATGACTTTAAACACTGCCGTAACCCAAGTCACGAAGGTCACCGTGCTGCCCCACACCTGCCAGGCCCTATATTTAGGCTGGGCACTTCAGAGATGGAGACCTACAGCCTGATACACTGCACCGGCTATCCCATGAGCAGAAAACAAGCTGAGCAGTGCCCTGGCACCCAAACACTGCCCAACAGCCCCTGTCCCCAAGCCATCCTCTGGCCTCGCTGCTGCCCAGGTCATGGCACAAAATGGAGGAGTCACACCACCCCACTGCCTGCCCTCAGCACAGAGCCCCAGAACAAAGCACCAAAACAAGAGTCACTCTGTCTCCACGCAAAGAAATCAATGCTGAATAATATAAGCCTTCCCTTTGTGCTGTAGAGAAGCAGATGCTCGTTTACCAAAAGCATTAAAAAAAAAAATCAGCCAGAGGCCGTCGGATTCCACTCATGTAATAGAAGGAAGTTATCTGCTCACTATTTTAACTTCTGCAGCACTCAGCACTTTCATTCTCATTGCTTTCATTCTCACTGCATCCTCCCCACAAGGATGCCTGATCCCAAAGACAAGGCAAAAAAAGCAGGACAGCCCTTCCCCACCAGCAAAGTGAACACAGCTCCAGACTCATGTTAAAGCAAAGTACCACAGCATCGCTTCAGACCGACCCCACGGTGGTACCCGGCTCCAGAAGCAACGCTGTGCCAGTGCAGGGCAGTGCTCTGGTGCTCTACTGACAGTGAGACATCAGCAAAAGCTCTCCAGATCAAACCAGGAGATCTAATTCTGAAGCATTTCAAAACACAAACTCAGCACCACTTCCCAACCCGGCTCTTCCCCCGGTGATGCAGCCAGTTCTTCCTGAAGGCAATACTGCTGCGACTCCGCTTTTCTGTCGGCTCTCTGAATGGGGATCAGCTTACCAGGAGCCCTTTATTCCTGAAATAATTTCCACTAATCACTCACCACGTGCCACATTAAACAGAAGCTGACGGGCTGTGGGGTGTCTGACAGCACCACTGCATCCCAGGGCTTAAGTAAAGGCTGAAAGGAAAGGCTGGTGAGAGGCAAAATGAACATGTACACATGCTGCAGTGTTCCTGTACAGACACTTGCAGATTACTTAGCAGTGTGGAAGCATTGCTTGAACCAGGCACACTTCATCTGCCCACAGGAAAGGAAGCACACACAGCATTCCCAAAAGCAGCCCTGCAGCGGTTTGGCATCTATGACTCCACTTTACCTTGCCGCTATTACCTCTGTCCGACTTCCAGCTAAAGGTGAGCTTAGCAGCAGTCTCGAGTGCACTTACAGTGCTCCTAACTCGAGGTGAGGAGCCTGCAAAGCTCTGCTGAGCAGGTCTCAGTCTGAAAACCCATTAAAATAAGTTTTGTTTTATAAAAGCTTCAACTCCAAAGAGCGGAGATTCCAGATGTGTTTATCCACGCTGCAGTCAGGTGCTGAATTTCATCAGAATTAGCACTTGAGGCACTTTGGCAGCCAAGTCTCTGCAGCCCTCAACGCAGGCCTTCCTATTGCCTAAAAGCATTCAGCCCCGGTTAGAAACCACGCACTGAAGGAGTAGGATTGGTGGAACGCTGAGCGCAGCTGTGGGGCACAGAACCAGAGAAGTCCCAACAAGAACAGAGTGTACTTTAGGGAAAATCATCAAATGGATGGGGTTGGAAGGGACCTCGAGGAAAAGGCTCTTAGAGAACTTTAAAAGTGGCTCTACAACAGAAATCTGCTTAATTTCGAGCTAGAGAGACTTATTAGAGACTCTATTTACTCTCAGCTCGCAGACAGGCGCTCATCCTGTGCTCACCCTGCTCGTTCCAAGGCACACAGATATTCCTCCGTTGGCTTCTCAACAACTTTCCCATCACAGTACAACAGCAGGGCAGGAGTGGTGCTGACAAATTGTTTGTATTTAGGCAAGCTGGCTCTCCAGCTTTGCGACACACAGAGGAATGCAGCTGCTCTGCTTTGGGTTTGGGATTTCTCCACTTCTTTCTCAAAGCAAATAAAGGGAGAAACAACAAGAACAACCCGACAACAACAGAGCAGCCAACAAAACTCACAGAGCTTTAAAAAGGAGAAGTGAGAAAATCAGCTTAGGGCACTGAGTTCCAGAAAGCATGCAAGACATGAGCAGACTAAGTTCTAGAGGACAAAGGTAAAACTAACAATAGCTTTTCATACCTGCAACTTTGTGCAAATGATGTCTACCCTTAAATTGTGGTTTGACAGAGTCATTTATCATTCGCTGAGCACAAGATGCTCCTGCAGGCCCACATGCCCATGGGAGGCTCCCATCTGGATGGATGGGCACGGAGCTCTGAGCTGCTGCCCGCTGCACAGCACCCCGCTGGGCACCGTGGTCCTGCCCAGCCAGCTGAGCCCAAACATGAACTGAACTCAGTCATCTTTGTGACCACACCAGAGCTTCACCCAAAGTTCAGACGCAACACTTCTGCACTAAAAAGCTGGAGGTGTAACAGCATGCAAAGCAAACCCACAATCAGGCAGTTACACCGAGCTCCTGAGAGCAGACAGAGCCCACCTGGAGCAGCACCATCTGAGTAGGGCCGTGGTGTGAAGGATGTGAGGGCTTCAGTGCCAAGTGACAAAGGTCATTTGTTTAAAAGAAAGGACTGAATCATTCATGGTTCAGCAGTCTGGGGATTTAACCTACTTCTTATGTGGCTTATTGCAATGAAAGCAGGAGACCCCAAAGGGTTGAGTGTGATGTTGATGAGGGCTGAATAAGTATGGGATAAACAACTGAACATGCTGAATAAGGAGCCTGTGGGCTTACTGTACCTAAAAATGCCCAGATTTGAGAAGCTCCCAGCACCAAGAAGCTCTCAGGGGCAGGAATCCTCCATTCCCTTTAGCCAACACCAGGGGAGGGCATTCACCCACATGGGCTTCTCTTCTTCCCCAGCTGCTATCACTTCATGTCCATGAACCAGAGGGCTGATCCCTGCCACAGACACTGGGTTAATCCCACACAGTGACCATTCCCAGGCTCCAGTCATTTCCCCACTGCACACACAAAGCAAAGCAGTGACTTCTGAACACATCAGCCCACATATCTGTGGAAATAGAAGGCTTCAGACAGCTGCTAAGAAACACCGTGGCTGGAAACCCCAATTGCAGAACGGCTCTGCACACATCAGATCCACTACACTGGAGAAAAACTATTTGCTGAATGAGTTTTAAGCCCATAGGGGCTGATAATTTAAATGCTTTGCCAGAGTGATGCAGAGGAGACAGCAGCCCTGCACAGCTCATCTAGACGGGATCCTGAACCTTAAACTCCCTCTGACCTCACAAACAAGTCAGAAGCAATGTTTCAGGACACTCAGCATGAAGTTGCTGTAGACAATTAAGCAATAGTTTAGCTAGGGGCTCTCTGACAAAGGTAGGAGGGAGTGCAGTCCTGTGAAACACCCCAAGGCAGCCCACGAACCGGCCCCAAAAGGCCCTTTTCTGCTGATAATCTCACTCTGCTCCCTCTGCCTTGTAATCCTCAAAAGCATCCAAAGCATTTCCAGAGTCTTGAGCATCTGCAAAAGCTGCACGAAGAGGCAGAGCTCCGAGGCAGCCCTCAGGGACCGCTCCATAGGAGCTGGCAGCCAGCAAGGCTCCATTGGACACTGGGCTCCCACCAGGATTGCTGGGCGGGCACAGGACTGCCCTGCAAACCCTCCTCTGCTGCCTCAGGTCTTGCTTTCTGGCTGACAACCACCCCTGTCTTTCTCCCAGCCCCCTCCAGGAAGCATCAGTGAGACAAACTCCAGGAGCTTCCGGGGAGTACAAGGCAAACAGGAAAAGTACTTCGGAACAGCACAGCCCCGGCTGAGTTAATGATCAGCTCAGCAGGCAGCACACTGCTTCCATTCAATTACTGCAACTTATTTGCATTGCTTTTAATAACCAGAGAACATCACAGATCTCTTTCCATGCTGCGTTTGATCTCACAGAAGGATGGGACCAGCCCAGCAGCCCTGATGCTGCCAGCCTGCACGCTTCTACTGCTCTGCACACACAGCTGGAAAACTCCGTGCAGGTGCTGACACTGCACTGAGCCCTGACTCGTGAGCATCAGCCAGAGCTGGGAGCGAGGACGGGGATCACTGCTGCTCCCTCTGGGCATCCTCAGCACTGAGGTAGAACACTTACACAGGTACAGCACTTAGAGATGCGATTAAAGATTTCCAATAACTCGCTGCTTGGAGGAGAGAAGTCTGGTTGTGCGGAGAGGTTGAGAGATTTTGGCAGCAGGACACAGTGAGTAGATAGAAAGGTTGTAAGGTTTCCCATGCAGTAAACAAATAAATACACAGCTCTGCATGCAGCAGCCTCACACCCTGTGATGTCAGCAAAAGGCACGAGTTAAGGTGTGTCACAGTGACGGTGTTTCAGAGAGCAGAGGACGTGGCCACGGGGCTTTGAAGACACAGGAAATGGGCAGGGAGGGGAAGGACAGGGCTAACACTGTCTGGGTATGGGGACACAGCACAGAGAGGCCTCATAAAAACTATCAGTTAACATTTTGGAACAGGAAACAGTGGTATAAAGCAAGCAGGAGAGCCATGGGAAGCAGCAAGCAAGTTCACAAAGTAAGCTCCATTTCAGGCTGCAGAAGTGCTGAGGATGAGGCAGTAAACAGCGCTGGGATGCTTCAACACATGGGCACAGGGAGGGCTCCCACTGCTGCTGTAGCTGAGGCAGAGAGAAAATGGTTTAGCAGCCCCAAACGCACAGCTGTGCCCAGCAGTGCCAGGTCCTACTGCTGCCTGCCTGCATCCCTCACTGCTCACAGGGATGGTGACACAGTGATGTGGCACAGCAGCGCAGCGGGGGCTTCCACAGCACCGCATGGCCCAGTCCCACTTCCTAAATAAAGAGGAAGGTGGGCAGCACAGGGATCCAGCACAAGAACAGCATTATCACAGTGCCACGGAAAAAACACTTCAGGACACTGATAATGTGCTAGGATACCTAAAACTTGGCGAAAGGAAAAGGAAGTGATTGCAGACAGGAAGAGCTGATCTATGGCAACTTGTCCGGGCTTCTCCTGTACAAAATCCTTTGGTATGTGCACGCTGCCTGAAGTTCTGCTTTTTTCCTCCTGTCTCGCCATCAGCTGCTTCGGAGTTTCACAAGACTGAAAGAAGCTTTGAATCCCACACCAACGAGCTGCAGCCATGAGTTCGGAGCTTCTGCCAAGCCTAAGTGTCTGGGACTGCAATGGGAGCCCTCATGAACCCAAACCAAACGAGCCCCCGAGCAGCTGACTCTGTCACTGCCTAAAAGTGTCAACAGGAGCAATTTCTGCTGAGCTCTGACAGCCCGAGCTGATCAGCCAAACACAGACTGCACTGAAACCAGAGGTCCTGATTGCATTTGGGCCACCACTGCCATTCCCATCTCACAGAGAACACGTTTTCAGCAAAGCAAATCAACAAACTTGGGATTTTTAGATCTTGGCCAAAAAGAAATAAGGACACCTGATACCATCTAAGCCTTTGGGAACTTGCTGTCAGGAGCAGTTCCTCATTACATCAGCCGCAAGCAGTGCCCTGATTGAGAACGCTGGTCCCATGTGAGCACTCTGTGGCTCTCACAGCCCTTAATCTCTCTAGCCAGGAGGGCAGCACAGGCTGTCTGATAACCCCTATCTCCCTCCCCAGAAAGAAGGACGGGTGCTCCTTCCAACCCGGGCTGCCAGTGTCCTCGTGCCCTGCTGTGGGACACACGGAGTTATTTCCCATCCCTTTCCCGTGGAGCTTCGGGCACATCGCTGTTCAACTTTTGCTACCAGCAACCACAGGGAATGCTGTAATACAACAGGCAACGCCACGAGGGGCCAAAAGCGGCCGGATTCAAGTACTTGGGGTCGTTTCTGAAAGGCTCAGGGACACGGAACGGAGCTGACTGCCCACGCTGCTCGAGAAGGGGCCACGGAGCGGCGGGACCGATTCCCCGATTCCCCCGCAGAGCTCAGCCGGGGCGGCCCCGCACCCAGCAGCCGTGCGGGAGCACCGCGCGTGGTCAGAGCCTTATCTACGGCACACATCAGACATCTCCCCTATTAATCCTTCCCACAAACGCAATTTGAATCGCCCACAAAGGAAGAAACGATTGGGATCTGTCCCAAAAGGTCTGCGGGCTGAGCCCAGGACCGGCAGCAGCCGGAGGTGCCTCCGGCTAGGCAGCGGGGAACGAGCTCCGGAGCGCCGGCAAAGCGCGGCAGGAAGGCTGCGAGCTGCTCCGCGACTGCCGGCTGGGAAAAGTTTGCTGAGAGCGGCGGGGAGCCGCGGCACGGCGGGGTACGGCCGGGAGGAGCTCCCGCTACGAGCGTCCCGGGGCCGGTCCCGTTCGGTACTCACAGCTGAGCGATGGTTCCCTGCGAGATGACGGCGTTGTCGGAGAAGTAGGGGATCATGGCGAAGCCCCAGTCCCGCAGGCAGCAGGTAGGCGGCCGCCCGGCCCCGCGGCATGAGGAGCTCCGGCCGCCCCGCTGCTCTGCTCCGCTCTGCCCCACTCCGCTCCGCCACCCGCCGCACTGCGCAGGAGCGGCCCGGCAATGCCCCGGCCACGCCCCTTATGGGCACGACCACGCCCCCTTCGCAGCAGACCACGCCCTCTTATAGACACGACCACGCCTGTTTGCACTTGGCCACGCCCCACCGGCACGCACGTGGCGATTCGGTGCGGGAGGGAGCGAGCAGCAGCGGTGGAGGGGGCTGCCCGTTGGTGGTTGGTTCTTTGTTTTCCTACCCCTAGCTCCAGGTAGGGGAGCATGGGAGGGCTAAAAAACTCGAGGCTGGGGGGAAGCAACGCAGTGAGTGGTTTTGGGAAAGGCACGCAGTGTGTAGGAAATGACCTCAATTTGTCTCCTGCAAGAGAGAGGGGAAAGCGTTCTTGGAGACAACTTTCATATTCAGAAACTTGAATACGTCAAATGAGGAGAAGCAGCTGCCTTTGGGCGCTATTCCATCCTCAGCTCCATCACTCCTGAGAGAGTGGGAAGAAGGGAAAAGCCTCAGGGCAGGAATCTGGCCCAGGGCTGCAGGGAATGTGGAGCACCAAGGGAACCTTTCTGCAGTACTCCCCCGTTTCAGCCCAGGAAGGGGGAGGGAAAAGAAAGCCTGAAGTCAGCTCATGCTCCGTTCCCCATAGAAACATCAGCCCAGCACAGAGGGGATGCACACAGAACCCAGTCCTGGTGACTGCTTGAGGTCTGATGCTGATGGGGAAGCTCCCACCCAAACACACCTCATGGGTTCACAGGGGACAGATGAAGCAGCACAATGCGTGATGCCGCAAGTTCCACTCAAGTAAGGTTTAGCTGTGTTAATGTAAGCTCTCTCATAACAGCCAAGAGCACATCTCTGGTAATGCTTCCTCACAGCTGCTAAAAAAAATGCAGTGCCAGCTCACTGCTGTGCCAAAAAAAAAAGTCATTTTGTTGGACAGAAACGAAGTCAGTTGCAAAAAGCAATGGAAAAATCAGAGCATGAGAGAAATGGAGGTAACTCAACCCTCACTGGGGTCAGGAGGCTGGCAAGAACCTCACACGCAGAACTGACACATACCACACATTCACAGCCTGAAAAACAACCCCAAACTTCTGCCCTACTCTAATGAGAAACTTAAGAGCTTTATGCACAAGTTGTGTAAGAACCAATGAATTCAGATAGAATCCAGACAAAGGTCAGATTTGTTACTTGCAACCATCATTAGAAAGGCAAGCCCTTAGAACTGGTGAGAACTGCGAGCAACTACTCGTAACCCACAGATAACAGATGTGTAAATGAATTAATCCTGCATTAATACCACCAAGCACTGTGTCTCCACACATGGGGAATGGCAGAAACACTCCGGTTTTTTCTTTTTGAAACACCAGACCACAGAAGTGGGAAATGCTCAAGGAAGTGCACGCATGGAAGTCTGTACTCATAAAAGGTATTTGATTGGAGTTGTGTTGCCATAAGGGTGGGAATGCTGAGGCTGACACTGCCCTCTGCCAGGTTAACACTCTGATTACCAGCCCCCCTTTATGCACCATTTGCACTCCTTGCAAATGTCACAGCTCAGGCACAGCCCCAGTTTGTTTGGGTGCTGCATCCCACACCGCAGGGTTGGGCTGTGGGGATGTGATGGAGCTGAGGCAGGACACAGGGCACAGGACAGCTGTTCCTCGCTGCAAGCAGGTGCACTCTGCTGGGACAAACACAGACGGAGCTCAAAGCACATGAAATTGCAGCGATGACAGGTAACAGCCTAAATCACTGCATGCTGCAATAGGGCACGAGCACAGCCATTCATCACCACCTGACAGGATGTAAATACGTCTGTCTGGGGTCGGAGTGCTTCCCAGGCCGCTGCATGAACTGTGTTTTGCTGTGGGGGCAGGGGAGTGCTCACCTAAGCTCCCTCTGAAGAACCCCAGTGAGCATCATCTATTACCATCATGTTTCTGGAAATGTATTTCAGTGGGTAAGCAGGGCATGGTATTACTTCAAGTTTGCTTGAAATGAATGCAAGCACTCTACAAAAGCCAATGGATGTTCTTTTCCTCCAACACAGGAGGAAGAACCAAAGGAAGGTGCTACCAGAACCTGATATGGTATCTGATTTAGTGGTTGTCAGCCCTGCCCACAGTGGGGGTTGGAAGTGGATGAGCTTTGAGGTCCTTTCTAACCCAAACCATTCCATGATTCTATGACTGGTCACGTTCAGGGTAAAGAGAACAGTGGGATGTTGTCAGGTGCAGGAATTTTGGCCTACATCTATCAGCACCAGTGGAGGAAAAGAAAAAGCAGAACCTGGCTCCGCACTTTCAGATTGGGAAGAAAGCTGTGAGGCAGCTGCATTAGAAAACCTCCCCCACCACATCCTCTCTCCACTGGGAAATGAGCTGGCTTGGCATCAGGGCCAATGGGGAAAGAAGGTCTTAAGAGGTGTATTGTAGGAACACTGTGCCAGATTCCAGCTGTTTGAGGGCCAGAGGGTATAACGCCCCTCCTGTGCTGCCATTCAGCGACCTGTGCAGGCTGAGAGCTGGGCAGAGAGGAACCTCATGAGGTTCAGCAAATGTGAGTGAAGAGCCCTACACCTGGGGAGGAGTAACTGCACCCATCAGTACAGCTGGGAGCTGAGCTACTGGAACAGGAGCTCTGTAGGGAAGGATCTGGGTGTGCTGGTGGCGAGCAGGTTAGCCATGAGCCAGCAGTGTGCCTTCGTGGCCAAGAATGGTACCATGAGGACTTAGCCATAAATCACTGCAGCAAATCTGAGGGTAAGAAACCCATCCCTTGAGCAGCAGCTCCTGCATGAGGCTCCTGCTGCAGACCCACTTCAGGGAGAGGAGCAGTGAGAAGGGTGCTGGATGCTTTCAGCACAAGAGAGAGACACAGCTGTGTTATCTGGTCTCATTTATCAGGAAAACACGAAGCCATTGCAGTAGCAGTGGTCATAAACAAGCTGATGCACGCAGGGCAGAACGAGATACTGGGGAAGAAAGCAAGCTTTCCCTGTGGTGAGAGGCATGCCACCCACCAAGCACATGGCAGCTCTGTTACACACAGCAAGGAAATCTAACAAAGTAATTAGAAAAGAGGCAGTATCTGGTTAAAAAAAAAAAAGGAGTGGGGAGGCAAAATGAGGGAAAGCATGCAAAACTCTGCTCTAATCCTGAAGAACCAGTCAGAACAGGAAGCCACGCTCTGAATTTGGTTATTTAAGCTGTCAAAGAGTATTTCTGTTTTCAGCTCTTGTGCAAAGAATCAGACAGGAGCAAAGGCAGGGCGATAAGCATCGCAGGAGGAACAGACCTTGTTTTTAGAGACCGTTTGGTCAGCTGCCCATCGTGATCAATGAGCGGGCTTCTCAGGTGAGAATTCAACACCTATTTTGCAATATTATCACTTCATTAAACCCTTCCCTCACAAAATCCACACCCAATTGTTGTATAGTTTACTTATCAGTAAATCGCAGAGGGTCTGACACAGAGGTCAGTCTCAATTACACCCAGCTTACAGCTGCAGAAGCAAAGAATGCAGCAGGGATGGGAGCAGTGGTGGCTGTTGCTCCTATGGCTGATGCTGGACGTGGCAATGCATGAAGCAGCTTTGGCTGAAATGCTTCTAAATAGTTAATCCAGACCCTTGCAAACCATTACAGCACTGCTCCAAGTCCAGCAAGGACAAAGCATGCCAAAATGAAATGTCTGAGACCATAAAATAGGTGATGTGTTATTTGAGTGACCTATAGAAAAGAAACAGGTAAATCCTCTGAAATGTCAAAAGTAATCCTATTTTTAAATTGAATTTAAAAGGGAATGTTTCTGATGCAAGGATACCAAAGAGTTGAAGGGCAGCGAGTCTGGAAACCCTTGTCCAGATTCTCAAAATACATTTAAGTTCTGAAATCCACACAGGGCTGAGAACTCTGAGGATTGCTGCTTGGCTTCCAAGCCTTGACAAGGTGCCCTTGGGAACCAGAACTGCTATTTTGGAATCTCCCTTTCTACTTACAACAGGAGTCTTCCTCAGCATTGACTCCTCTCCCCTGGAGCACCTGGCTTGTGCTTGGCAGGAGACACAAACACGTCTGGAATCCCAGCCAGCCACTCCTTCACCGACCTCTGAAGCAGCAGCACAAGTGCACGGGGCAGCTGCTCTGGGTTAGCAGACCCACTTGGTAGCTAAAGGATCTGATCCTCCTTCACTCCTTCCACCTCCTAGTCCCTTGCTCCTCATTCTCCTCCGTTCACACACTTTCAATGATAAATCAACAAACTTTGCACAGGCCTTCATGCTTTGAGCACACTGCCTGCTATAGCACAATATCTTTACCTTGATGGAACTTGGCAGTGCAACAGCTAATACTGATTTGCTTGTCCAGCTGTGAGGATCAAGTCATGTCACTGCTTACTGTGAAGCACAGCCACGTCATTGGACTGGACCGAACTCACTGCGATCACAAAAGGCTGCAGGTAGTTATTGCCAACCTAACCAGAGAATCATTTGAGTTGGAGTGGACCCTTAAAGATCATCTGATCCAACTCCCCTGCAATGCACAGGGATGCCTACAGCTCCATCAGTGCTCAGAGCCCCTCCAGCCTGACCCTGGCTGTCTGCAGGGATGGGGCACCACCTCCTCCCTGGGCAATACGTGCCAATGCTTCACCACACTTATCACAAAAAAAACTTCTTCCTTACATCCAATCTAAATCTTTTCTCGTTAAGTTTGAAATCAGACCTTGTTAAAGAATCTGTCCCCTTATTTCTTACAGCCCCTCTTTATAAACTGAAAGGCTGCTAATGGGTCTCTCCCCAGGAATAAACCTGATTTTCCCACCAGTCCTATACCTTTGCTCACAGTTTGCTGGTAGAACACCCAGCACTGAAAATGCAGACTTGCATGGACTGTGATGTGTGGCCCACAGAACTTTTCCTGGAGGTCAGCTGAGCTGGCAGATGAACAGAACACTTCTTTATCTCGGTGTTCCATTCTACACAAGCAGCTGTAGTAAATGCCACTGGGACTGGGCTGTCACTGAAAGGAAAGGCAGAAAGATGGATACAGGAAATGCATTCTAAAGATAAGGTTTGTGCTACAGGAGCTTAGTAATCTCCGGCATGGATAAACACAAGCTCTTCCGTACCCCGCACACGCAGATCCCTCTTACTGGAGGTCTGGAGCTAACCAAGCGCCTCACAGACCCAGCAGAACTTCCAGCTACAGCTCCAGTACCAACAAAACAAGTTTGGCAGCTGCAGCAGCAAGCAAGGGAAGCACAAGGCAGGCAGAGGAGCCAGAACACCCAGCGTGTGGCTTTTGGAGCCCCTCATAGCACAGGATGCGCTCAGGGTAACAGCAGTGTCAGCAGCCTGTCCACCAAATGGGGACGGTCCTCATCTCTAGAGTCACACACCTGGATGGGGTGAGTGAGCTCTGTGATGTGCCATCACCCTGCACCCAGACATGTCCCCAGGCACTGAGCAGCCTGCAGTGGGTGTCAGTGTAACCATCCAGCAAGCAGCCCTGCAGCTCACCTCGTGCAAGGAAACCCAAGCAAGCGCCAATTCCACGCGCTATCGAGGCAGTTAAAAACAACTCTTACACTTTTAGCAACCATGACCTTCTGTATTAAATTGTTGTCTCCCACTCCTAAAACAAAAGGTATTTACTCCCAGCTTGAAAGCTTGAGGCGTTTTGGCACATCCAGCTGTTATCATAGCGGTAATCTGATTTGCTTCCCTTCCCAGCTCACTCCTGGAAGGAACTCCTTTGACTAAAACAACAAGCCAGAAGGTGAGCACACATGGGCTGCAAACCTAACGCAGTGCACCTCCCTCTGGACTGGGGCAGATGAGCTCTTCAGGAGAACATTTGCATGTAATAAACCCAATTCAGGACAGGACCTGATTTCTCCTCTGGAAGCCCGAGGGAACACAGGCTCCATGTCTTTCCCTATAGACACAGACTGAGTGCAGGCCATAACAGCTCAAAGACTTCATCCCTGCAGCTGGCACTGGCCTATGCTCGATGTGCTGCAGGTACCGGGCAGCTTCAAATGCTGCATTTCAGCTCAGAGACAGCACTGGGAGCACAGGCACTGCTGCAACCAAAGCAGCCAGCACTGGGCCATCCTGCCAGCACGCAGCCCTGGAGATGTCAGCCATCAGCAAAACAAAGGTGCTGAATCCTCATAGCACAGGGCAAGCAAAGCTGAACTGATATACCAGCTGGTGTAAGCACAGCTCGAAGCTCTGTATGTGGGCATTTTAGGTGACTTTTAACAGCATCAGGATGATGCAGAGACTATGAATGCAGATCTTAGTCAGTTCAGTGCAGCAGCAACAAGTCTGCAGATAGCAGAGGAGCAGGCCAGCTGGTTTACGGCTTCCAGATAGCCCAATAAAAATGTCTAGAAGGCAGTTATGAGGGCAATAAACGTAACAAATTGATTGTTCCGTACACCTGCTTATGCAGTAGCTCCTTCTTAGTATCATTAGCCAAGAATTAGGTGAGAGGTACAGGCTCAGTCAGGGGCTTGTGCCAAGGACTCAGGGATCCCACCCCAATCTACAGGACTGGTGGTAGGTCTGGCAGGGCAGTGACCTGCCCAGCTTCTCCTGGAGCAGGGCTGGAAACATTCAGACAGACCCCAGGGCAGAGGTGAGGAGGCAGCTGTGGAGATGGGCAGAGCAAAGCTGGGCGCTGCTGCTCTCTTTGTGCCCACAAACCCCAACATGGAGGCGAGTGCAGACTCGTCACATCTCTGCAGAGCAGGTTTAAGTTCAAACAAGGTCTTCGTGTTTCCTTCCCCCTGCTGTGAGCCTCCAGTCGACGCAATCACAGCCCTTAGAAAGTGCAAATAGGTCAGCACCCGGACAAGTTGTTTAAGGTATGGTGGTCTTGATGCCTGTAAGTACAATTCAAGTTAGAAACTCAGTTCTCTGCCTCTTTGGAGGATGCTTGAGGTCGTTGCTCTGTGTGCTGCTCCCTGGTGCTGTCACACTGCCAGCCTTTGCTGCATGTTCCCCTTCACCTCTATACATGCCTCTTATCTCGGCAGCGAGCAAAGGCAAACAGCAGAAGCCTTAGCCCGCCCAGCCAGCCACAGCACTGGCAGCTGTTGGGCTGGACCTCAGCAGCACATCTGCCATTTGACAGCAGTGCCAGGACCCCAAAGACAGCCCCTGGAGGATGGGAACATGGGCTGTGCTCCCATCTGCAAAAGCCTCTCCATACCAAATATGTTCCTGTGCTTATGCACAGTGCTTATGCACAGAAACATTGGGTCTTCATTTGACTCCCTCACAAGTAATGCCAGGCTTATATGCTACCATCCCATTTAACAAATACTGATATTTTTATTAACTCAAACGTGCTTTCAGCCACAGCAGTGCTCTTGCACTCAGTGGCCAATTAACTGGCTGAGTTTGGACATGCTTGATGCCAGCTACACTACCTTGGGGCGGTGATGAAACAAATTCTACCAAGAGACAGAAGGAGTCCTTTGGAAGAAGGGTTCTACGAATTAAAAGAAAATTCCTACCTGAAGCACTGGCAGCTCCAGGCAGATCCCCAGGCTGCACCTCGGGCTTGCCCAGGTCAGCAGCAAGCAGTGCCAGAGCCTTTCATCAACACCTCACCTTGTCTTTAAAGCCAAACTCAGTCCATCACCTCACCGCTGTCTGGATTTTAACAGCTGCTGCTTGCCGTGCTCCCTTGAAATTGGGGATTAGAAAGAAGCACTCCTTCTTTCTGAGCTGTTTATAGACAGCTGCTGCTCCTCCTCTGCAGCTTCCTCAGGTTGATGACTTACCGTGTTTGGCTCTTACTTTTATCCCACTGTAATCATACATTCAACAGCACCCACGTGTCTGCAGGAGGGACCCCGGCTCTGTGCAGCTCTCTGGGCACAGCATTCAGATCACCAGCAGCAGGCTGTCATTTCCTCCCCCAGTACATGAAAAAAAACCACGCTTCTTTCAAACCTAAGCTACGACTGCTGCTAAGTGCCCACAACAATTACGTCCCTCCCCCCCCCAATATGTTCTGTATGCTGAGACGAGGTCATGAGCCCATCTTGTGACTGCTGGAAGGCTGGGAGTGAAGTTAAAAATTTGAGTTGAGCCGAGTTCAGCTTGAGCCTTTGGGACTGGTGTTTTCCAGCTTTCCTCACAGTCGTGAAAGATGTAAAATGAAGAAACAGATTCTTAAATCATCACTGAAGGGGAGAAGCCTGAGGGGTGCGGAGCAGCCACCGTCCCACAGCCAGGGGACTGCACTGAAGTCATGGGAACGTGCAGCCACAGCTGCTTCTCCTTTTGCAGAGCCATCTAAGCTGGTCCCAAAAGCAAAGCCCACATTGCCCTGAAACCTTTTAAATATTGAAAATGACAGTTTCCATTGTTACCTACCCACACAAACAGCATTAAGCAGAGAACAGCCGAAGAGCACATGAAGGGAGAGCTTTCACCTTTGCTTCCCCTTTTCTCCCCCCACAGGGAACCTTACTCCCTGCACACAATTTGGCTGCAACACTTTAAGCCAAGAAAGAGCTCTCGATGCTGGAGAAGTGACTTAGTTCTACACTGATGTTGCTTACTGTAAGCATTAAGTTTAGCTGAAATAACGCTTTTGGTGGCTGAGAGGATAGGAGACAAATCTCCTGACTCAAAAGGCCTACTGTCGAGATGATGACTGCGTTCTGAAAACACCATTTACACTCACCACCATTAATACATGTCACCATCTACACTGACACATCCACTGCAGGGGCTCTTGAGGCATAGGCTCACCCTGCACTTCTAGAAACACTCTTCACAAATCCCAAAGATGGATGCAACCACGGAGGTGCAGAAGCACAGCACAGGGGTGGCAATCACTGCTGAAACCCCTCCTTGATCTTCCTGCCAGCTCAGGGACCCCTGCACTGCTTTTGAGGCTTTTCAAAATCAGACAACAAAGTGTTTATTAATATCAGAATATTCTGATCACGGGCCAAACCCTGAGAAACAACGTCCATCAGTGGAAGACAAGGAGTCCACCACCAGGACATGCTCCTCAGACAAGGTGATGTCTGCATACACAAAGTGCAGGCTCACCATGCTCACAATTTGCTACAGGCACAACACCACCTCCTGGCTGCAAACAGCACTTTGGGAGATAACTCACTGACATCTTTGTGAACTGCTCCTCCTGTACATTTTAAGGTGTAAGCTGTTTTTTTCCCCATTTCCTGATGCAGCAATGCCTTCACTGGGGCACCATTCAGATCACTGTTAAGCACTGCGGTTTTATCTTTTGTTTCGGGTGGTTTTTTGCAGCCAGGTACCCACGAGACAGTTACATGAGATTAACAAGGGGCAGAAAGTTATGGCAGATAACATTCCCAAGTAAAACAAACCAAACCAAACCCCACAATAAGCACTGCAGAAGGTTTTGCAAAGAACAGCATCCTCTAAGTGACAATCTTACCTCCTGGGCTGGGACCGGCATTCTTCTTCCCCACTGTCTGCCTCCTGCATACATAGGAGAGAAAGGAAGAGTTAATATGCTTTAATATATACAGCACCCAAAGATTTGCATTTCACTGGCTTGACAGCATAAAGCAAAGGAAATTCTCGCTGCTCCTGCGTGGAGCTGTCACTGCCCAGGAGCTCGCTTTCTGTTCAGCTGTCACTTCACATTCCCTCAAAGGCCTCTTCACTCAGCACAGAGTGAAACTGCAGATTCCTTCCCTTCCTGCCAATGCCCCCACTGCATGCAGCAGCTATGAGCCAGACACGTAGCTTAATTCTGGGCAAAAATACTATTTTTTCTCCTTTTTTTTTTTTAAATCACTTTTATGTACACCATACTCATTGGTATTGCAGCATCAGCATTCGAATGTAAGAGTCCACAAAACCAGCATGTACTGAACCCACCCAAAGGGACCTGGTGCACGCAGAGCAGGAAGCTCCACATGACACACCAGGCTGTGTTAAGTGCAAAATGAGTACATACAACCTCTAGCGTGCTGCTGAACTTTAGCAGGCAGTCCTATCACAGCCCAAAGCAATACCTCAGTAGAGAGATCTCAGCTATTAATTGCATGTCACAGCACATATAAGCATCTATTGCCAGACACTGGCTAGAGATCGGGTACAGCATCTGCTTTTAATCAGTGAAAACTTATTATGCTTATGCAGATCTGCATAAGTGCTGCAGTGCTGAAGGTGCACATGCAGGAGAGCAGGGCAAGCTATGGGCATGGACACCTCTGCAGAACACACAACCTGACATGTTTAAGCATCAAGCTCTGAACAGGGGAGGAGTACAGTAAGTTAACTTCTGGTTTCTCTTATTTAAATGATCTGAATCTGTGGGTATGAAAGCAGCTAGAAAACACATGATTCCTGCTGCTCTTCTATTTCTAAGAACAGAACAAGAAATACCATGAAGGAGTTCGCATGGAGCCACTTCCAACCACAGCTTCAAGCTAAAACTTGCAGAACAACTGTCCACAACAAGCAAGAGCTGGCACAACTGCCTTCTACTCATCACATCTAAGAAGCAGCTCAACATGCCAGCAGCCTGATAAGGAAGCCGGCGTGCTCACCTCCTCCCAACAGGAGTACCTCAATGAATTCCACGGCCAACACGAAGCAAGCCGTGGCAGCATTCAGAAAGGGGCAGAAGCACGGGGGAAGAGCAGCCTCCCGAGGAGCAGAGCAGCCATTGTGGAGCCAGGCTCCGTTTGAGATGTCAGCACTCACCCAGCTGAGTTTGAATCCCTCTGAACAATTTGCTATCTACCTCTGAAAGCACCACTTGTTGTTGTGTGTGTGTTTGTTGTTGCTGGAAGTCCTCAGGTCCTTCCAGAGCATAAATCCCCATCAGTTTACTATGATGAAGTTGGTGGGGAGTACAGGGGCACACAGAGAGGTGGACCAGGGGAAGAGGGTACACGTGGGATAGATTAAGACATTAAAAAAAGTGAGTAAATCACAATGGTTCAAGAGCATCTAATTGGCTAGAGAACAAGTTCTCAAAACCACAGTAAGGAACACCAGCTGAAAGAGCACTTGAAATCTCTACTGTGCTCAGGAACCCAAACTATGCAAACATTTCTAGCATTATAATGAACGTTCATTTCCACAGGCCAAAAAAAAATCCAGGTCACAGCAACTGGTGAGCTCAGTAGGCCACAACAGCCCCACAACGACCAAAGGTTCTGAAACACAAATCACTGCCATGCATCACAAAAAATCAGTGGAGGAGCTCAGTGGAGGAGGCCAGACGGGACCAACCACCACCACCTGCCTCTGTGAAGCCCTCTCTAATATTAACTTCTTTACAGTGAGGTGACGGAGCACTGGAACAGGCTGCCCAGGGAGGTGGTGGAGTCTCCTTCTCTGGAGATGTTCAAGACCTGCCTGGATGCCAACCTGTGCGACCTGCTGTAGGGAACCTGCTTTGGCAGGGGGGTTGGACTCGATGATCTCTGGAGGTCCCTTCCAACCCCTACAATTCTGTGATTCTGTGATTATATAGCAGGTCTGTATCAGAAGTGGCTGATTGCCTAAAGAGAAGCGTCTGTGGAGGCTGCGACCCACGGCTTGGCTGCAATGACGGGTCACCCCACTAGAGGGAAGGGCAGGACAGGGGACAGGCGGCGGACACACGGACACATGGACACACAGCGGCTGTGCTGGGGCTCCCATGCTACACAGCAGCGGGCACCTCCAGCTTTTACTGCTTCTGGATTCCCAAAGCAAAGGAAGCACAGCTGGCAAGCACCAGCAAGCACTTAGAACCTGTGGACTCCTGGGGAAAGCACTGTGAGGAACCTGGGGCAGCAGGGACGGCACTCGGAGATGCAACCCGGGACACCAACACTGACTGCTCCCACTGCAGCCTTCTGCACCACATAGCCAGAGCCAGAACCAGGGCCAGGCCAGAGCCAGAACCAGGGCTCCACGCATTCAGCACAGCAAAGGAACCGACCCGGAGCCCCAGGGCAGCCTCAGGCCTCCAGCCCACAGAGCAGAAGTGCGGCCCGGGGGGAAGCGCGTCGCAGAGCGTAGAACTAGGCCACATATTAAATGCCGTTTAAAGTGGAAGATGAAAAAAATTCCATCTCTGCTCTTTTTGGGCCATGTAGGACAGAATATGCAAAACATTCATCCTGTTTGTGCTTTGATCTGCTGCCAACTGTCTGTCATCAAAAGGGCAAGGGAGAGGAGCGACATTTCTGAGCGCTGCTCTGCTCTGTGCAACGGCAGTCGCTCCGTGTCACGCAAGCGGCTCCGCTCCTACCAACCTCCTCCTTGCAGACTGATGCAGTGATAAACAAGATCCAGTCTGCGCTCTGATGCATAGGATTGGAGGTGTCTGCCTGTGCTTAACACTGGGAACATCAGAACAGCTTCTTTTGTTCCAAGAGACAGGATTATTAGGGTAACATTCACGGCATTTCTAACCAGGAACACTTCACACAGACTACACCCTGCAAATAGTCCTGCAAGCCTTGAAAGTGATTCCAGAGTAATAATTGCATGTGATTTTGTGCCAACATACCTGACTGTGCAGGCAGTGCCTGGGAAATGCTTCTATTGGGAACAAGCTGCAGCCATCAATACAGAGAGCACTGCCAATATGGACCAGGATGCCAGGTTGTTCCACTCCACGAGCCTCAGCACTGAGCTGACAGCTGCTAAGTACACACTTCAGACATTGAGGAACTTCTCCCCACTTCTCCATTTTCTAAATTTTGCCTGGGTGACACTTTCTGCATGGGCAACTTCATTGCTTTCCAGTGTCTGAGATACCTTTACAGAACCCCCTGCGCAGCAACAAACACCAGCAGCAAGAGATCCTAATTCCTTCCAGGCAGGCAGAAGCAGGAGGTGGATGTGAAGTCATTCTCATTTCACAAAACTGTTAAATTTCAAAGTGAATACTATGCTTTTTAAAATGATCCTTACTTAACCAGCACAGAGGTCTTGTGCAAGAGCAGAAACACAAAAGCTATTACAAAATGCTGTGACAATTTGAGGCCTTTTCACCTCTTAGCAAAGAGTAACTGGCAGCTTCTTACTGACACAACAGAAACCTAGTTTATGTGAATCCCCCCAAATCCGTACCAAGATTCAGATGTGATCGTGCCATCACAGAGGTCTTTTACCTGTCAAGCCAGCATCATGTGAACAACTGCAGACCCAGACTCAAAAGAGGTCTAAAATTAAACAGGCAATCTCCTCGTTCCCTGCCTGCCTGTCCCTGGGCCAGGTCCCATCCAGTTGTTCAAACACACACCAAGTGCTGCTGAGCCTAAAACAACCTTTGCAGGGAAGCATGCAGCTGCACTGGGAAATCAGAGGATGGGCAGCTGACTGAAGCATGCAAATATTCCTCTCTGTTGCACCCACTGATCTCCCCGTGCATCTCTGCACTACAGCTGCACTGTGCACTGCAAGCTGCTCCGTGCAGGACTTCTCCTTGGGTGTCACCAAGTATGAAGCAAACTTTTCTTCTAGCACAGTCACCAGAGATAAAAGCATTCATTGCACATGTGGGTTCCTCAAAGCTCAGCTCAACCACTGACACTGACACAGTGACATAGAGCTACTCCATGGTACCCAAGTCTGATCAGGACTGCCACGAGATGCCCAGAGCTGCACCTGAACAGAGGCCTGGATCATCACACAGAACCCAAGTTCAGCACCTTCCAATATTCAATAGATTTCTACTCAACAGCATGCCCTGTGTAGGGCTGCTCCTGTCAGTGATCTCAAAGCTGGAAGAAAACAAGACACAAACGTTTGAGTCAGATTGCCAATTATCTATTGCATCTTTCTGCAGCAGAGACGTTCATACAGAGTTGTATCAGTCTCCTAAATAAACTGTGTTCACATAAAGCCCACACATGCCGCATTTGCAGTAAGTCTGAAGTGCCAGCAACAACACTGGCTGGTAAAGGGAAACAAGGACTGACTTGAAAACCTGGGCCGAGAAAAGGTTCCCTTTTTTGGGTAGGAAGCCTGAGAGTGCACCCAAATTCACCAGCAGGAGTTCCAGGGCAGGATGGGGATGCTGAACTAACACAGCTTCCAGGCTGACTTTGTGTGGGAGCACTCCACTGTGCTGTACATGGGGATCTGCCCACAGCAACAGTCCATGGGCAGGCAGAGCCCACAGCTGCACCTGCAGAACAGACATCCTGCAGGCTGCAGCCATTTGTGTGAGCTGATACAAGCAGAGTGGTGATATAAGGAGATGCAAGGAGATGTAAGGAGAGTGGAGCCAGGGCTCCCCTCCGCAGGACGGGTCTCAGGGCTGAACAGAAACCAGCGCTCTTCAGAACCCCCCAGTCTCTGGAGGTTAACCTTAACCACTATTGAAAACGATAAAACTAATTAATGGAGTCCCCTACGCTGCAGAGGAGAAGCTCATAGCCACCTTTTGAAATACTTACATTTGCCATCAAACGCTTTAAAAATAGCAGCTGCTGCCAGGAAGCCTTCGAGTTTGACATAAAAGTGCTTTAGACAGCTGAGCTGAGCAAAGTAGGCCAGGGAAGGGGAGGGGAGAGCTGCATGGTGCTGTGTGTAGCGCTCCTACCTCTCCCCAGACACGGGGACGGGGCAGAGCAGCAGCTTTCCCAGCAGTTTCTCCCTCTCCCATCACTATTTGTATGATACGTTTTGAATGAACACCCTTTTCCTCCTCACATTTCTTCCGTGCTTGAGGCCCCACATACGCAGCCGCTCTCTGCAGCCAAGCTTTCATTCAGAGGTTGGCATTCCTTCCAGATTGTTTTCTGTATCACTTTGCTGCATCAGTAATTGGTATATTTAGGTCAAAGACATTGTGCTCTTGCTCCGGAGAAAGAAAAAACAAGTTCCTTATCAGAGCTTTCATCTTTCTGCTGGAGCTCAGGGATTTACACAAACTTCGTCCAGATTGGGCCTCACTAAAAACACAAGAAATAGCGCTCAAACATTTGGACACAAGAAGCTTCCAACTGGTACAAGAGTGAGAACGAGGAACAGCACGACATGGCCGGCCACACTACAGCACGAGCACAGATTAAAAAGGAGATTACTGTCCACTGAATTGCTGCAATGAAATAAGCTCGCCTGATGGGGAGTACAACAGCTTTTGCTTTAATCCCAGAGATGCTCCCAAGGGAAAAAAAAAATGCCACAAACACTTCATATTGACATTAAAAATCTCTGCACCACACGAAGCAGCGCAATGGATGATTTCTCTCTAAGTCATGGCATGTTGCTTGTCACCATCTAGACAGATACACACACTAAGAAACAAACCTGGCATCTCCCTAACAGACTCCTCTGACTTTCAGGCAGACATCTGACATCATGAGGATTCTCTGTGAAACGTAGGGCTTCCCAGAGCCTTGAAGGTATCCCTTCAGTCTACTTTTAGGCATAGATAATGATAGATAGGCAAAGATAATGAAACGGTCCACCGGACATCCCAAAATCCACAGGTATCCATTTCCACTTACATTGATGGAATGAGCGTGAGAAAACTCACTGACCCTAACAGCTCCAGTTTGCATACCAGGCATTGTTGCTGATGTCAGAGGTATGGTTTGGGTAAGACCAAGTCAAAAACTCACACGGAGGCTGGTGAGTCCCAGGGCAGGGCTTCTGGAGCTGGGCACAGGGACAGCCCACTGCACAGGTTACCACGATGAGAACCCCATCACCAGGCATGCACAAGAGGTGACAATCACAGAGGTGAAGCTGTCCCCAAAGGTTAGGAAGGATGGGTGCTCCACCAGCTTCTGGTTTAAGACAAAGCCCAGTTTCTCACTGGAATGGACAAATGTTAAGCGTGCTTTGAGAAAGAAGGAGATATTTGGTTTTTGCTCCAGATGCTGCAGGGCTATTTTAGGAGGAGGAGGAGGGTGGAAGGAAGGGAGGTGCACAGCGAAGGGAAGGGTCTTTGTCTTGCAATCAATCAGCCATCTTCCTGTTAGCAACAAGTTCACAAATAAAAGCAAGTTGGGGGTTTTGGTTACACCTAGATGCACACTCTCAGCTCAATCCCTATAGCAGTGATGTACGTGCAGCCATTCTCATGCAGGCACAGCTCAGTTCTGCAGCTGTGACTTTTCCCATGGTCACCATAGGGTCACTGAATAGAGCTAAATGCAAACCTCCCCTCGATGCAATGAGCACCATGGAGGAGGTGGTGACACAACCAAACTTACAGCAGCAAGTACGATGGCACCTCGTGCAATGGGGGTGGAGGGAAGATGAGAAAGGAAAATGAAGCTGAGGAATAACAGGAGGCTTTCCAGAGTAGTCAAACATGAGAAGAACTGAGATGCATAATGACCGTCCCTCGACTTTTGTTATTTCTCCCAGCCAGCTCCTCCAAAAATCTGTTATTGTTTATTTGGGTATCTGTCCAAACTGCTGTGGGAGGGGAAACAAAAAAGGCAATGCTGTCCAGCTCTTAATTCCTGCAGCTATCCAGCGCTCTTCATCTGTTAACGAACCAATGTCCTGTTTCTCTCTTTCCAGAGGCTGAAAGTTGAGAAAAACAGATCTTAATGAGACTCCAGCAAAGCAACCTGGTGCTATTTGTCTTTGGCCAGGATACACTCACCTTCGCTGGTTGATCCAGGCGGGCAGGGCAGCTCGGCCCCACATCTCCCTCCAAAGACCAAATGCTGGGTAAGTGGCACACAGCTGGCAGCATCGCTCCTCACATGTAAACCTCTGTGAAACACCACAGTGCCACAAAGGCCAGGCTGTGTCAGAAGCTGGAAGCAGCTGCCCATTCTCCCATCCAGACGTCACAGCCCTACGTGCTGCCCAGAACAGCTTCAAACACACATGCTGTGCTGAAGGCAGGAGAAGGACATCAGCCTTGGCATGAGGCTGGGCTTGCCTGACCCCTGCAGTTCAACAGATCCGTTAGATTTGTGGCCCTGCAGCACTCAGCTGCGTAATCCCAGCTCCTTTGTGCCATCTGTTGTCCCCTCAGCAGAGCAACCACGCGCTCTCCCCAGTAACAGGGTGTGCTGATCCCCCCCTTCATCTTCCACCAACCCTGCAGACTACCAGGATCTTCTTCCAGGGGATGCACAGCATTATCCGTAGAAAAATATATGGGATGAGAGAAATGCTTCGGAACAAAGGCTGGGGATGCAGGAGGCTGGAAGAGCTGAAACCTACTGAAAGATGTCCTCAGAGCTGTGAGCGCCTACACATCTTCTGAGAGCCAGGTTTAAGGTCCCACCTAAGCACTCAGTGCTCTCAGTTTCTTCTTATAAGGTATCAGTTATGAACAGTTTCCAATCGATACACCAGCCTTTGGAAAAATGCCCTACATGCACACTGTGCTCCTAAGACCACTGCCCTTAATACCTCCATGGCATGCTGCAGGCTGGGGGCTGTACCTCCAGCCCAGAAACTGGCTGCTCCCTGACCACAGGTTGGAAGTCAGTGACTGTTGGCTGCCTTGGGCTCCTTAATCCTTAAATCCCCACACTCTCTTCTTGAGGTTAATCCAGTTAAAACCTTCCCTTCCCTTCGGCCAGTGCCCTGAGTGAGCGGCCACCTGAGGAGCTGGGGCTGCTTCCCAAAGGCTGTCCTGCCACGTAACACAGCAAAGGACACATCTGATTGCCTGAAATTAGGAGCAGGTAGGTGAGGACAAAGTGCTCCTTAGGGATTGGTGAAGTCAGCAGGAATCAATCCAAATCCCCGAGCTGCTTTCTGCCTTAAGATAACAGGAAACAGGTTTATGCTATGCTAGGGTAATGCAATCTTAAACCAGTGTAAGCCCCTGTGAAAATCCCGCTTTGGGAGGAGAGCACAACTTGCCTTTGAGGTCATCTCTAAATAAGATGGCTGTAGGGCATTGCTGGGCTTGAAGTGGCAGAAGGAAACGGCCCCTTCAGAAGCACACTGCCCATGGGCTGCCCGGCTCACCAGGCCATGCACTGCAGCCAGGGCTCAGAACATATTTGTGCTTTGGTTCACTCACGAGCAAAAGAAGCACCGGTCTGGTTTTGAGGACTGTTTATCAGCATCATCCTTCAGCCTGGGGCAGCAGGATGGGCAGCCCCAGGCAGGCAGTGAGCAGGGTGCTTGTGGAGATAGCAGGTATGGGCTGGGAGGGGGGGTGTGCAAGGCTGAGCCCAGCGCATTCCTAACCACAGATATGGAAAGCCTCTGCTCCCTACTTAAATGCTCGTTCTGAATGGCTGATTAGTCAGAAGTAGAATGTTTCTGCATTCATGGAGGAGCTATTTTAGGATTACATTATGCACTCTGCTTCCATTAATAGATCCATTTATTAACAAAAAAAAAAAAAAAAAAAAAAACACAACAAAAAAAGGCGCTACACCCAGCAATGCATTCACCTCAGCAGACTGCAGGGCTGCGCATACAAACACCCAGAGCACAGCCCAACAAACCACACTTTGCTTCCCAGCTCCAGAGACTGCAACGTTCTCCAAGTCCTGGTGGGATGAGTGGAATCCCCACATGCCCAGCCACAGACCCCAGACCCAACCCTACCAAAGGCTAAGGGGCAGCTCTGGCCAAGCAGAGCCATGCAATGCACGACCATCCAGTGCACAAAGTACCAGACGCAAACAGTTTGGCCAAAACAAATCCGCAACACAGTAACACCCACCCCCTCCTCTGAAACAACCACACACATTGTTTCTTCAAACAAATAAATCACACTGAAAAACGTGTGGGTGCTGATATCCTGTGGGTCGACATACGTGCAGAGCAACCGTAACTTCTCATCTCGTGCTCACAACCACATCTGTACCACACATGTCAGTCTGGATCAAATAACACCCTGCCCACGTGTGTATGTGAGGACAGCCCTGCCTTGCTTCTCCCCCAGACACGTACAGGGCACACTGTGACCCATCTATCAGCTGTGACGTCCAGCTTTCCTCTGTCCTCCCCAAACGTGAGCTGCAGCATCAGCATTCCATCACTGCGGTTTCCTAGGAGGGAGCTGTGCAGGAGCTCAAAAGGAAGCAGCAATGCCAGCACTTGGCGAAGCCGTGCAGCCAAGCTGTGTGCCAGCAGCACAAGGGATGGTATTTTAATTTTAAAGGAATCCATAATCTTGAAGGAGGGCAGGTTCAGAATGAGGAATCAGTTTTCCGGCAGCCCTGCTTTTACTAGCAGATTTGTACGGGTTGTTTTGAAGGCCAAAGCAGTCAAATCCAAAAGGTACACGTATAATAAATCTCATTAAAACCAGAACAGGTCAGTCCTCTGATGAACTTAAGCTGCAGATCCTTCTAATGCGCTTGAGGAGAGCTTGGCTGACCAGCCAAATGAGAAGGGATCCCTCAGCTGACATATCTGCACCTCCTGAGCCAAGTGCAAATACTGCTGGGGCTACGCAGTGCGAGCCGAGGGTTTGAACCTTCGGGTTTTTTAATGCAAGCATGAACAGCAAGCTAAATCCTGAAGTGTGAAGCAACGAGTACAAGAGAGAGAGCTGAAAACAAGGTGCAGCTTGGAGGAAGTAAGGTGCTACAAAAAAAAACCACTGGATTAATCCAAGGGTGCAGGCAATGCAGCGCAGCAGCACACACCAGCAGCAGGAATGGAAGCCGCACATAACTTCATCAGCAGCATTTTTTGCTGCTTGGAAATGTCAGACATTGTGGAGGCAGCCCTCAGCCCCCCAGCCTCGCTCCCCAGCTCCAAACACAGCAGGAACACAGCACAGCCCGCTCCGGTACAGGCAAACACACGGCTGCAGTCACAGGAGCACATTCTTCAGGGCTCATGAACCATCACATGACAAGCATCACAAAAAGCCAATTTACTAAATGATTTCAACTTGGAAAAATTAAAAATCAAAGCTATTATTATGGAAATCCCTTGGAAGTGGAAGCTGCACACGCACAACAAGATCAGCTCTGGTGATACCCAAAACTTTTGTTTTTTAATGTAATCGTATCAGCTTGGAAGCCCCTAATACAGACCTGCAGTTACACAGCTCACAGCCAGCACTCACTGAAGACCTCCACAATCAGCCTCCCAAGAAATGCTTGCAGCGTTTCACTGAGAGTTAAGCAATACTTTTTTGTGATCTCTGGAAAGGCAGCTTGTTCATCTGCTATGTAGCATGGAGTGAACTTCTTCTTAAAAAGTGAATAAATAAGCAAACCCAAGAGGACATGCAATGCATGGTCCTTTCCTTATCCATCAAGATGCACTGCCAGCTACTCATTGCTTCCAATGCCTACCATATAAAGGAAAATAAAAGCAGAACTGCTTCTCAAGAGGAAGGCACTGTGTTAAGCAATTTCCACACCTGCACTGTCTGTATTGATTCCTGTACCAGGACAAAGGAATTTGTTTTCTATGTCATAAGAACCATTTCCATTTGAGATCTCAAATCTGTATTTGCATTTTACCTTGACATTGTTATCAGAGATCGGCCCAGTCTGAGGGCAGTGCTCCACATTCAGGGATGCTAAAGGCTTTGGATTGTATAAGAAGGTTAGAGCGAGCCACAGGGCCACTATCAAACAGATCACTGCAGACTCATCCTTGGGATTAAGTCATCTCTATTTACGAGCCCTTATGCGATGATCTGTCTATTACAGCTCGTAAGTACTGCATGAAAGCCTCTTCAAGGCCTCCACCACCATCTGTGAATTACATTATTAACCACGGTATGAACTTCCGAGGAGCATCTGCTTCCCTCCCCACCCCCCTCCTGCAGGCACTGGCAGGGCTCTCTGGGCTGCAGGCAGGCTGGGCTCCTCGCCTGCCCTCGGGCAGCACGGGGTACAGCTCAGCTCTGCACATCCACAGCCCTGTGTGCATTCTGAACAACCCTGGGACACGTGCAGGGCAGGTGTTCCGCTGGGAAAGGCTGACATTCATTTCATCACTTTGCAGAGGCAGCACGGGAAGGATGCTGCTGACGTAGTGCTGCAGAACACGGGCTCAGGGGCTGAGGCACACCTCTGGGAGGTGACAGAAACAGGCAGCGGCCGTCCAGCCACTGCAGGTAGTTGCTGCTGTAGCTGACATGCTGGGCGTGAATAAGCGTTCTGTCATCCCAAACCTCCTCCCTGCTGAGGATGTTTCAGGAACTCACTCTGGAAACGGGCCAGCTTCCTGTAATCAGGCAGCAGGAAGGGATCCCACCGCCCTGGGTGGCAGAGCTCAGGGCCAGCACCACGCAGCCCCCCGGCTGCTCTGCAGCATCACTTACCCTTATAGGAGCAGCACTCTTCCCGTATCACTTGCTACTGCTTGCTCTTCAAACTGAGCTTTTTTCCCTTGCTCTGCACTTCTTTAAGAGCTTCTCCTCACTTTAGCTTCCTATGCAAAACCTCAGTGTTTTTTCCAACTCAATTCCTGAGTTGGTTACAGATCACAGTCAGGCAACACTGTCTAACAGCCCTGTGAGATACAGTGTCTTCCTCTGTCCTAGCAGCAGTATTTCTTGAAAGAGAAGAGCAATGTTATGGCCAGCTCAATAAAGACCTCATTCAGCAGGGATCTCCAGAGCAAGCAGTCCTGCAACATGCAATAGCAAGGAGAAAAGACTGAGGGAGGGGAGAAAAAAAAATGACACTGTTTTGGGGTAAACTCACAGGACCCCTTCTGCTGACATACTGGTTATCTAATTCCCATGCTTAGAAAAATAAATGTTAAGTCAGGTATGCATTGATATGCTCAGACACCAGCAATTAAGACATACTCCCATCATGACTACAGGTAAATGCTTAATGTGTTGAAGTCTCCCAAACAATGGATAGGTGCATCCAGGATCACTGTCATTCCCATGTGCTGCCTGAATGCTCTGTGCAGGTCGTGAGAGGAAGTCTGCAATTACTGCTGACCTCAAGCTGCAGGAGGCGAGGAAGCTCAGCACATGCAACTTGCCTCCAGGATGGTCGTGCCAGGGTTTAATTTGTTTTTGGTGATGACTGGCTGCTGTAGGCTGGATGGTGGGGCAGATTTCAGCCAAACCACTGCCCAAACTCCTGCAAATGGACATGGCTGTGTTTTTATGCAGACATTTAAACAAGACAAGAGAGTGATAAGAAAAAAACCAACCCTAAGTCTTACGAGCTGTTTTAGAAGGCTTGCTTAACAGTCAAGTCCCAAACTCTTATTCCCCTATAACTTTCTGGGAGAGGGAGAAGAAAAGCCAAGGAACTTGGCAAGTCTTATGCATGTTAGTGTCCATAGGGAGGGCCCTGCCAGCCCAGCTCCCACCGCACAGCAGCAGCAGGGCATCCTACCAAGAGCACCTCGGGGTTACAGCACTAACACTTAAATGACAGCAGCCAGCACTGGAATGAGTTCACATCACTCAAACAGTAAGTGCAGGTGATCATGTAATCAAATTAGCTAATTCTATGTTAAATCAGTGCATTGAATATCACCCAATGAGCTCATTTTTGGAGGCAGTTCAACGCCTCACTTCTAGGACTGATGTCAGAGTCACATGCTTGGAGAGGATCAGCCTGCAGCTGGATATTTTAAAGCCTCCTATGAGTAGTACAGAAAAGTCAGTGCATTTCAGCAGCATCATCTAATGAATTTGTGTTTTATCATAACAATTTAGTCACCAGACCCAGATGTCGACATCCCTGTGGGAATACTGCAGAGGTTCCCCTTCCCTCTGGGCCACTAGATGGAAGGCGAAGAGTACAGCAACATCCTTGTTTCAATGGAGAAAGTTGTATTTCAACAGCAAGGAAATCAACAGAAAGACAAGGAAACAGGAAACTCTCGCTGACTCTGAGTGGCTCGTGATAAAGTGATTACTCATTGGCAGACTAAACTCAGAACTGGTACAAATAAATCACAGCAGAGCAAGAGGTGCTGAACATCGGGAGCACAAACACTTCACTCAGTGACATTCGGCCCTGCACTCAAACCTCACTCAACTCACAGATCAACAGTGAAGTTGTATTTTAATTGGCCGTGGCAATGTTTGACAGCAGTGGCAAGTGCTCATGCAGTACTGGTGAAGTCTCCCACACTGATATTCACTGCTTGCATTCTTCAACAGCTACAACCAGATCTGCACGACGCAAATAAGCAGTGTCTTCACTGTGCAACTGCACTGTGCAACTGCATGCGACTTTTGGGGGGAAAAACAATGCTCAAATACAAGTGTTGTGTGCACCAGGGTGCAGAGTGAGTGGTGGGAGTGTTGTCAGAAAGCTTACCTCCACGCCCATTGACTTCAGTGGAAGGCTATATAGGAAAAGCCTCTGAAGACGCAGAGCTCCCTAACCCATGGCGCTGTCCATATGCTATACTCCAGAAAGAGACAAAACAAAAGAAACCACAGAAGTGAAGAAGCATGAAATCATACCCCCCTCTTTGCTTTCCTGAAGGCTCTCGCTGTCCCCATGCCAGCTATCAGACCGTACAACCTTCAGAGCCCCTCACCGCACTGCCCGAGCCATCCCCATCCTCAGAGCATAGGATGAGCATGGTGCTAAGAACGTGCTCACACTGCTCCCAGGAGACCTGGCATGAAGATGCCTGAAAGCCTCATGCTCTGCTCCACTTAGTGCAGTGACACTAGCTGGGTTAACCGGGGCTGCACGGACACAGCAGCCCTCACGAGCAGCGCCTCACCACACACACAGCAATGCCAGGCACTCTGCTCACACCATGGGAACCCACAGGTGAACAAATATGTTTGGTGAGCAGACTGCAGCTGGGGTCGGGGAAGGTTATGATAAACGACACAAAGTACCATTCCAAAATCACTTCAATTCACTCCCAGAGGCTCATTTGCAGACTGCACTTCTCATCCTGGGCCTTCAGTCAAAGAAAGAAGAGACCAAAGGAAATAACCAGGTCCTCATTTTGCTACTTGTGGTTCACTGTGATATCCTCTCCCATTTCACAAGGTCTATAAATTTGGTACCTTGAGGGTTTAAGTGAGCAGAATGCAGCCTTAATTCCAATCTATCCCACTTTCAGGCACAGAGCCCCACTTTTTTCAGAGGTTTGAAGCTATTTGGCAGTTAGATGCAGCCTGGACCAGGCTGTACTTTAATTTTAGACTTAATGTAGCATGTACTCTCAGAAAGGTTTACAATGCAGCCTTTTGTAGTTAACTTGCTCCGAGCTGGGCCACTGCCAAGTTGTTATCAATGACATTTTAAAGCAGATGAATGAAGTTCTTATGTATGGTGACAAGCAGAATTGTGATATGGCACATGCACACACTGAAAGAAGAGAGCTTGCTATTAGTTTGTCAGGTTAATAAATAAATAGCGATTTCATGAATCAAACCCCTTTATTAGGAAACAAAAGAACAAAATTAATATTTATAAAGCTTTAGAGCACCCTTTAAAACACGATTATTCCATTTCAGTCAGAGCCACCATTGCGCGTTAAAGACTCTTGGGAGCAGCTTCCCCTCCTGATGCTGTGATGGGGGCAGCGCCAGGGCTGAGGCAGAGAGCAGGGCTGAGCAGTGGTGCTCCAGCACTGAGCTGCAGGGCCTGAGCTGTGCTCAGAGCAGAGGGCTGCACGCTGGCAAAGCTGGCTGCCATCAGAACACAGCTGGAAGATCCCTCCGTGTCCCCTCCCCTGCAGGAAGGCCCTCTGCTCACCCACTGCTGATGCACCTCGAGAGCTTTGGGGCTTTTCAGTATTTCCCACAGCGCAGGCAAAGCAGGATTCACATCAGAGCGGAGTCCAAGAAGAGTCAAATACGTCCAGGAAGTGCTGTTTCACAGCGACTACACCAAGTTCTGACAACAGACTGCCTCCCCCTCGGGCTATCTTCATACCAACCCTCCTTGGATCGAGACGCTCTCTCCTGAAACCAAACTTCTAAGTTTAAACTTAATGAAATCTCAGCTTGTTCTACTATTTTTAAATGAGCCGCATCTCAAGTTTAAAAACCAAGCCATGAACACTTCCTCAAGCTTATTTTAAGTCAAACCATCTTCAGGCCAAATTCTAACCAGACACCAAGCTTTCCCCTCTCCTCAAGAGAACATCAAACCGTACTTCATTCCTTGTAAGAGAGCCAGACAGAAACAACCATCTCAGCATCCCCACACTCGCACACCTCTCAGTTACACAGAGCTCCCTGCAGACTGGAGCAGTGGCTGGTGTACGTGTGAGAGAAAAATTCCACTTCAAAGAGCAGAAGTGTGGGCTGCAGGAGACTGGCACAGCCGATAGCACACGTTGAGAGCAGGGATCTGCAGAGCACGGGACAAACGCTCGCCCTCCTCTTCCATCCCAGCCGTACTCTAAGTGCTAGCTGATAACGCCTCCCTTGCTGACAGTTTCTATAACAAAGCCCAAATATAGGGAAGGCATCTCAAAACATGCTGTGCTCGTTGTTTTGCCCCCAGACCTTCCGTTTAAGATGCAGGTGCACAGCGAGGCCAACTGATCTGCACCACCCCTCTGAGGAGCTTCTCCAGCCAGCAGGCAGCAGCAGCTGACAAGCAGCCAGAGATAACATGAACACAGATTTCTACGTCCAGACCCAACCCACACCACAGGGGAACCAAACGTCTGGAGATGCATTTAAAAGCTGAAGTTCAGGCTTGAATGCCTTTTCATTGTTGTGAGACCAACCAAAAACATCACCAAGAAGGGAGAAACGTCAAAAAGCAGCAGACAACGGGTTGATCGGTTTCACTTCTCTTTTTGAAGTCCTAAGCTAGCTACCCCACCTAAGCACAACTCAGCTGAAAACAAAAGCAGAGGAAACTCCCCCCAGCAAAACTCGCTGGATGTTACATAAGAAAAAATGCTTGTTTGGGAAATGAATTCAGTCTTTGTCAGCCATGCTGCAATTTTAAAAGGCAAAAGAGAACTCTGTCATTTCTGGGCTCACACTTCAACTAGCTGCCATATTCTTGTTGTCCTGTAACTTTAATACCACTTTTTGAAGCGCTGTGTTTAAATCCAAATCACTGAACAGCAAGCCCAGGTCTGCGTCCTTAAATTATTTCATATCATCCAGAAGGGCTGTAGAAAGGAAAACAATCAACAAAAAAGGATTAGAGAAGAAAAAGACTCAATCTCTATTCCAGAAACATGAAAGGGCTGGTCCTGCATCAGGAAGAAAAATCAGGCCACCTCCAAAGCTCTCCTTCAGAGAGCACAGCATTTCACACGCACAGCACATGCCCTAAGCCCTCCCTCTCATCATCACGCTAAAAGGCATAAAGATGAAAAGCCTGGAGTGTTTTTTTGTCCTTTTTTTTCTTAAGGGATCTAATATACACGTTTCTCAGATGTTAGCCACTGAAGGTAAACCAAGCCAGCTGAACGAGTCTTAAAAGTTCTCACATTAAAGCTAAATGTGATAATTCTGTACATCAAAACAGAAGGGACACAGCAGCAGCCAGCCAGAGTAATTGGACAATTGCATTCCCTTGCAAAAAGACCAGCTTTCCACGTTAAGAATCCATTTCTCAGATATGAAATTCAGTTAAAAATTGAAGATAAAGGAGTCCAGCTCAGCAGCTCTTGCATTTTTGCTAAGGAGGCCTTGAGAGCCAAGAAGTGGAAGCAGTAACCCTCAACAAAAGCCTCCTGCTGCCACTCTCACCCAACTACTTCTTGTGCTTGAGAGAGAAGGTGAACTTGTGCTTGGAGCCCGTCCTGACCTCCTGCTGGGCTGTCCCACTCTAACAACACAAAGCCACTTACAGAAAACGAACAGAGGCAGCTTGCAGATTGTCTCCTAATGAGACAGCATCAACACCAACCGCTGCTGCAAGTGTGTTAGAGCCTACTGAGGAGAGACAACATATGACCCGATGGATCCACAGCATGCAGGAGTTAGCTTGGGGTCTTCTGCCCTACAGATCCTACTTTCCTCTCACCTCAGAGTGGCTCCTGGCTCACCTCACTGGGCTGTGGGCTGGAGGTGAGCTGTGCAACAAGGAGCTGCATCACAAATCCCACACTCACTTCCCAGAGATGCACTCCCTGTGTGCTGCCCTCAGGGCAATGGAAAGATCAGGCATCCAAACCGCCTCCTGAGCTCAGCACAGGGACAGGATGATCTGTGATAAAACAGTTATTTCAAAACAGGACAGATTAGACTTCTCGTGCTGAAGTAACCAAAGACATTAGAAAGCTGTGGCTTTAAGTGCCCCCCTAATTCCACCCTGAAATGGTCTGCACTGATGCTGTAATTTCTTCACTGAAGTCTCAGCTGAGGAGTTCCGTGGGAGAAGGAGGAGCAGAATACCCAAAAGCAGCGAGCAGGCACAAACAAAACACATCCCAGCAAGTGCCACAGGCATTTCATTTACCAAGGCCATAAGAAGTTCACGTCACAGGGTATTTGCCAGGAGTTTCATGATTGCTGGCATACACAACAAGGGTGCGTCTCACCATGGAAGCAACAAGCTGCTTAACTGCATGACTCATCCCACAGCAACGTTCTGTGCCTTCTGATCAGCCTGCAGTGAGCAATGCTGATAAGATGCATACCCAGAGCAATTGCACTTGGGCAAAAAGCTATTGGCACATATGAAGCCTGCCCAAATGATAAAACACACAAGGCACAGATACTGCAGTGTTACACACGCAATAGGCGCAGCATTTTGTAGGTGGTCCTAATGGCTTTGTATAACCCAACTCAGAAATGCAAATGTGGTTTTAGCCTTCATCAGTTTTTATCCCTTGAAGCAGAACCCTGCAGAGGAACAGCTTCCAGCCAATGTATTAGAAATTCTGTTTCTCCTGTCCAAATTCCCAACTACTTCTAATAGATATCTATTTCTTCCTTTGTTTTCAAGATCCCTTTACACCAACGACACGTGCATTACTCTCATTACCTAATAAATTAGAAGGATATTCAAACTAATCAGAAATGAGGCTCTGGTTAAATTCCCAGGCTGAACTGAACAGCTCAGAGACTCGGAGCAGGCAGCTGACAAGAGCGCTGCCTTCATGCTGCCAGGCCAGCTTACATAAAGCAAGCACCACTCGGAGAAGAAGAGCAGCTCAGTGCACACCTACTGCTAAAAGGACGTGCAGGGGCCAGACAGTGAAAGCTTCGAGTCAACTGAGCTCAAGAAACACGGGAGCATTTCTGAAGTCTGCTGCCCACGATGGCCTCGCAAGGACAGCGAGAGCTGGCAGCACTGCGCTGCACAGAGCTGCCTTACCTCAGCAGGGCCGAGTCGAAAGGTGCTGGGAGGACGTGGTTTGTTGTGACTGCAGATGAAGCCCTGAGCTGCAGGCTGTGAGCAGCCACACAGAGCTGAGCTGCCCATAGGCCATCTTCTGTCTCGGGAAATTCCCCAAGACACAGCAGTTGCAGTGACAGATCTCTCAGGATTTAATTTCAAGGAAGTGGAAATCCTCGGTCAGTGCCCTCTCACACCAAGACGCTTCCAGCAGATCCCTGTTTGAATGGCAGCCTTCATTCACACAGCTCTAAGTAAATGTTTCAGTGGCTCAGAATAACAGCAGATACACACAGCAGCCCGAGCTCTCAGCCCTCCTTGGCTGCTCTGACAGCACGGATCGCAGCGGGCAGACAGCGACTCCTTACAGCATCTCACCCAATTTTTAAATGAGTTTTTTTCCCCCTACACACGAACTCAGTGCAGCTGCAGCTCAAGAGGAGATCAGTGCAGTGCCCATTTCACTCACTGCTCCCATTTAACTTTGTATTTTGAAAGCTGCAACTTTCCTATCTGGGATGCCACAAGCAGCATCACACCCAAAGGAATAAGAAAAGGCAAAACTGGTATCAAGACAAAACTTCCTTCAACCTATGAATGGCCATCCTGGGGTCAACACTGAAATAAAGTGAGCAGGCAATAGAGGGGGGCTGACCTGCCCACCACTGCTTCTTTGGGCTGCACTTCATTGGTCATGATAGCACTACTCCAAAGCTGACAACTCGTAATGCCCCAGGAAACAAAGCAACAAGAGGAGGACACAGCAGCTGCCAGCTCTGCAAAGAAACCTTACAGTATACTAGTAGGAGGCACGAGAGAAAAAGGCATTTTATATTCAGTATGTCCTTTAAGTCAGTAAGTTCTCATTAGGAAAACTATAAAACATCAGTTGGTGAAAAATAGCGAGTAAGAGATGGGAGCATCTTTAAAGAAGGCACTGCTGGGCCTACTAAATGTTTCAAAGGAGAGCACTGCTCCCTTGGCCAGCCTGCAGTCCCCTCCATGACATTATACAAGCAGAGCTATCAAGATCTTAACTAATTTAAATGGGACTTCCGTGTCAGAGGAAGATTTGTCAATGACCCAACTCCAATTGCCACGTTGTTTAATAGTAATTGCAGCGCCAGAGGTGGAGAAATGTTATATTTAGCTGAAGCATAAATAAGCAGGAAAATATTTCCTGTGTGCTCCAGCAGCAAAACACGACAGAGACCCTCAGACACATGTGCAGGGCTGTGCTTCCTGCAGGCTGCTCCCCTGGGATGGAGGAGGGGAAGTCAAACGGTTTATGTTCTCAGTTGCTTTAAACTTACTTATTTTTTAAACCGTGCATTTTAGAACAATATATGCAGAACATCCTCTCTTTCTGGGTCAGTCTCTCCCTTCCAACACAGCATATTGTGTCCCTGAGGGTAGGGAAGACAGCGAGCAGTGAGAGCAGCAAGGGCCAGATTGCCTGCCCAGCTTCTTCCCTTCAGAGCAGATAAGCGTTAGGCTGAGGAATGCCAGCACTTAAAAGGAATCGCAGCTTTTGTTCTGCAGAACCGTGCATAAAAATAATTTAAAAGCACAAGTTTCAATATATTATATCCCAACACACATAATTACCAGAAGTCTACAAAGAGCCTGAGAGCTGCTGGCATCAGCAGGACGGCACAGATGTGATGCTGGCCTGCTGGATGGGGAACCCAACAACCTGCAGGGCCTCGGACAGCAGCACTCACAGCACTGGGAGGCATGCAGTGCATAGCAGCTCCTCTCTGCTGCACCACACTGCCTGCACGCAGCCTGCCCTGGGCATGGCACTGTGGCTGCTGCGTCCGTGCTTCACTATGGAGTGAGCAATGGAGGCAGCCCAGGTTTGTGCTTCACTATGGAGTGAGCAATGGAGGCAGCCCAGCTTTGTGCTTCACTATGGAGTGAGCAATGGAGGCAGCCCAGGTTTGTGCTTCACCATGGAGTGAGCAATGGAGGCAGCCCAGGTTTGTCAGAGTAGAACTTGTGCAGTTCCACAGGAACAGAGAGCTCATTGCTTAGAGATACCAGCGGCTCAATTAACTTCAGTATTTGTTTACAGGCCAGTTTAACAGCTGTCTTGAACAACAATGCAGCCCAAGCAAAGTCGCTTATTCCCTTTCAAAATGCTAGTTTTTGTTTAAATAAAGAAAACACATTTCCCTTCTTTCCCACTCAGATGGGACAGGTTCCTTCACCTCACTCCAGCAGAGCTCTGACTGTAAACCTGAGCAGCAGCTGTGGGCAAAGTGTTTCATCCCATTGCTTTTGCTCATGAGGCCGCTGTGCCCGCTGCTACATCCTGCTATCAAGGGCAATTTCTTCACCTGGACACACGTCCTTCTTCTGAAGGGACCAAACACCACTGCACACACAGGAGAAAGACAAATCTGACTTAGCAGCACAAACAAAGGCCCAAGCAGCACCACTCCAACGCCTGGCACCTGCACTTTCCTGCAGCCCTGCCCTCCGACACCAGCCTGAAGCGAAACCTCATGAGATGCTCTATGGCAATGAGAACAGGATAAAGGCCTATAAATAAAAGCCATCCGATTCAGAGCGATTCAGATCAGCTATTCCCCTGAATCCATAAGAGCCAATTATAACTGTTTATAGGGCATGCTTAATGCAAGAAATCAGTTTAAGGACATCAGTTTCACCCTTTCTCCTTGTCTGAGAATCTTACCTCTAAAGGGGGGAAAAGAAACATTCAAACAATTTAAAAGAGAATTCATTTCTGTCCTCAAAATTCTTAGCAACCCGGGTACTGAACCAGACACAGCCATACATACAAGCTTACTTTCTTTTTTCCTGCCCACAATTTGACCAGTAAATCCCAGCAGTTACCAGACAATCTTCCTTCAGATACAGCAGGGGCTCAGGCAGCAAGATAGAGCCTTACACCTCTCCCAGAAATCACTGAGCAAGATGAACTCCCTTTCAAAAAGGAAACTTTGAGATGCAGTTATCAGCCCACACTGAAGCTATCTCAAACAGTTTACAACAGATAGGCTGAAATAACTTCATGTAATACTGAAAGATTCAAGGCCCCATAATGACAACCATCCATAAGAAGGCAGGCTTGCAGGAGCACAGCCTTCAGGACGACTCAAAAGGTGCCTGCCCTGTTCACCAGGCCTTGGCAGCCTCAGAAGGAAACGATGAAACACCTGAAACGATGCTGGAAGTTTCCATTACGAAGAAACAACCCAGAGATGAAGGGAAACGACACACAAGTTGAACAAAACGCTGACAGAAGGATGAAGAACCAACCAACTCCAGGGCTAAAAGGGCAGGCCAACCCCAGAGCGTGGTGAGGAAGCTGCCACAGGAAATGCATAGTTGAAAAGTATGCTTGACAGCAGTTAAGGACAGAACGTGAGGAGCATCGTTTCCACTTCAAACCGTGAGAAAAGACTGAGAAAGAAGAAGAAATTATGAGAAGCAGAACCAGATTAGGAGCACAGTCCCACACTTGTGTTTGTATGGGCACAAAAAGCAGCGGTACAGATTGCAGCTGAGTGCTGAGATGCAGGGAAGAGCACAGAGACACGGAGAGAAGCATCCTGTGGATGTGTCAGACCTGAAGGGAGCAGCTTATGTACCCAAGAACTGTGCAGAGCTCAAGCATTGGTGTGGGTATCAAACGAAGAACAGAAATGTTTTCTTATCACACTGAGTGATCCCAATCTAAAGGCGCCAGGTAACCAGGTTAGAAAAGAGCCTGGCTGTTCCAGGTGGGAAAACCTTACAGAATACAGCTAATTGCTCACCTGTATCAAATACTTAACAAAGGAAGGGATTGCACATCCAAGTGGAAGTCGGGAGGATGCCAAGAGGGACCTACTTCTGCCACGAGAGCTCTTAAATGCGAGAAACTCGTGGGGAAAGGAGGGCTGGGGAGGTAAGGCAGGCAGAAGGGGAAGTAATGCAATGCATTAATATTGATGGCGAAGAAACACAGGTAGAAATTAAACGCGTCGCTAAATAAACAGACCTTATGGGAGACACGGAGTGAGATAAAGAGAAACCAAAGCAGCCGACCGAGCGGTCCTGCCGCCCCCCGCCACGGGAGCGATGGGGATTTCAAGCCCCGGCCCCACAGCGCTACAAGGAAGGAAAAAGAAAAAGCCCATAACAGCACAAGCCGCGCGTTCCCGGAGGGCCGCTCGGTGCGGACACCCGGCGTGCCGTCGGATGGATCGGCTCGGCGCGCCCTGCCCGCTCCCACCGCGAACGCGGAATCCACCCGGCTGCGCTGCGGGGCCGCGGGCGGGGCAGGGAATCCCGCTCCCCGCAGCCCGAGGGCTCCCTGCGGCCCGCCGAGGTGCCGCCCCGGCTCTGCCCCGCCTGGCCCCGCGCTTCGTACGGCGCTGCCCGGCGGGGCCGCGGGTCGGGGCGCGCGATCCGCCCGGCGCATGCGCAGTTCCGGGCGCCGGACCCCCAACGGCCGCCACAGAGCGCCGCGCTCCCCTCAGCGCAGGGCGGGCGGACTCACCGAGGCGCAGGGGCTGGAGGTGGCGCTGGGGGTAGGCGAGCGCTGCACCGTGACCAGAGCCATCGAGGAGCGGCGGCGGAGCCACCCGTCCGGCCGGCGGGGGCCTTACTCCATGGCGGGCGGGGAGGAGGAGGAGGGCGGGGGGAGCGGAGGTGGCGCGGCGCCGGCCGCAGGGGGCAGCAGCTCCACGCGCGCCGACGGCCGCTCGCCGACTGAGGCGCGCTGGGGCCGGGCCGGCCGGGCACAATGAGGCGGCACGGCGCATGCGCGAGCTGTCAGCGCGGCGCCGCCTCTGGGGGCGGTTAACCCTTGCGGTGCCGGCGTGCGTGAGGGAGCGTATGCCGGCACCGCCTGGGGCGAAGTGCTCTTTGAGCACTGAAAACGGCTTGTAATTCTTCTTTATAATTTAGTGTCCAAGCAAAAAGCTCGTCTGATAAGTACATGTGACATCTGAAGCATTAAAGTATGCCCAGAGCGCAATATTACCGGGCAGTTTGGGGTCTGAGACAAAGGCGCGATGCTTTCAAGCCCAGGGGAGCCCACATCGCCCCTAAGCGCCCTGAGAGCAGGTGGCAGCGAGCTGGGGTCGGCTGTGCTCCCAGCAGCAGCACGAGAGAGGATGGCTTTAAGCTGGGATGGAGCGTCACGGGGAGCTGGGGTGGGGGATCCCCGTCCTTGGAGCGCTGAGGAGCCGTGGGGATGTGGCACTGAGGGCAGCGGGCATGGCGGGGTAGGGTGGGGATCTGAGAGCTCCTTTCCAACCGGAACGGCTCTGTGATTTGACGTGGGCTCTCAGCCTCGTGCTCCCATCCCGCCAGCTGCCTTGCATCTGATGGGAGCTCTGCGCCCGGCCAGCACGAGCCATTCTAAGCACGGGACAGCACAAGCTCTCCTTTACCCGACCGTATATTTAAATCCCATCCAACATTCTGAGCACTTGGTTCATAGCGTTTGCAGGTTGGAAGGGCTGTCAGGGCTCAAATACCCCCATACATCCAACCAGCGTCAGGGGGTCCCGCTCCGCAGCGCCCCGCAGTCAGGCTCGGCCGGGCCGCCTAGCGCCCCCTGGCGGCTGGGCGGTGCTGCGGCGGAGCTGCGCTCCCGAGGGGGGGAGGCACAGCCAGGTGGGCTGCTGGGAGAAATTCCAGTTTTAGTTTCAACAGCACTTCTTTCGCATCAATAGTTGCTACTTCCCCCTGGAATTATCTCCATAAAGTATGCTTCTATGACCGTATTAATGTAATACAGTCATATAATTTTTATTTCGTTCTCACCCAGTTCAGTAAGGAGCAGAAGTGAAACATGTCATGGATCAGCAATGTAGCAGAGCATATGGAATCCCTTTTGTTCCCAGTAACTCTAAAGATCATTTAGATTTGCTGCTATATATGCTTACTCACATATGATGTTTGTTATCCGCGTTATTTTTTCTCCCTGATTTGTTCCCTGTGAAACAGAAGTACATCATCCTATGGGAAAACACTTCTTCCTTTCAGCTAAAAATGACCCTGCAGGGCCCTTTGCAGGCAGCATTGGGAAGGTGAGAAGCACAGACAGCAGTGCTCGGCGGTTGGTTCTGTGCAGGAAGCTGAGCAGAAGATTCCTTGCCATGCATGTGCCAGGCAGTGCTGCTGCAAAGCCTTTGCTGTCCTTTGCAGCAGGGGCAGGACTCACAGCTGAGGGTGGGGAAGGTCTGCTCTGTCATATGACAACATAGCTCTGCTTCAAGGCGTGCATCTTCTGTTCTGTGCAGGTTTGGCTGAGTGCAGGGGCTGCTGTTTCATTCCTCATTTTGAGAAATAGGTGAGGATTACTATCAAGAAATAATTATTTGAACCAGCTTCCAAAATAGACTTCTGTGTAATATTCAGATATGGGGAGTTGGATTCGATGATCTCTAGAGGTCCCTTCCAACCCATACAATTCCGTGCTATGATCATACAGCTCTTGCAGGTATTTGAACAGTGAACAGCTTTTAAATGCATCCACCACAATGGAGCTACCATCTACAGTTAGCTAAAGGTCAAACGTATCAGTTATTAGCTGCAGTAATCACAGTTTGCAATGCTTTTTTGAGCCATTAGCAAGGTGTAATTTGCATGTGCTTTTCAGCAGCAGCATTTAGATGTGAAGGAGGCTGCTCCAAGCAGATGGATTCCGACTGAACAGAGCCATGGCAGGGCACAGCGGGGCTGTGCAGGCAGGAGGATGGGAGCTGTGGCCATGCTGTGCCCTGTGCTGAAAGCATGGTGCTCAGTGCCTGGGCTCACAGCCCCGTGCATCCTCTGAGGGATGTGGGGCTGTAGGTGGGGCTTCTGGAATTGCCTGCTTTCTTCAACATGCTGTGAGCATTTCTCTGCCCAACGTGACTTACTGTTACCGAGTGATGGGGCTTTCATTGCTCAATCTTGGCATCAGCTGCACGAGGCAACAGAATGCTTCCAAAACGCGTATCTTAAACAGAAAAACAAAACAAAACAAAAAGATAGAAGCAGCAATTCCAGCGAAACATCTGTGATGACATATTCAGCCCATTATTTTGTCAACAGTGCAAGTATTTGATGGCATAATAAAAGGATACACTTTGCTTAGCGAAAACATTGTCAGATAGCAGCCAAGTTAAATAGGGGGCAATTAAAAGTTTGCTTAACCCACGGGATCCCACTTCCAGAAACACACGGAGCCTTTGGGATCCCACCTTCCGTTTGCATTTGCAAGCTCTTGTTTGGGAGTTAAAAAAGCTTTAAGAAAAGTATTTTTTTAATTGATCTTTCATAGAAAAAAAAAAAGTAGATGTGTAAGTTGATTGTAATAGCAATAACTTGTGAACTGCAAAGGGGAGTTCATCGTGCTGCTGCTCTTTGTCTCTCTCAGATTCTCACATCTGTTTTCCTTGCAAGGGACTTTTGACAGCGCTGGACTTAACAGACCTTGAATGTGAAGGTAAACCTGTCACCGGGCACCTGTGGATTCTCCTTCTGACTGTTTGTGCTCACAGCGCTGTCTGTTGCTATTCAGAGCCCTGTTTTGTTTTCAGCTGTGTGACAACAAGGCTCTAAGTTCAGCACAGGAGTGTCAGTTGGCCTGCCAAAGCCAAAAGACAGCCTGCAGCAATTGCGAGTGGTGGGTGAGACAGCAACCCTTGGGATCATTGCTTAGCAACTGCAAACACACCGAGGAGAAAACCTCACTGCCCGGATCTGCAGCAGGCCTGAGAAGTCCCTATTTCACCTTGAGATCTCTCATGCTTGAGAACTGATGGGCATCTCTTCAATTCCTGTTCGCTTGCAAAGCCATTCTGAAAGCAGGAAGAATAAAGTCTGATTTGATACCTGCTCTAAAGGTAAGGGAAACAGTTCTGCAGAGCTTCAGAAAAGAAAAGAGAAAAAGAAAGCCTTTGTTTCATGATCAGATATGAAAAGGGTAAGAGGGTGTTGGGCTCCTTGTGATGGGTGAGTGCATGGAGCACTTTAGCAAAAGGCAAAGCTATTGCTGAGCATCAGAGATTGGACTGATTTTGAAAGGGCTTCTGTAACCCAAACATCTCCAAAATATTTACCTGCACAAACTTCAGCCCTTCCTGGCCTGCCTGGTATCCCACTGCCCAGAATGCCCTCGCAGAGGAACAGCAGAGCCATAAACGCCTGATTTATGAGCAGGTTTGGGTTTTGCACAGAAGATGGAGGTCATCGTTTTGTACCTGCAGGGTTTGCAGCAGGAACACTTCTCTCCCAGCCAAGGAGCTGGGAAGTGGCATCCTACTAAATAATGAAACGCTTGTCTTGCCTTCAGCTTGAACAAAGGCTTGCAGGAAACTTTATATCACATTTCAAATGTCCCATGTGTTCCTAAACCTGTGCTGTTCTTACATTATTTGGACTGTCAAGCCTCCACTTAGAAACATCACAGCATTTGAGAGCTGTGTGTCTGATGGGCCAAATTCTCAATGCAAATGTAACTGATGTGAATCAGCGTTGTTTATCAGCTGATAACTCCTTCCACAAGCAGGAGTTTATCTCTGTAATCACTGAGCAGCTCCAAGTTTTAGGGGTTGATCCTGGCACCCTTCTGTCATTGATTTTGAAGTCCATGCTGTGCGTGCGCTCTTCCATCCCTTCACTGCTTGATTTGTCTGCTCTGCCCTACAGCCATCAGCGTGGCCCCGTGTGCCCTGTTCCTCTCTTGGGGTTATGCCAATGCTGTGGGACTGAGAAAAAACAGCTGCACTTCGGTTCTTCTGTTGTTCAGAGACGCGGAGGCACTTCATAAACATTTACTAACCCACAGAATCATCCTAACAAATAGTTGAGGGCAATGTAGGGAATACATTTGTCATCGCTGAGAACGAGGCACCCCCTACAGCAGGGCGCATTTGCTGTTATAACACTGTGCAGAATCTGAGGAGCAGTTTCGTAAATGATGTCAAAAAAGAACTGCAAGAACAGTTTATTTTGGCACGACAAAACCAGTGGATTTGGAATGCGAGCAGAACATTTGGTTAACACCCTGCTTTGAAGCAGGAGGAGTCTGGTTTCACAGCTCATTGAGAGAAACCCACCTAAGCCAGGAATGATTTGACAGGGTTGACAGGTTTCCTTTGCTGCCCTTATAAATCTGCACTCCCTCTACACTCGGTGCCCTTTGGTGGCAAAAAACAGCTGCCATTCTCCCAGCACTGTGTATCAGGCAGGCAGCCCAACCATAAATCCATCCCACTCCCCAGCAGGTAATCAGCATTGCAAACAAATTACCAAGAGATGCCAACGAGCTCATCTAGAACCAGACATAGAAATGTAATGCTGTAAAGCATCCTACCTACCCCAGCAATATTTGGCTTCAGATGGTGGTTATGAGCCAGGAGGTCAAACTGTTAGCAATTATGTTTGGGTGCCAGGAGGGCTGTAGATCACATTTATGCGTTTCCTGGAAGGTTGAACGCTCTTCAGAAAACAGCTACAAATGCTTAAATACATAGAGCAAAACTGAGCAAAAGCAGTGGTATTTTTATGGATACTGAAAGGCCTCTGTGAAAAAGGAATATTGTGGCAGCAAGTTCAGAGCAGGGTTTCATCTTTAGTTTGGAAGGGCGTCAGTTTGGCTGTCTGTCAGTGTCAGTTTGGCTGTCTGTCAGTGTCACCCTGCCCTTGCTGTTGCTGAACACTGAGGTGGCTGGTTGCTTTTTGTTTTGCTGGTGGTTTTTCATGCTGTAAATCGTGTGGGGAGGCCCCACCGTGCTCCATTCCGTTTGTGTGAGCCCTGCTGCAGATGCAGCCCGTTGTGTTTGGAGACACACAGCAGTCGTTTCCAAACTGTGCCCCGTGAGCAGCTCAGTTCCTTCCTGGTATTTCGCAGCATTAATGGTCTGAGAAAAAAGTGATGGAGTTGGGAAACTGTGACAAAAAATGCCTAATGTAGATACATTAGATACTGTATTAGATGCTGTAGATACTGTAATGTAGATACATTAGATAATGTAAATAGATCTGCCTTTTACAAAACAGCTACAAGCTGAAGTGCTTGTGAAGAGCCTCATTGCGCTCTGGGTTCCCTTTCTCAAAACATCCAGAAGAAAAAAGCTGCAGAAGTTGCCATTAAGGGGGAATCCACTGGTTAGAATGGGAGAGACTTCAGGGCAACGTCCAGCCCTTGGTTTCTGACTCCCCAAGTGAACTGGAATTAATCTCTTCCCTCTTGTGTCTCAGTTTCTTCTCCTATAAAAGAGGAACGGTTATTTAGCTGCTCTGTCTCCAAGGGCTGTTGTGATACATAATTAATCTTTATAAATCATTCACTAATCTTTGAAGTAAAGGGGTCGTATTTAAGAGTACAAAGCAGCATAAGAGAACAGAAAAGGCACGTAGGAGCAGAGTGCTGGTTAATAAAGCTGTAGGTTTTCTGACTGTGCCATCTGCTAGGACACCGCTGCATCTTTTGGCATCGTGTAACATATCTCTTTTGTTCTGTGTCTCAGTCGTTGGTGTACGGCTGCTCAGCCAGAAGAAATGGCCCAAGCTGGAGGTCTGAAGCATCCCAAAGCTGGAGATAAGTGTATGGCTGCCTCAGGAACGGAGAGAAGCCAGGGTTGTGCTGAGCTGCCATGTCTCAGTGATCACGCGCCGTGGAAAGAGTGCTTCTATGGAAAGGTGCAGCAGAGGTCCCTGAGTCTGCAGGAGGCGAAGGTGAAGGCGATTCGTGCACAAAAGGCAGAAGAAGAAAAGGAAAACAAGCGAGAGCCCTGCGATGGGCTGTGCCAGGAGTGGTTCAGGAATGAGGAGGGGTCTCTGGATGCTCGCACCTATTTGACCGACAAACTCCTACCGACGTTGATCCCAGGAGTGGAAAAACTGTTAATGGAAATAGAAAGGAAGGACGTGCTGGCCCCAGGCACGGAGCATGCCAAATTTGACCCCATCATTTTTCTTGGGGAATATCTGATGAGACATAACCCTCAGTATGGCACCTGTACCAAACCCAGCCCCTACCTGAGGGGACTGAATGTGGTCACAGAGGAGCTAAAAAGGGAGATCCCAGATACGGCATCGGAGAGGTGAGAGACCTGCAAGTGCGAGAGGCCGCAGGATCACAGCTGGTGTGCTGGGCTGTGCTCCACAAAAGGTGTGGGGTGGCAGAATGAGCCGCGCTGAGACGGCAACTGTCTGCCTGCTGTAAACATGAGGAGCAGAACAAACAGAACATGTCACAGGGAACAGAACAGCAGTCCTTCCTGTCTAGGGCCATATGCCGCCCTTTGCAAGTATATAATTCCCCTTTAGACTCTATCTTAATTACATACGTGGCGTGTGAACTACTTCCAAGCCAGCCTAGGTTAGTGACAGCAGTTTTTAGGTACAGTGTCAGTATCAAAGCTCTATGGACTCTTTCACGCCATTTTTTCCCAAAGTTCTCCCAAACTCAGTTAACATGACTGCTTTAGTCATGCAGTCTGATAATGCCCTCATTTTAATTGCTCTTTTTATATAGAGATACAGAAGTGAACACTGTGTTTGTGGAGGAACCTTTGGTGACTGAGAATGATGTCAAAATTACTCATTCACTCCCAGATCACCTATAGCTGTGTTTGTGTGTAATGACTCCTGTGTGAATGGCTCTCTTCTATTTGCATGAACAGCACATAGAGCTTGAAAATTGGTTTCGGGGTTTTGGTGTCAGGAATTAGGGAAGTAAAATGTTGACATGCCTTATGCATCGTCTCTACATGAAGGTAATTAAAGCTGCCAGTATTGTAATGAATAAAATAGTATGTTAAATATCTCTCCCTAGCTCTCTGAGTTTCTGTCTCCCTACATTTCTAGTGCACATCATAGGAGCACGCCCCATGTGAGTGCAACTGAAGTGGTGTGATGAGTGCCATGCAGTCACCTCATTCCTTGTTGCCTACAGATAAATTGTAACTGATTTATCGTGGTACACACAACCATTTTTTTTCTTTCCTTTTTTCTTTTCTTTCTGGAGATTCAGATTGCAGTGTTGGCTTCCCATGCCGTGCCTTTGACCTCATCTTGTTACGCTGTGTGCACGTTTGGAGACAGATCCTCTGTAGCTGTGGGAGGTTCAGAGCTGCTGCAGAGGAAGCGTCGCTCAAGGGCTGCAATCTCTGCCAAGGGGGTTTATGCAGCCAGAGCTGTCGCAGGCTTTGCATATCAGCTGGTTGTAGTATCATGGGATTTGCATTCTCGGTAGCTCAGGATTTACATATTTGTGATGGCTGTATTGAGGAATTTGCATAGGATTCTCAAACCACAGCAGTGCAGAGGATTGTATGTAGCACTGAGACGCCTGACGTGAGTCATTGGCTTTCTAAGCAGGAAGAAAGTGTTAGCAGAGAAATGCCAGTTTGGGCTCAAAATCTCTCACATAAGCACTAGTAAGATGAAGAGTGAAATTCTGGCTGCAGAGAAGCTCCGAAGCCTTGGCACTACCTTCAACACAGGCAGATTTCACTGCAGATTCCTTTCTGAAGCTTACCAGTCCTTCCTCGGGCTTCTCTCCTTAACCACAGCCTGACTGGGAGTCAAAGAATGAGGGAGAACAGATGGGAGAAAATCCTTATCTAAATGGATGGGTACCTTAAAGCAGAGACTGTATTTTGTTCGGGGATGGGAGTCCTTCAGTCTGAGTCAGCCGTCCTTGTGTGGGAGTCAGGCGGCTGTCTCCATGAGGGAACATGTTTCATTCTGCAGTGAGAACACCCTCACCACCATCATCTCCTATTTGCTGGAACTGCCTGACACTGAGCTGAGCTCTCTTTAAAATCACAGGATTTAGTAACTCACTCTTGAAACTGCATCAACTGAGAGAGTTGTGCCCCAAATCTCAAGTGATGCTTTGGACGTAAATGTGCTTTTACTGAAAGGACAAGAATTTCACTAACACATTTCCTTTGTTTTTATTCTTCAGGAGTGGTTTAATCTCTCTTCTTTCAGCTGGTGTATGATGGTATTGTCTAAATCATATTCCTATGTCCTACAGGCTGGCCAGGATGAAATCTGAGGCAAAAACCAAACGTAAGGAAAGAGAGCAGGCAGACAGAATGAAGTGCCAGCAGAAAGAGATGAGAAAAGCAGCGCTGGCAACTCAGTTCAAAGAATGGAGAGCGGATGTCAGTGGCAGAATACCAGTTGCACTGGTAACCAGGCTTGATATTTGGTAACACACTGCTATGGTCGTTGCAGGTGGGAGGAAGGGCGAGCTGGTGATGGTGCAGTCTGCCCTGGAGAAGCACTCTGCCGTGGAGGGTTGGCAGTTCTTGGTAGTGACCCTGACGTCCCTTGGGTCAGGGTGCAGGTTGGTGTCTGACACCTCACCAAACCCCAGGAGAACGCAGAAAGGCTGCAGTGCTTTCCCTGCAGATAGAGCCAGATGCACCTGCAGGCACAGGGCAGCCAGCCTTGCTCTCCTCTGGGCCCAATTACATCTTCTTTCTAGCCCTATGACTCATACAGATTGACACCAGAGCTTGTAAGAGATGAGATTTGAACTCATCTTCATGATCTCTTGGAACGAGCATCCTTCTTCCAAGTCACACGAGCCCTCTAGGAAATTGCCCTGTGTTTACATGCACAGCAATGCAAACAGAGCCTACATTTAGCAGGGCCTTCCCATTTGAAGTGAGGAGCATGGCTGCCCCATACAGCTGTCCCCCATGGCTGATTACTCAGCATGGTTTACTTCAGCATTTGCCAGCCGCTGTCTGCATGAAGCAGCCCTCTCTTACCTTGATTTCTAGATTCAGAGTGCATTGAAGATTTTTCTGGATGTCTGTGCTTCTACTCCCACAGACGCAAGAAAAGGTAAATTTTTTATGTCTTTAGTTTTATGTTAATGACTGACAGTTGTTTAGGGTTTAAGGATGAAACTTGCTTCACATCGCACCAAGGAGCACATCTTGTCTAGCTGTTGTCTTTCCCAATCCCATCACAGGGGCCTCTGTATCAGCACAGAAAGGTTTTCCATAATTCCTATCCCATTTATGGCTCACACTTGACCTCTCTGAATAATGATGATTGGTAGATAGAGCCAGGAATATTGAAGTGGCAACATTCAGCCTGCTGCCAGCCTTTTGCATAGATAGCCCATAATGATCATCAATGATAACAAATCTGCCTTTGCTTGAAGCAGGGCATTTCCAGAGGGTATTTCTGTTTGCTGCTGAAGTAACCTCTGTCTCAAGCTCACCCCGCTCAGCCCTTTCTAATTAATGAACTGCTCCTCTGAGCAATCATCCTCCATGGGCAGTGCATGGTGTGAATGCCAAACAGAGCCTAAATGCTTCTGGTGCAGAGTTCTCCAGTGCAAACAGATCCTGGGACATAGAGCTGAGAAGGAGGTTTCTGTTTGGGTGCTGGTTCTGCAGACACAAGAGGTGCTTCATGTTATGTTCACTGACACCATGCTTCATTTCTCCGTATTTAATTTAATTGCACTCCCAGTATATATAGTAACGGAACACTAAGCTTTGCTTTATAGTTAAGCAACAAAGGTAAATGCATCCCATGGCAAATGCTCTCGTTACCCCTGATGTATTGTGGGATAAAAAGCAGGAAAGTGATCCCAACAGAAATAGCGTGTTGGCCTCAAAAGCCTCAGTGAGAAATGTGTGCAAATGTTTGGTATCTTCCCAGTTCCTTCAGCAGCCCACCAGCAGATAGTTTTGAATATCATCGTTGGTAAAATGTTTCCTGCAGAGCTATTTGGGAAGATCACTGTGATTTTCACACTCCACTCTTGTGAAGCAGAACTGATGTCCCCAAAACGTTCGGGCATTTTCGTCTGTTCAATCAAAACTGATTCCTTTCCTCACATAATTGGTGGTAACTGCTGTTAAAATGGTTGAAATTGGACCAACATCTGTCAAGAATAAATACAAACAAACTGTTCTGAATAGGGGAGTGCAGATTCCCAGCAAGAGAAATATTTAAGAACCAGATTTAGATAGCCTCTCTGCAGCCAGGCCCTCCACATCCTCGTCACTTCCAGCTGCAGTGTAAGACAGCCTCAAATGCATGTAGTCCAACACGAGCAGATAATGCAGCATACTGCATGCACAGATGTGTGTACAATGCAAAGCACAAACCTCCTGAACCAACATCCCTTCATTTTTTGCTTGCAGCCTATGAGAGGAAGCTGGAGATCACAGACACCTGGGGGAAAAACGTGAACGTTGATGAATTCATAGAGGTAAGAAATGGAAAGAAGGGTTTCTGATCAGAAGGTGATGTTCACCACAAGGCAGTACTGTTTCCCCATGGACAGTTGAATGAGTGAAGGGCTTTGGTTTTCTGCAGCACCCCTGGTAACTGATGAGGGTCTAAGAAATTAGGACAATTCGTGTTCCATCCCCATCCTCTGCTGTCACAACGCTTTCATCCAGGCCAGCATCAGAGGCACCATTTGCTTTCCTCAGCCCTGCTGGGCAGTTATGCTAACAGCAGTGCTCTTCAGAACACCCCTCTCAGCCCCTTTGCAGAGCTCCCAGTCCCACTGCCACCTGTGCACTGCAAGGACACGCACCGTGATCCCCTCCTGAAGTCACATTTTGCAATGGCTGCACGAGAGTTGTGGTGTGCCCATATAACCAATTAGCCTGAGGTAATGAATACAGTCCCCAGTGTATAATTATTTCTGATGAAACTCCGCAAGCCATAGGAAACCCTCACGAGTGATGAGAAGCTCTATTTTCCAGCCCTGAACTGGCCTGAAACCTAACCAGGCTGTAACAAATGGCTGAAGGCTGTGTGAAGGATAACCAGGTTGACAAACAGGCAGTTGTAAAATCAAAAGCTGTCACTGAGAAACATCAGAAGCGTGTTTGTAACTTTCCAAAGCCACTGAAAGTGTCACCTCATTACTCCACTCTTCATCCATCTGAAAACAACCAAATCAGTTCCAGCTAAATTATTGCAAAGCTTTCCAGGCCGGGGCTTCAGCCACCATTTCTCCCTGTGACAGAGCTGCATTTCACAGCTGGGTTATTAAACTTGGGAGAAGAAGTTTGGGATGGAAATGATGACAGCCTGGAGTGCAGCAGTGCTGGTGGGTGCTGTTATGGTAATTAAAAACAGGGCACAAAGCTGTGCAGATGAGTCTCCAGCAGCCACATGTGATTTTTTGTGCTTTCTTTGCTCTCCGGAGATTCACACATTCAGCATTTTGCTCAGAGATACATTTTTATGATAGCTTGTTGATGGCTTTTTTAAGCATGAAGTGAGATATTTTTAATTGTAACCTCGGAATAACTGCATTTAATTAAGGGCTCTGTTGTGGATAATGGGAGCCCAGAGAATTGCTTTCTGTTAGGGAAGCGCAGCGTGGATGCATAACCTCAATGGAAGGTGTGCAGCACCGAATGAACCAACAGAGAAATGCTCTCAAGTATTTTCTGTCTGCCTGTTATTGTAACTCAGTGAAAGATAGGAGACCAGAGGGGAGACGTGCGATAGGCACAGGCTGCCGGGCTGTGCAGCTGCTGTCCTCAGAGCACATCCTGTGCTCCTGCTTCCATGCGGTCGTGATGGAACCAAGCGATGGGTTTGCATGGCTTCCCTCAGGAAACACAGCACAGCCACAGATCTTGTCTTCAGCACAGTGCTGTCCCCAGTCCTCAGCCACTACCTGCCTTTGCATCACCCAGGCTGAGGGCTGCTCCCTCCCCATGCCCATCTTTGGCCTTTTCATGTGTGGAAGACATTGCTTTTTAATGGAACTTCACATGAATTGGCTTTTTTACTTTTTCTTCCTTGAATTCAGTGCAGCTTTTGGTCACAGGCTGTTAGAAACTCTGGACAGACCTCATGCACTTGATTTACTTATCTGTAAATGTGAAGTTCACCATGCAGAACTTCCAGCACTCTGACACCGAGGGAAATGCTCACATGGCTTTATGGGGTCCAAATCAGGCTTTACAGGTGAGGTTATTCTTCATGAGCGCACATGGCTTGCTCGGTTCCCATTGAGATCAGTAGGAACAAAAAGCAAAACATCGCTGCTATTGATGATAGCGCATTGACGGCGCAGCCTCACGCTGGATAGCAGTGAGGAGGTGTGAGCTTTCTTCTGAGGAGTGCCCGAATCTCTTGGTTACTAATGAACAAATGTGCACTGATCGCATGTGCAATATTTCACCCTCCAGAGTGCTTTACACACATCAGCTAAGGAAAGCTTGCAGCTCCACAACAGTTCCTCCTGCCCCCACAGCCCGACAGACACTTCTAAGCAACGTTCTGAGGGGCTGTCAGACAGCACTGTTAATACACAGGGCTCTGTGTGTGTCAGCAGGATGACACACCAAACAACACGCTGCTTCCCAGCTGCCTGCCCATAGGATCGCTGGCACAGAGCTCCGGGCTGCAGCTCTGTCAATGCACACAGCCCCAGCTCCATCACCTCCTCTCCAGCCCCCCGTGCCCTTCCTTTTGTGCTGAGATGCAGGAAGAGCTCACACTGCATCAGGAGCCATTCTTTGCCCCCAGCTGCCCTTCAGGCTGTGGGCTGCTGCTCTTCTGCTCTTTCTCTGCTCCCATGTATTTGGATGTTATGCAGTACAACACGAATAATACTACAAATGCTAATATTTCAGGTTGGTGATGCCTGTGTGGCGTTTCAGCAAGCTCAGGGTGCTCTGACACCTGCATCAAGTATCCGTGGTCTAAAAACAGGATAAGGAGAAACATTGTGTGTTCTGCACATTCTTCTCTTTCCCTTCCCCACCACTGCAGCCCAGCAACCTGCTGTAGTAACTCAGCTCAGGGTTTGGGGCTGTGGTTTGCTCTGATGGCTGTCATTATTTATGTCACACACGCCACATTTTTAGAACCATACTGTTTTTGCTCATAAAAACCACATGACTATAAATCCAAAGTGTTAAAATGTCTCCAAGGCTGGAGCTCAAAATAAATCTCAAGTCGGCAGTACTCCCTGTGTCAGAGGGCTGGGATGGCAGCAGGCTCATATGCAAGAAGTTCTTTCCTTTTCTTACTGTGCCCAGAGCGCTCCTCTAAACACTGCAAGGATGGGCAGTGGTCAGTTGTGGCATTAGAGACCTCAGTGAATGTCAGATCTGCAAAAATGAGTGGCTCAGCTTGCCTTGTTGGGAGCGGAGTCAAGAGCACTAAATGTTGCAGAAAGCTCAGAGAACGTGTCTGCTGCCTCCTGAGGTGTCCTATCTGAGGCACTGATGCTCCACAGGAGGGATTCTGATGTGGTTGCTAATCCCTGGACCAGGACCTCACACAGCAGCACGTTGGGCTTGTTGGGAGAACAGTGCTGCTTCTGCAAGGAAGAGCAAAGCGAGCGGTGCAGTGCCCATGCACTGAGTCTGCATCACATTGGCAGGCTGATCTGCTTACAAAGCCCTGCACTTTTCATTCCAAGTGACCGATTCTGAAGAGCTGAACTAATGGTGAAAATGCTTGGGGGATGCCAATGGCTTACACTACTGCTTTCTCTCCATAGTGTGTCCATTCCTACACGGAGAACTTTCCAAATGATGCATTCCAAGGGGTCCTGAAGCATCTCAGTCAGTGTGCTGCTGACTTCCAAGAATCCATCAGGCGTGATACATGCAGGCAGATGTTTACTGATCTCTTCCTACATTGTGATCGTGGACAGGTAAGCAAAGCAGCTCCCAACCTGATTTCACTGCTTCCACTTTGGTATTTCTCTGGGTCGCTGCCTTGTTGTGGTTCGTTCCTCCAAAAACTTTGGCCACTGCACAGCAAACAGTTGCCATTGTTCTGCAGTTCTCTACATATATGGCATATTCCATTCAGCACTCCTCTAATAATCCTTACAGCTGTCCTGCCCAGAATGGACGAATGTGCTCTATGATGTCGTGCTGAAAATGTCATTAGCTCCAAGAGAACAGAATCACAGAGCACATTTTGACACCAATGCTGTGTTTTAGAGAATGGCAGCAAGCTGCTATTTCAGGATGAGGAAAGAAATGTGTCCATTACTCAGTCAGAAGACATTTCATTTTCCTATTGCTCTATCAGTAGCTGAGCTGTGATGGATTCTCCTGGGCAGAGCAATGTATAAAACTGAGTCCCATCACCAACATGCATTCTGAAAGGTTCCCTTTTTCCCCTTTCATGTTTTAGTGTGGCTTTCTTCCTGTTACTTCTTGGCAGTAATCACCACATCCACCCACAGAGGAGATAAACGATGCACACTGACCCATGGACATGCACCATTCTCAGTGTGCCCCATCACCTGTAGCACCCACTCTGCAAAGCACAGCAGAGCAGTTGTTTCAGCTCCTGATTGCCATTCATTCAGCAGCAGGCAGCTATTCCAGTCTGCATGGCGAGCATGGCTGGCCATCAGGGAGCTGCAATTAGGGCTGAGAAAGCAGTGTTTAACTTACACTCAGATTAGAAGGCACCCACATGCTTGTGATGATGATTTCGGATGCACGCATGCGGAAGGATGGCAGCTCAGTGTGAACTGCCTGAGCTGTGCAGCAAGGCAGGACCTCCCCAAGGCAGCACCACAACATGGATGAGTCACCAGCTGAACGCCCCCAAAGTACAACAAAGTCTGCCCTCTCATTACCTTTCCAAGCGCCCATCCCCACCTTGCTCACCACCAAGCTCATGGTGGGGCTGAGGAGACACACCTCGTGTTTCCAGAAGAGCAATCAGGCAGTCAGACACCGACCTGTCGCTCATTAAATGGCAAGTCTGCTTTTGTCTGCATCAGTAAAGGAATTACACGTGGATCAGAGAGCTGAGCTGAAAACAACCAGAGGTCATCACCTGCCAGCATCGAGGTGACGAGGAAAGGAGGTCAGCACACTCTCCGCTCCCCACAGTTGGCACTGAAAGCAAAGCCGAGCTTTGGGCAGTTGTACAAACACAGATGGCCCGCTGTTATTTATATGGGCTCTGTACCTGTCCTGCTGATAAGCAAGTCAGTGCAAGGGGTTGGGATGCAGCAATCGTTCTTTGGGCTCTTTTTAATAAGGCTTTATTCATTGGTTTACATCTTCTATAAAATGAAGCTTTGCATTAGCGCTGCCAGCTTCAAGGCAGCTTCCAGACGACTGTGATAAGTGACAGCTGAAGAAATGTGAAGAGCAAATTGTGTACAATGGAAACACTGAATGTAGAATCCAAATATTACAGAGTCATCTGATAACATCCACGTATTTTTGTGTTTGTGTATAGAATCACAGGATCACAGAGTCGTTCCGGTTGGAAAAGATCTCTCAGATCCCTGTGTCCATCCTCACCATGCCCACAGACCACGGCCCTCAGTGCCACATCCCACAGCTCTGGGACACCTCCAGGGATGGGGATCCCCCCTTCCTGTGCAGCTGTGCCACTGCAGCACCACTCTTTGGAGAAGAAATTTCCCCTAATATCCAACCTGAACCTCCCCTGGTACAACGTGAGGCCATTCCCTATTAAATAGATGTGTCCCTACTAAATGGGTGCAGAATTCAATATGATCCATTCAATTGCAAGACAGAATCACAAGTCAGCGAGTCCTGCCCTTTCTCCTCTAAGTGCAAAATGTGAAAAGGAAATCAATAATTTGAAAGCAAAGCTACCTGCCACAAATAAACGGGAGCAAATCTGTTAGCTAATTAACTACTGTAGCTCACTAATGGCAGGAAGATTACAAAGGTGGCAGGGCGGAAATAATGACAACAGGAATTCACTGTAACGTGGAGGCCTTGCAATCATCTGCTTTACTTTTTAAACTCAGTTTCCCCGCTAGAAGTGGCCCATTCCTTTGCCTTTTCTTGGTCTGATTGCACACACTCCCTTTTAGCTGCAAGAACTTAATGAACTCTGGGTTTTCCTCTGCATTCACCTCTCCCACCCCTGTGCTCAACTCTGCATGAATATCTGAAGGAAGTTTGGGTGGTTGTCAGATCTGGGGGCTCGTGATCTTCTCAGGACAGATGATGCTGCAAAGGAAGCAGTGGGGCACAAAACCAAACCTCAGTGCCATGCAGCACAGTGGCAGTCCTTCCATGGTGCTCTCAGGAAATCCATTCCTATCCTGAAAGCATCAGCTGTCATAGGATGTGCTTGCACAGCACTCTGTTACAAGTTCCAGATAAGCCCAAAGAAGGAGTTTTTGTCCTTGTAAAATAAACTGACTTCTGTGAAACACGTTCCCATGTTCTGCTCATGGATAATGTTCTGTCATACACAGTTCTTATGTGATGCCTTTTAATGCTCCAATGTCCACACGTGTCCCGAGAACCAGAGAAAGAAAGCAGTACAGTAACTGTCATCTCTCTGTCTAGGTTGGTGTCTTGGATAGACCCCAGATACTTGGCCTTCTGGAGCAGTTCTATGAGAGAAGCTCTGTGTGTGCCAGGAGGAGATTCCGCGACCCCAAAGAGTGTATGTGGGGTGTTTCAGTTACACAGCATGAATTTGTCTTGTTAATATCCATTTATAAGCATGGTTGGAAATGGACCTAAATGGGCAGTGTGAGCTGGACACCATCATTGGCAGACGTTTTGCAAACCGTGATGCAACGCTCACAAATACTGCAGCATCACAAACCTCTCCTTCATCTGCCATTCTGCAGTGCTTCTCCTGAACAAATTCTTTCTTACTGGGGATTATTGGAAGTTAATGGTCTGTTTACACAAAAACTTCTCTGGGAATTTAGAAGAATAAAGAAAAACCACAGAAAGTCACCTATGTGAAAGTAAGGGATTTAAAGATATTGGACATCAGTTAACTGCTGGGATCAAAGGCAAACTGCAGCCTTCCTTTTTGCATGGAGAGTTACAAAAACATATTGCAAAAGAAACATGGAGCAAGAGGCAGTAAGGAGCAGTTCTCTGCAGATTATGCTTAAGTTTGGCTATTCTAGGATGATGTCTGCAGAAAATATTTTCTCTCTTTGACATTATAGTGTGAGGGAATGCCATTTATTTTGGTTTAGTTGAGTTTTTGTTTTCTTGTGCAATCCTAGAGAACAAAACCAGTGCAAGCCATCAACTTATCCATGTTGTTTCTGCATTAGGGCCGATAGTTGAACTGCAAGAGGTCAGACTGGAGGATCTGTGGGGAGACCTTGAGGACCAGGAAGATTATGAGGAACCCAGAGAAGGTTTGGTTTTGTCTCAACCAGAGATTTCTGAGAGAGAAGTTTTAGTACGTGAACCTGCAGGTGAAAACAGGCAGGGAAGTGATGGAATGATGGAACAAATGGATGTGAGTGAAACAGAGACCGGAGGAATTCCTAAGGAAGAAAACCAAGCAGCAGAATCAGGTGGTGCTGAGGTGAGGAAGGGAGGTGAGAAACACTGATTTTGAACCTGGTGATTTGGATGGAGGTAGAATACACAGTGAGAGGCACAGTGAGTCTGCAGGGGCAGGAGGGAGGGAGCTTCCCCAGGGCAGCTTCTGCTCAGAACTGTCTCAGCAGAGGTGAAACTGAATCTGACAAACAGGCAGGGGACCAAAACAGTCTGAAGATGCGCCTGAAGCTGTGAACAAGATGTCAAAAGACAAAGCTGTGGCAGACACTGATGTCATTGCTTCCAAACAGGACGCTGCAGAGGCCATAGAGGAACCTCCTGCAAGAAAAGAGGGTTTCACAAGGCAGCACAGCAACCGGTCTGAACAGCAGGCAAGCTCAGGGACAGCACTGCAGGACGAGGACTGTCTGCAAGAGCCAGGTGAAGGTAAAGGCTTCTCCTTCGTTCTGGCAGACCTTAACCTTCAATGTACACATTTTTATTGGATCAACTACAAGAGCACATGCATGTGAGTGATTTCTGACCAGCCAAGCCTTTGCTATCTGCTCCGTGTGATGTTTTCCATCAGGGTTTCATTGCCAGGAGCTCATGCTGTGCACTCTGGTTCACAGATGATTTGTTTTTAACACTGCAGGCCCAGCCCTCTCAGATGGACCGGGTTCTACTGCTGCAGACAGCCAGGAGCATGAGGAGCCACGGCCAGGTACTGCTCATGTCAGATCTCCTCACCTACACAATATGTGTGCGTGTAACAGCTCTCACAAAAGCTGTATCTTAGGACTTTTTATTAATCTTATGTCCTTACAGGCTGTATTTTGTCTTTTATCAGGTGATCTTCTCACCTGCGATCTAAGCTTCAGGCACGGAAGCCATGGAGAGAAAATTCCAGAGGACTGGGGCTGTGAGCACAGATTTCCAGGTATTTGGCCACAAAGCTGTGCTTTCACTGGGCACACGGTGACTGGCAGGGTCTGTGGGTGTGCTGTGAGCAAGAACACAAACACCAACTGCTGAAAGCTGACTGCAGGGAGGGAGAGCAGCACAGTCTTAGTCTCACAAGGTGGGTCTCTCATTCAGTTAACCCATATTCAGTGCTTTGCTTTAATTGCACGATAGACTGGAGCAAAAATCAAAGAATCTGAATGCATAAAGTGCAAACAGATCAAGGCCTTCCATCAACGCAGACTCAGCCTGCACTCAGCCCACACGGCTGGGAAGCACAGGGCTCAGGGGTGCTGCTGCTTTGCAGTTGGTGCAGCACAGCAGGCAGCTTGCTGTGACACACGGCGCTCACTGCCTTTCAGACCTCCACCACACCGTGGCAGACATTCGGAGTCGCAGTGCTCCATGTGCTGGGAGCCCCTTTGATGGAAGCTGCCTCAACCTGCCGCGCTTTGTTCAGCTGATGGAGACATTCCTCGGGGAAGGCATCGCTCTGCCTGCCGTCAAGGGGCTCGTTGGGTTCATCAAAGAAGAATACAAACAGACCGAAGAGGAAAAAGTGAAACAACTAGGAAAGGTAAATATTTATAAGCTTTGCTGATCACGTGTCCACAAACAAAACTAAGCGATGCCTGGAGACAACGGCACATCTTTTAATCTTGTGCTGGCAGAGCTATTCTCTTCCAGCCCTGTGTTCTGTATTTCTTCTGCCCTGTTGTTTCCCCATCCTCAGCCCTGAGCTCTAGCAGAGAGGACACACTCATCCTGTAGGAGGTTATCTGTTCTGGACCCAGTGAGACAGCAGGTTGATGGTGACGAGCTCAAAACATTCTGTTCTGCTTAGTCATGTTCATGGCAGTCAAGAACCTGATGTGTGACCTGCTGCTCTGGCATGCACACATGAAGTTATGGGTGTTCTGGTGAGGGCTTTGAGGCACCCCTCCACCACGCTGCTTTTGCTGTATGTGCACAGGTATTTGAGAATGTGGGCATTTCTCTGTGTTTAAGTTACAAGGGGCTTTTGCAAAGTGTTGGAAAAATATACCTCCTGCCAGCAGCATTCTCATACTCAGCATCATGTACATACATATAAGTCCCTGTATTTCCCGTGGGCCTGTTCACAGCCTTTTCTCTAGCTGTGCCTTCCTCAGAAATCTCTCTGGTTTCCCTCTGTGCTGCTGACCTAATTTGGATGAGATATTGGATCTGACGGCTCCGCTGTCCTCACATGGAGCACAGCACACTGCTGGTATTTCAGCCTTAGACACAGTGCCGCTCAGTGCCATTTATCACCACACACTGCACCAAGGCTGGCACCAAAGGAGAAACTGCATCTGCATTTCTTGGAGCCCACACACTTCAGGGCAAAACCAGGCAAACAGCATGGAAACACACACCGTCAAACCTTTGGGTCCTGCTGGCAAGGCTCTGCTTAGTTCTTGCCATGGAGATGTTTGTGCTCTGGGAAATTCCCACTTGCCTGAGTTGGTCTCATCTCTTATCCCTAGGAAATGCCCCTCTGCAGTTCTGATTCTGCCAGGTAGCATTGAGCTGTCTGCTCCATTTAGTGCTTCCAAATATCTCCCGGGTTTAATGATTCATCTCTGAGCTGTCTGCTCACAGTTCTGCCCTGGTCCATAGGGGCTGTGTGATCAACCCACTGCTGCAGCTCCCATATCTGTGCAGATGTTAAGCATCTCTGTTGAGGAAGCACCAAACAGGAGCTCTTTCTCTGTTGTAGGCACATCTCATCTCTCGTTTGACCCGACGGGAACGGCTTCTGGAGGCACTTTTTGAGAAGTGGGACATCAATGCATCTGGGTTTCTGGAGATGAAAGAGGTGGAGGCTGCTATGAATACATTCAAGGAAGGAATGGAAAAAGAAGCTGTGAGGAAAGGTAAGGAAACAGCTGTGCTCTGAGAGGAGTCATACAATGTCAACACAATAGGCCTTAAAGCATTCAAGGACGGTGCTAATGAATTCATTGGCAAGCACCTGGAATGTTTTGGTTTTGCAAGCAGTCATAAGCACATAAGGCCTGATGTGTAAAATGGAAAGGAACTGTTATCCTGACCTGCTTGTTAATGCACAGCTCCATCCCCTCCTCTGCAGGACTCTCCAGGGAGAGTGGTTCTTAATCAGAGAGGTAGCCCAGAGCTGTCACAGCACTGTGATGGGTTGAAAAATGGTATTGGCAGTAATATGGAGTGTATGGTTGGCTGTAATATGGAGTGTATGTTCCGGAGACAGCAGTGAAAACAAACCAACCGAGCAACAAAAACCCTAAAGCCTGAGGACAGGCTTCATTCTTTTAGTCTAGCCTGTGTTATCCTGCTGTTTTTGATAGATATGTTTTACTCCAGAGTCCATACAGGGCTCCTGTGGTGTTCAGTAATCCATACTCTTGCTCAGTTCTCATGAATGCGACAGTAACTCCAAGTCTCACTTCACTATTAGTCCAGTAATGTCGGTCCTTGACAGAGGCCTGGGGCAGCCAGAAGTGCAGCAGGTTCACCCAGGTCTGTCCAGCAGCTTCATACGTGGGCATCACTGAAATACCAGATTAGCAATCAAGGACATGTCTGTGTGTGTGCCTGCGTGGAGTGGACAGGTTTATTCATCTCCACGCACGTCTGCGTGTTGCTCGCTCCACCACATGCTATTGAAAAGGGCTCATTTTGGCAGGCAGCAAAATCTCTCTATTCTTTTGCTGATTCCAGCAGCTGGTGGGATGGGCAGCACACCGTCCTGCTGTTAATTACCCCCAGGCTGCACAGCCACAGAAGGAAATGGTGCTGCACAGCTCTTCTGCATTTGCAGCATGCCAGAACATGCTTATAGGAGCACAAAGGGACAGAGTCCCCTCCACAAAAGCCTTATAAACTAAAGGGACAAATAGAAAGATATTATAGCAAAATCAAGACCGCCTAGAAGCAACAGAAAGCCGTTTGCAGCAGCTCTGACATCACCTCCTGAAGGCATCATGGAGCAAACTGGTTTGGAGGAGGGGCTCACAGACGTTGCAGTTTCATGGATGAAAGTGGGTGGAACGATCTGATTTTCCTTGTCAGTGAAAAGTGTAACCTTACAGATGGAATGGGGAAACAATTAAGTGTGCTGTGCTTCAGTAGAGGAAGAGCTGATCAGCTTCACGTGTGTTTCTTCATCTCTTGTCATGGAGGAGAAAGTGGAGGTCAAAATCCAAACACTTTTACACCGTTGCTGAATTCTCCATCCTATTTCTGTCAGTAAATCAGAAATCACATGGAAAAAAGAAAAAAAAAAAGCCTATATCTTCTTTAGATCATGGGCAGGTTAAGAAAGCATTGGCAGGCAGCTGTGGCATGACTGAGGGCAGTTAGTGCGTGCCACTGCAGCTCACAGCACTGAGAAATGCACCAACGGCCCCAGTTCTCCCTGTGCAGCCTGTGACACTGCATCACTGCTCTTTTGGAGGAGTTGTTCCTGATATCTGACCCAAAATAGGCAGCAGCTCTTCACTGTTGAGGCGTTTTCCACCATAATGTATTCCTCCCAACCCACACAATTTGTTCCTTTTGCACCACATCTGCTGCTGCAGTGCAGGTGATTCCAGAGCAGCCGTTGTCCCACCCTCTGTACGACTTCAATGGAGCTTTCATTTGCTTTGATCTTCATTTATAAGAGCTAGCACAATACAACTGTTATTTCAATAATTCATCAAAGGCACCTAAAGGAGGATAATTAAAAGTGACTTTGGGAGGCCTCAAAGGAAAGTCATAATGGCTGAATGGAACATCCAGGTGTGGGAGTGATCTGTGAAATCATCCATAAACTCTGGCCTTCACATTTACAATAGGAGAGGTGAGCAGTTTTTTTGTGCCTACATGCAGCCCAGTCCCACCAGCCCCTCAAGTGCCCATAGAACTCGGTTCTGATGAGCAACACCTCTGATTTTTCCTATTTCCCATTGATCTTTATTTCTTAGGCATCCTGTAGAGGTGCACAAGGAGTAGTGCTGTGCAGGTTTCTTTCTCGGTAGGTGAGAATGAAGGCATCTAGTGGAAAAGGTGCAACCCATCTTGAACCTCTCACGATGACAACTTTCTTTAGGAGGTAGCTGGAAGAAGCCCTGAGTGACAGGCTGGGCTGTCCCAAAGCCAATCTAGGGCATAATTTGTGCTTTGCACAGAAAAAAGCAAAAAAATACTATTCAAATAGGTTGTCCCTGTCTTGTTTTCTGTTTCTCCTAACAGCAAAAAACCACTTTTGCTCACGTTACCCTCAGCTTGGCAGAGTGGGGAAGCTATCCCCAAAGGCATTCCAGGCTTTCCTTGAGTTGGTGGCTTCTGAGCTCACTGGGGATGAAGATGAAGTTATTGATAACATTGTGGAATTTTTGACCACGAGAGTGGAACGAAGTCACATGGAGTGCTTGCAAAGCTTGGCGAGGAGGAGGTGGCTGCACAACATCCAGCAGGCAGCTGAGAGCAGCGGAGCACGCATGGACCCGGTGTACGACGCCGTGCTCAAGGCCCTCCTCAAGGTATTGGTCCCTGGGAATGGCAGTTTGTTGTGTCAGTGTTGTGAAACCAACTTCCAACCCCGATGCTTCGAGGGCAGCTCACAGCTTACAGGGGCTGAGGATGCCGTCCCTGTGCTTCCTGCTCAGCGATGGTGTCCAGGAGAGTCAATGGTTTTGCACAGTCCCAGGTGAGATCCACGATGGAAGAATCTCCTATTGCAGATGAAATTCACAGTTCTGCTTAGGCCCTGGGTGTAGTTAGCTGGTTGTTTCAACGACAGGAAAAAAGAAAGCTGTTCTCTCTGGCAGTCAGCACCCAAAGTGGTTTTGCTTGTAACAGAGCACACCAGTCAGCCTCCATCACAGCGCACACATCGTGCGTGACATACAAAATCAGTGACCCAGAACAGCGTGTCAGCACAAATGAGACAAGTGATAAGTACATGAAATAAGCGTAATGGCCAATGGCTAATGTACATAATGTAACAGGAAACATTTGGTTGCTAGGATGCAGAAGCCCACGGGGATAACAAGAAGATCAGTGCATATATTGCCCTTTTGGAAGAAAACCAGCTCTCACCAGAGCGGGGACAGACGCTCCTGCGCTATGTGACATGCACCACAGATGATGCTCCGTATGTTCTAAACCAGACACTCTACAGAGACATGAAAGGAGTAAGGTAAGAAAAGCCACCAATAGTTTCCTTTATTTGAAAAGTGCCTGCAATGCAGGGGTACCCAGCAGTGCCTGGAGGTGCTCTGAAAACAGAGGTTGATCGGCTGCTCCGGAGAGGAACGTCCCTCAGGGACCACTGTGGGATTCTTCATTATCACACACATGCCCTAATGCTTTGCATGGTCTGCTCAGAACTGCTCTGTTTGGGATTCCACTCCTTCCCTTGGGTGATTAGCTCACGGCCTCACAAGTCTCATCCTTTAGCAAAGTCCGTTACACTGGGCCTACACTGGAAATTAATGTCCTTACAACAGTTTACATCCACTTGGATAGTTTTTGAGAGCAATGCTTTCCTTCCTTAATGTTTAAAGTACAAACAGCTTTCCTGCCTCTGTATGTCTTATTTCCATACGCTAAACGCATTTCAATACTGCTTCTTCTGATCTATAAAACATAACAGCTGCTCCCTTCTGAATTCCTCTTCATTACATTCATTAGTTGGTGCTTTTACATTGTCTTAGGGACAAAAAGTGCCTTATTTATTCCCAGTGATTCTAGGATGTGAGTGGTAAATGGAAGCTCATCACAAACCTGCCCGCATGTTTATTTTTCAGCTTTGCAGCTGTTGAAGAGGAAAAGCCAATCCATGTCCCAAGAGTTCAGCTCCATGGAAATATCCACTTCTGGAACCAGGACCGCCCAGCCGAGCAGAGGAGAGGCTCATTCCTGGTGCTGCCATTGCAGGATGCTCACTGGAGAGTCTTTGGCATTCTGGGACTTGATACTCTTCGAGACCAGAACGAGAAAACCATCTTCCTGACCCATGAGATCAGCTTCTACCAGGTGGGCACCACCAGAAGGCCGTTTGTGAGTCTGTACTACAAAAAGAAATGGGCAAGAACACTGAATTTTTCAGGTTTGCTCTGAGATGCAAGATGGTACAACTCAGAAAAAAGAAACCAAACAGTGGGCTCCTCTTCATTGTATGTGATAAAACTGTGTGTGACAGAACACCTTACCAGCATCGTGCTGATTGACATCTTCTTTGTAACTGATGATCAGATACCATCTAATCAGTCATTTATTTAAGCTTCTCCTGCAGACCTGACTATTAAGTTACTTGTGCAAAGCCCAGAGAGCAGCTTTATTTACCAAAGCACTGAATCTCAGATCTGTGTTCGTTTCTACAAGGTGGCCCAAAAACCCAACACGAAAACTTTTTGCACGGTAGATCAATCACAAGCACCAGCAGGCTGGGTTTCCTTGTGATGCAGTGTTGCTCTTTGGAATCTGCCTGGCTGTGGATGCATCATGCGGGCAGCAGGGAGCGCAGCAAGCCAACGTTATCAGCGGGTTTGGCTGTGCATCACCACAGAGAGCAATCACAGCGCTTGGCTGTGACCTGGGTGCCATGGAATCTCAGGGCCTGCTTTAATAACACACATTTCACAGTTGCTTTTCACCTTTGCAAGCTGCCGTTAAAGTGATTATTACAACCGCTTGGCTTCGTGTTGTTGGATGATCCTAATTGTTTCCTTTCCTAACTCACGTAGAACTGCCTGGCTCATTTGGAGTGTTCTGCCTTCACAGGGAGTTTCTCATGCATTCAGCAAAGCCTACCAGCATGTGTGTGCACTAGGAAGTGTTCTGCAAATGGCCCTCACTGCTCTGGACTGGTTGTATCACAGAGTGCCCAGCATCCACGCTGTCAGCACGTACCTGGTGGAGCCTGGCAATGATCAGGTGTGCAGATTACTGATGAGGAAGGTTATGCTGATTAAAGGTACACAGGGCTGACAGGCCTACTTAGGCTGGGGAGATATTTCATTTCTAGCTGTCTGTGATTTCCCAGTGCTTTTGTTGTCAAACTGAAGCCTGTCTGAGATATTGTGCCTGCCTGAGTATCAAAAGGTATAGAGGTAGAAAGGGAAGGTTCCCTCTGTAAAGGAGGGTGCTCTTCTTTATTTTCAACCTCTCATGTAAAACAGTGCTGCTAGCATAGCTCCTTTCTCCATGGCACAAGAGAATATTCTTCTACTTCAGAGTAAAACCCCACACCTACTCAATCCATCCTTCTATCCATCCATCCCTGCATCATCCATCCATACGTTAACTCCTGCTAAAGCTTTGCTATTTGAGACCTCCACAAAGGGAGATGCCCTTCAGTGGAGGCCCTGTGCATGTGAAAATTAAGGCATGGAAAAAAAAGGAATGCCCAAAGGCTTCTATCTGAACCAAGACCTAAGTGCAGTGCAGGAAGGGCTGCTCCCACTTAGGCAGCTTGTAGAGGCAGCCCACCTATGAGCAGATCATATCCCCGTGGTTCAGCAGGCACTCGAGCCCTGGGAAGCTTGTCACTTCACATACAAGTAAGTTAAGGAGATGAAAAGTGTGTGTAATAGTAAGGAATGATCCCATGTCACCACAATGCCTGTATGACATCTGCTGAAGCCGTAATTCATCTGCTTCCTCTGATAAGCATTGTTTTTGTTGGAAGCTTTCTGTTGTCATTCCAGGCTCTGCCCTGTCCTCGTTAACTGCCCGATAGGCAGGTCATATGTCAAGGCATGCTGACAGAAACGTGCCATGAGAAATGAGGACTGTAACACGATGTGAAAAAGAAGGGAAACCTCTTCCTTAGCCTGTGGGTGTTCCTCGGTGTGGAGCCTGGGGACGCATGAGATGGTTTGGCTGAGTGAGGGTCCAGGTACATTCTTCATGCACCCTGAGCAAGAAGGGGAATAAAAACAATGACTGGTAATAAAACTAGGCATTGCTGGGAGATGTCTAAAACCATCTCATGGCATTCAAATGTATGTGGGAATTTTAACACACACACACACAAACACTTTCTGCCCTCTCCAAGCTTCACAATGGCTGTTCCTCTCCTGCATGCAGCTAACCATCCCTCTCCTGTCTGACAGAGGTGTGACTATGCTCTGCGCAGAATGATTGCTACAGACAGTACAGGACAAAAGGAAATCCACACCTCTCCTGTCCTCCTCCTCAGAAAAGAGAACCTTTTCAGGTGGGCTCCAGCACTTGCAGTCAGTTACCAGACACCCCAGGTCCCAGATCCCAGCCTGCACAATGCACGCAGCATGAGGCCGGCTGTAACGCAGCCCTGCTGCAGTGCCTGCCCAGAGCTATCTCACTGCTGAGGCTCCAGGTGTGGATCTATGTGATGCTGAATGATGAAAGCACAAGGTGCATTTTCTATTTGATTTTAGGCCTGCAGAAAATTAGCTTCCATCTTAATGCTTACTGGATGAGCTGCCGAGCAAGCTCTGCATCTGTTGTGGAAGGTTTGCAGGATCAGAGCCTATAGTGAAGGATTTCACTATTTACAGTAATCTGCCTTTTTTTTTCCTGGCCATATTTGTCTCATTTCCTGTCATTATCTGTTTCCTTCAGCTGCCAGGATCCTCACAGACTTGTCTTAAGCATATCCAACAAGAAGTTGTTTTTAAAGTGAGAATACAACCTACTTTTAGCTTTGTTGAATTGTTGTGGTTTTCAACAACTGCAACTTTCAGCAATATTGTATTCCAAAATGTAATTTTCTCCATTCTCTATATGGCTTTAATGAGACTTAAACACGTTCATGTTTCAGTTAAAGGAATTAAACAATAATTGTAAGACAATACCTTTGTTTTAACAGCGAGAGACAAATGACCTGTAACTGCAGCATGCTAAAGTGCCCAGAGGGACTGGAGTGGTAAAGCTGTGGACTTAACTCCTCTCTTTACTCTCATTTCAGAGATTACCTGTTTAAGTGCACAGACTGCTCAGAGGTTGTTTGCAGTTCTGTCTGTGGAGAACAGCACATTGCAGTGCCTCTCTGGGACCTGTCGGGACGAGCTCTGGGGTTATTTGATATCAGCATTGGACCCCAGCAGACATTACCTCCCCACGAACATAAGGACCTGCAGAGAATGCTGAAGATGGCCCAAGCTGCCTGTTCAGAACTGCTGAAGATGCCTTCAGAGGAAGCCAAAGCAAGCTGTGTCCTGGGTATTGTGCTCACAGAGCCAGGAGAGATCGTTAGGGGTAAAAGCAGGAATCGCAGTAAAACCACTTCAGAAGTATTTGTGCAAGTACAAATGACACCAAAGACCTTTGGTCCAGGTACTGCTCCTGAGCAAGCCCAGGGGCTGAGCACAGTTCCCTTAAGCAGCATGTTTAGATTTTGGCTTTAGTTCATGGGATTTCCACTGAAATCAAAGGCGTGAAGCAATGTGCTGCATTCAGGAATCTAACATCTTCTGCTCAGTGCCCCAGCTGAGATGGAAAGGATCAGTGTCACAACTACCTGTGTGCCTGGGCCCTCTGTGCTCTCAGGACTGCTCTGTAACATTTATGGCACCTGTCTAATCCCCTTAAGGCACTCAGCAGTCTCAATACATCACACATTACAGAAAGCTTTGCCTCCTAGAACACATAACCTTCTGAAATGTTTCATAGCACACTTGGGTTGTAAATGGATCAAGCTCTTTGTTAAGGAGAAAATGAGTTAATGACAGAGGCACAGCTGTTCAGCCAGTAATGTAAGTCTTGAGCAGTGAATGTTTCCAAGCAACTTCTTGAAAGGTTTGCTTGTGATTCCAGAGGCAGAAGACAGGAATGTGAGGCATGCAGGGATTGTCTTCCACCGCTTCATGCTGCAGGACCTGCGTGAGTGTATCCAGAAACTGAATGCCGAGAGCTTTGCTGAAATCAGGAGCTATGAAGACCCACCAGCTCTGGTACATAACATAATGAAGGCTGTGCTGTTGCTTTTACATCCAGAGTGGGAGGGCACAGAGAAGACTGAGAACTGGAATCAGTGCATACTGGTGAGACGTTTATTTCTTCCTTTCAATCTCCCACTTTCTGACTTATCATTTCTAGAAGTGCTGCCTGCAAGTTTCCTACAGGCCAACCTTAGCCAGCTTTAATTCTGCAACTCTCTCTTAAGGTTTTCACCATCCGACCTTCTTTGTTCTCTTCATTGCAGCAACTTGACGACAATTTAATTCAGGAGATGTATTGCTTTGATCCCACTGCTGCATCTGTGCACGTTCAAGCAGAGCTGGTGCAGAACTGTATCAATGGTAAATACCATACAGTAACTGTGGGATGATCAGGCACAGCTCAGCCATGAAACACTCTCAGTAGTGACATTCAGCTGAGCGCTTTCAAGTCCTCACTTCCAAAACTAATTTTGATTTCCCGATAGATTAAACAACAGATAAGGGGTCCTAAATATCTGCAGACTTTTTTTCGTCAATAAAAGTCAATTTGTTATATTTATTATCAGAACTCACTGCCTTGAGGGAAGGGGAGCAGATCAGCTTTGAGATCTAGCAGAATGGGTGATCTCATTGTAAACCTGTAGGTAACATGCTAACAATTATGAGGTTTTTTGGGCAAATAATCCGTTCTGTGTACATCAGACCTGCTGTGCACTAGGCAATGACCCAGCTCCAAACAAATCATGGGTGTGGGAGCACAGTGGGAGCCCTCCTGCTCATAAACACCATCTGCCAGGTACTCCATACACTCATTGGCCATAAACAGGAGGTTAGGTTTCCATCTGTCTTTCCCTCATTTAATGAATATGAGCTTTTTCTGGTGCCAGAGTACTCAAGAGGCTGCTAGTATTTTCAGTCTCTCTGCAGGAGAAGCAAGTGGTGTTCTTGTTGACATCTCTCCCTTATCGATTTAATGACAGACTGAGAGGCTCGTTAAAATTAAGTGTGGACAGACTTACTAATTCAGCTGGGGATACTCATTTACAGTGACCTTCCTACTGCTGAGCAGTGAGCAGTCATAGCTCCTTCGTATGTGTTCCCATGTACATTAGACTAATTCTGGAGAGAATGAAGCAGGCCTCGAGCATCCAGTCCTCCTAGGCTTAACTGGAAAGGCACACAAAACACTTTGGCAAATTATTGGACCTTATTTGTGGGACAGCAGTGTGAGATCAGTGGTTTGAAATCAGTACGAATCACAAGGGAAGGGACTGGAGCACAAGTCTGATGGGGAACAGCTGAGGGACGGATCAGTGTGAAGAAGGGTCCCTGAGCCTGGAGGCATCCCAGAGCCATGGAGATGTGGCACTGAGGGCTGTAGTCAGTGAGCACTGTGGGCTGGAGTTGAACGTGGGGATTTGAGAGGTCTTTTCCAACCCAAATGGTTCTGCGATGCTATGAATTCCTGCTAAATGAACATCAGTGTTCACACACGGTGTGTGTTGGACAATACCCCTATGTTCTATAGACATGTCCTGGAATATGGAAGCACATAACTTACACCCCGCTCCCAGGGAGATGTTTAGAGGTATGACTCCATGATTTCAAGCTAGCCTTTTGCAGTGACAGCTCTTCTCTGTTGCAGGGGCACCTCAGGCAGCAGTTTGGCCGCAGGGTTCCATCGCAGCCCGGCTCCTGGAGCATTGGGTGCATACCTGCCTGTGCCTGGTCCAGCTGACAGAGAGCACACGGAGCAACGCGGCCCCATCCTGCAGCACTGCCCACAGCAACGCCTCCTGTTAAGACCACCAGCTGCTCACCTAACCCAGCTCCTGATAAGGAGCACTGTAATGAAACACTGCTTCATTAATTGTTTGCTTTTATTAGTTATGCATTGCAACTCAGCACTCGTCAAGACAGTTAGTTAGGTGCCATTAAGGGCAGTAAAAACATTGCAAGGAAATAATTTTACGAGTATGAATCTATCTGCTAAACCTTAAAAAGGCTGCTTGAGGCCTTATTATTGAAGTTCCAGTAAGAGAGGCTGGGAACACTTGATGGCAGCAGCACTCATAAGCCATGCAGCACAGAAGCTGGGGATTCCCCCTCTTTCAGTTACATTTTAGAAGCAGCTCTAATTGACGGCTGTTAATCAGCACTGTTAGCAGTTATAGGCGCGCTGCAGCACAGCCCCGCTGTTTTCATACAGCCCCCAACTTCAGCCTGCAGCAAGGCTGCATCTGTGCAACACTCCTTTTGGCAGAACGGCTTCTTTTAATAAATCTGTGGGAAATTAAATCCTTCTTTCTCTTTTCAGACCGGCGCCTCCACGTCTGCGGACGGGAACGCCGGTCCCGCAGCACCCGCCGGCGGGTGGGGGAGGGGCGCGGGGACGCGCGCGCGCTGCAGATCGCTGCCTATCCGCAGCGGCATTTTCGCCACTCGCCATTCCGCTGTTACAAAATTCATCTCCTACCTCTGTCCCTTCCCGCTCGCTCCCCGCGACCCTTCTGGAGCAAAAAACGAGATCGGCGCGGCGGGAGCGCCCAGAGAGAGGGAAGTGGAAAGCAGCAGAGACAGGAGGAATCTGCGGCCGCGGAGCAGCAGGCGGCTGTGCCCAGCGGCTGCCGGGACAAGATGGCGGCGCTAAGCAAGCAGTGAGTGCGGGCCGCGGCGGGGTGGCGGTAACCGAGGGGCGCCACGGGGTCGCCGCCGAGGATGGGCACGAGCCGGGTCCCGCCCCACCTCCGGCCGGGGCTGGCGCTACCGGAGCGCTCGGTCGTCCCAATCGGTGTTTGTTGGCGGGCAGTGGCCTCGCCGCGTTGGCCTGAACGTAAAACTCGTAAAATTGTGTTCGTTATAAAGTAAAAAAAACCACAAAAATTACACGTGGGAAGGGGCGGGGGGCGGCTGCGACGGCGCTGAGGGGACTTTTTAACTCCAACGAAGCAGAATCCCTTCAGGATTCGCACAGAAACCGCCATGCTCCCGGCGCGGCCCAACCGCCACCTCAGAACTGGGCCGTGAGCTGGATGCAGGGCCTGGCTGATTGTTTGCCTTGTGATGTGATGTGAGCTGGATGCAGGGCCTGGCTGATTGTTTGCCTTGTGATGTGATGTGAGCTGGCTGATTGCCCCAGCTCCACCTGTACGTTGGTAGTGCACGTTGCTGTCCAAAAGTGTGTCTACAGAGCATTGGGTGTGGGTCGGTCCTTTGCGAGTTAAAATCGTTTCTTCTTTCCCTGAGGAAGGAAGAAAGAAAAATCATTTAAGAAGGTATTTGTGGCCTAATTTAGGAAGATGGGTAGTTTTATCCCTAAACTTTGTGTGGAAAAAGGCTGATGGTGGCAGTGGGAGAAGCTGGCAGGCTGTGCTGCCATCAGCACTGCCCTGAGCTGTGCTCTATACATTATAGGGCTGCTCATCTTCTGTTTCTAGAGTTGTAAATAGCAGAGCTCTGTTTTGAAACCTGCTATGTGTACATAGCATGAAAATTAATTTTTAGCGTTCTTCCCTAGGTATGGGCTTATTATGCCCAAGAAATTGCAGCAGAAGAATCTGGCTTCCAACAAGCTCTCAGTGTTTGCAGATGACTCTGATGATGAGGTCAGTTCAACAGTTTTCTTCTGATACTTGTACTGTATTCTGTAAGTGATTTGCTTACTGCCCTAATGTACACATCTGCTCATGGCCATGGTACTGAGAGACAATCATTTGGGTGTGGATGATACGTAGCTCTCAAAGCACTCAATTCTGCTAATAAGAGATAACACTGTGTACAGGATTTCGGTGACCACACGCTTTGTTGGTGCTCGGAGATGTATGACTCCACTGCATGACATTCATAGTGTTCTTTTATGTAGTCTTTATTTGCTTTTAAGGTGTTAGAATGAAAATACTAACTTCCTGCTTGTTCCAGTAGAGGGGGCTGCACTCTAAAAATTACACTTCAGGATGGAGTGCTGCGTGGGGTGCACCCAAGAACTGGCTCAGCATTTAGGCTGTTTGGGTGCTTACAGATAGCCCTGTTCTTAACCAGAAGTTTTGAAGAATTTAAAGGCAGTAGCTTTGTAGTCTATGGGTAAAGGGTAGGAACTCAGAGCTGTGGAGGTGACTTGTCTCTATATGGATAAGTGCTAAGGTTGCAACTTCTTTCTCTGTTTCTGGAGATGAGGTTGCAGTTTACTGGCTAGTATCAATCAGAAATTGTCTGTGATAGTTTGATCATAATGTCATTACGTGCGTGTTATACTTTATTTTTTACCCAAAGCCCAGAAAACATTGTTTTGATTGTGTAGTTGCAAAGAACAGTGGTAATTAAGCATCAAATAATATTTGTCAGTTGCTAATTCCTATAACCAAACATTGTAAATGTTTTTTAATGAACTGGTGGCTCTTACGTTTTGTGACAATAAGCCCAAATCTAACAATGGCCAACCTCTGGGAGAGGCTGAATCCCATCTGCTGCTGCTGAGGGCGTTGGAGCTGCCTTTGTACAGTGCATGAGAGGGCTGAGGGCGTCCCAGTGATATCCAGTCAGCCTCGAATGTGAAACTGCAGCTTATAGGAAGTGCAGAGGATGTGAACATGTCTGACGTGCCATCTCTCACCTCACCTAGCTGCATCCTCAGCACCGTGTGGAGGTGTTCCTCTGCTTCAGCTCATAGCTGCCAGCTTGGCTCTAAGGAGAGGCTTTCCTCTGAGCACAGCTGATAGGGACGATAGGATGCACTGCACTCCAGGGCAGCAGTAGTTTCCTTTCTGTGGCAGTTTGGGATTTGGTGTCTTTCTCTACATCCAGGAATGGACTCTGTGTTTTCCAGAGCCCAAGAATGAGCTTCAGATGATGGGTTGTTGTCATTATACCTCAGATGGTAGGGCTGGAAACCCTCCTGGCTGGGGGGTGACTTGTTTTTCACTTCTGTGTTTTCTCTTCTTAATTTTCGGAGTAAAATAATGAATGATAACAATTACAATAACAGTAATAGTAACAGTGTATGGTGCTGCCAGCTAACTTGTATGTAACAGATCAAGTATTTTTTCTGTCAGAAAAGCTGACATTCGCTACCAGTCTGTTATAAAGACTGTTAAAAGTTGTCCTGTGCATTGGTGTGGTACATCCCCAGCAAAATGTAATAATCTCATAACTGCCTTTATCAAAAAAGGATCACTTTTTAAAAAAAAGCAAAATTACTTTATTAGTTCAATAATAATTTCGGAGCTTTCAAGATAAGGAGCTGCATTTGGGAGGGGTTTCATTTCCTGTCTGCTGGCTTATCACTCAGAACTACATCTCAAACGTCTGGAGATTATGTATTTTTAACTGAACTCTAATAAAGTTTGTGCTGGGAAATCTGCACACCTGACTTGGGCTGTGATTATATATGAGATACCAAACTTTTGCCTCCTTTTTTTTAATGCTATGTGTGTATTTTATTAAGGCTTTGCCTGTACCTTTGCTGCAGGAGTTTAAAATGTGACTGTGGCAAAGTACATCAGTGGGCGTTAGCCAGCAATGAAGATGTTCTTGAGTTAGTTCATAGCAAGCAGAACATCTTGGATGGAAATCTTCTTGAGATGTTTTTCATCAGTGTTGAATGGGACAACCGAAGCAGGTGGTTGCAGTTCTTCCTGGCTGCCCTGGTTCTGAGTTATTTGCCTTCATAAGCAGGGGTTGTTACTGTCTTTAGATATGGAGGGAAGGTGGTCATCCTGCGGAGAGCCTTTAGTGGAGAGCAGGTGATGCATCAGCAAAGGGAGATGTGAGAAATGAGCTTTCATTGTGGTTTGCTGCTGCCTGTGGTCTGTTCATTTTCTCCACAAACATCACCCCCTTGTTCACATGCTGTATCTCATATTACCCCCTTATTCACGTTGTGTCTCAAGAAGCAGTGTGTCACTTCCCCCTGTGCGCTGCTCTGCGTTCTGTTCTTCATTTACCATTTAGTTGGGAGTATCTCTGGAAGTTGAGACTCATTTTGCAGCATTAAAATGTCTGTTTATTGAACTAGAATTATCTGCACCGTACCAAACAACCTTCAGAACTGATCTGTTGCTTCAGGATGGCAGTGTAGATAAAAACCAAAATGCACACAGACTGCAGTGGGTGCTCAGTGCAGGGGGACACGGTGGTGGCAGTGGGAATGTTCTGTGAGTGTTGGCTGGTGAGGGCCTGGCTTGTTTTAGTGACCCCCCAAAAGAAAGGAGGAGCAAACATAAAGAAACTGGAACTGAAAAGAAAACTGCATTGGGTTGTAAACCCATTTTTGTTCTTGCTTACAGTTCCTTTCCAAAAAAGCCCAAAAATGCAATGTCTGGAAAAAAAAAAGTGCTGAGTAGTGATAAGGACTGGGGTTCATGCAGCACAAGAGCAAACAGACTGAGGGGCTGTGGCAGAGATCCCTGAGCAAAGTGGAGAAGTGAGTGTGGAGGAAGCACGGAAAAGCAAAAATGATTCAGAGAAAGTAAAGCAGGTTTGCTGTTTCTCATAATATGAGCAGCAGAACGTATGATGGAATGAACTGGTTTCATGGAAACAAAAGGAAGTTGTTTTTGTCCACACAGTGTGTGATGCAGTTGTGGAACCCATCGCCACGGGATGCTGCGGTGTGGCCAGAGCTATAAATGGGCTCAGAAATGGATGAGTCAAACAAAGGGATGCTCGTGGTGTCCAGCAGTGGCCCAGGTGCATCCTCCTGTGCGGGAAATCTTCTGCTGCGGGTTGCTGGAAGCTGGGAGTGTGTGCCAAGGAGATTGACTGCCATATGGACTTATTTTTCATGTTCTTTTTTCTCTAAGAAATGGGAGAGAACAGTGAGAGTGCTCATAGACCGAGGCCCTTTGTTCTATTTGTTGTCTTTTTGTTCCCATCAGAGCTTTCTGCCCTGGCCTTGTAGGGCAGGTAGACTTCAGAGTCTCGTTTTGAAGTTTGTTTGTTTTGCATGTGTGCTTTTACAGGAGAGGGTTAAAGTATCTTTTCCTTCCAGCAGATATTAAAACTACAAGCTTTGTGCTTTGGAAGAATAGCTTGAGTGCAGTACGAGTGTGAGACAGATCGCTGAGCTTATAGGCCTTTAATAAATGGGCAGTTGATAAGTAAAAACAATACAAAAGAACAGGAAGTTCTCATCTATCAGAGCTCAGGGCACAACAGGAAATTGTCAGCCATAAACCTTTAGGGAAGGTGTTTGTTGTAAACTTGCTGCCATTCGAGGCAAACATATCGCAGGTGGGCTTCCTTACAGGCGTGTGTGCAATAATGAGATTGTCTGTTACTGCTGCCTTTGTGTCTGCAGATCAACTCGTTCATCTCACGTGGGCAGACAGGGAAAACAGTCTATGCAATATTTCTGGTCACCAGATATTTTGGTGTTCTGTAAATACAGCTGCAGGGTCTATTCTGTCTTCATTGGAGTCTGTGCTTTCTGTTGTCTGCGTGCAGAGACTCCTTAGGGCTCAGTACTGTCCTGTGCTGCCAATGTGAGCATCCCAGAACCATTGGAGAGCAGGGGCTGGAGCTGGGTGAGCATCACGCTCCCATCTGCCCCAAACCTTCATGGCAGACACAAGGAAACAAGCCCTTTCATTTATAGTGAATGTAGTTAATAAACAGCACTGCCTACTGGTTGAGGAAAGATGTGCGGGCCAGTTCAGCACTAATTAAAAGGCAAAACTGACTAAAACTCAGGGTTGGTTTGTTCATGTGTTTATAGAAAGTATGGTGATGAGAAAACGTTTTTAGTAGCAAATATGTTTTTTTTCCTTAGGGAGGATTAATACTGCTGTTTTCCAGCATATTAATGCTGAGCAGCTAAACGTGAGTGCTTGAAGTACGTGCTGCTCCCATCAGCAGCATTCTTGCTGTTAAAAATACCGAACTAATGATACTGATCAACTCAGAGTCTTGCCAAATCCTTTCGGGTGTTTGGTTCTTGCTCTGAATGCTGTTCTCATTCTGTTGTCAGTAAGAATGCCTGCTCAGCACTGCTGCTTCTCTGAGCCAATATGTGCAAGTGTGTTCTGAGCAGCACTGAACTGTCACAGACTATTGGAAATACAATTATAACATCACTGAGAAGATCCATCCTTCTGTATTCTGCAGTATAAATATGTGAGAACATTAAAATGATTTTGATACATAAATTGGCAGGAGGGTGTATCTCCAAGTTTGGTTCATTTGGTTGGGGGGGGGGGTTCTGTGTTTTACTTTTATTCTAGCAACGACTAAAAGAAGTTTAGGGTTGATGAGAATGTGTAGGGCAATCATCCTGCCTTAGGAATTTGTTTCAGCATTGGCTGTAGCTGGCCTTGGCCAGAAGTCTGGCTGCTGATGTGCCAGCTCCTTACACCACCAGGCTGACCTGTGCTGCTGTGGGGGACAGGTCGTCTTCCTGAGTTTTTTGGTGGTGGTTGGAGAATGGTGTTGGGACAGAAGAGTTTCCACAGATCTCTGGGTGTTTCTTAACTGAGACCGCTTGTTTTGTGAAATGACATCAAATTGTTTGTGGCTTTTGAGGCAAACTGGTCATTAAAGCTGTGTTCTTAAATCCATCACCACTTTTATGCAAGACCTGTGTGTTGAAGTGCTGCAGTACTTTGCCCAGGAAAGAGGCAGATCCATTGTGTGCAAGTGAATGAATTTCTAGTTGTTCTTGCTTGCAGACAAATAGTATTGAAGTGAGAGACTCCCTAATAGAAAGAAACTGCTTATATATAGTTGTGAGCTGTGTCAATGTGATTAATTTTATTTCTGCAATCTTTTCTTCTTGCAGCCATCCGTTGGTGAAAGTCTTCAGAAAGAGGCATTGAAGAAGCAGGCAATGAAGCAGGTGAGGTGCAACGAAGGATCTTCGTGCCTGTGGCAGATTAGGAAATTACTGCCTTTAATTTCATGCTTCATTCTTGTGTCAGTTCCCACCCCATGTGTTTTGTTTTGTTTTGTCTTGATATAGACAAAATTGGAAATTCAGAAGGCTTTGTCAGAAGATGCTACAGTATATGAATATGACAGTATCTATGATGAGATGCAGCAGAAGAAGAAAGAAAGTAGTGCCAGACTGTTATCAGGGAGAGACGAAAAAAAGGTCAGTGCTGGAAAATATGTCCTCTGTGTCTGAGCTCTGTCTTATCTGTGCTTGGAGTAACTTTAACTGCTTAACTTTTAAGCTTTGCTGAATGGATTCTGTAATGGGGCATACGAGTTTTGTGCTCAAATGCTGTTACCTAAGGTAGTAATGTGCAGCAACTGTGGTAGAATTCAGTCAGTCAGATACTTCAGAGTCCTTGATCCAGTGGTCCTCTGGAAGCAGACTGTAAGTTTCCCACCTTGCTTGCAATATATGGCATATTTTTCTGTATTTGTTAATCTCCCTAAAAGGGAGTTACAGTTTATGTAAGATTGTTGTCAGCGTAAGAATGTGTTAGACTAGTTTCTGTTAGAAACTCCCTTCAACATCTCCAGCAGTCCCAAATTGTGTTTTCTTAGTGACCTTAATTATCTCTCAGCATCATACCTTTTTTTACTTTCTCTTTTAGCCCAGATACATCCACAATATCCTCAAAGCAGCTGAGATTAGGAAGAAGGAACAAGAAAAAAGAATGGAAAGAAAAATTCAGAAAGAGCGTGAAATGGAGGGAGGAGAATTTGCTGACAAAGAGGCTTTTGTGACTTCAGCCTATAAGAAGAAGCTGCAAGAGAGGGCTGAGGAGGAGGAAAGAGAAAGAAGAGAGGCAGCTCTGGAGGGTGAGACTAACACTGAAGCAGCAGAATTCCACCTAGAAGAAGTATGACCTTGTAATGACAGACAGTACTGTCATCCAGTCTTTCTGTGAGCCTTGGTACGGTTTAAATATCAAAGAGGAGCAGATGGCAGATACTGAATTGGATCCTACTTCCCATCTGTTATTTTGCCTTGTACAGGCTACTGAAGGAACACGGGAAGCTCCTCCATTTGTGTTTTGGGGTTTTAATTTTTGAGAAAGTGTCAGTTTTTGAAGGAAGACTTGTAAGCCTGGGGTACAGTGATGCTCACACTCTCTAACTTCACATATTATGTAGGATCTATTGAACAGTCATTGAAATAGGACTTAGAATGCATAGTGGAATAACAAACAAGGTAGAATTGGTTGAGGTGTAACCTTGCATTTTCAGCATCTAGAATAAGATAATTCAGGTTGGAGTGGACCTCTGAAGGCCGTCTGTTTCAGTCTGCTGTTTCAAGCATGGCCTACAGTGAAGTCAGATCACTTTGTTCAGAGCTCATTCCAGTTCAGGCTAAAAACCTCTTGGGATGAAGATAGCATTCTTGTTGCTGTCTTTACCAGTTGTGAGTTGTGTCTCGTGAGTATTTACAGCACAGTAAATCTAGCCTTGCTTTTTTCCCCTTAGCATACCTGGATGTGACCAAACAGAAGGACCTCAGTGGGTTCTACAGACATCTCTTAAACCAGAGGGTAGGGGAAGAAGAGGTGCCAAAGTGCAGCTTCCGTGAAGCCAGGTATGATGCGGTTCGGAAGGGCTTCAGATATAAAACAGCTTCTGCTTGGATGTGGTTCCAGACTTATGGAAATACTGCAAGAATTAGACAGGGAATGCTATAACACACTGGTTGGGTGATTAGTTGGTACAGATGCTTAATTGAGTTATTTGGAAAATGTCCAGTGATCATCAGTGGTATAGATGATAAGACAAAAAAACTTGCAGGACAAGTTAAAGTGTCAGCAGACTGTCATGCTTGTAATAGTTCATATTATTCTTGCCTGTATTTACTTTGGTTTGCATAATATTTTGCAATCTGCATTAAATTGCTTGTGTTGGATCACAAGGAAGGCAAAAGGTAACATAATGGGCAGAGAAGCAAGTCAAAGAGAAATGACTTTGGTAGTAACATCTGGAAAAAACATGGAACAATGACTTTATACTCATTCCACATTTGCAGGTTCATGAAAAATAAACAAATTCAGTGCTAATGCTGTGGTAAAAGGAAATGAATCAAATAAACTGTGAATGTTCAGATGGAGAATTTTAAGATCTTAATATATACACAGTCCAAGGCAAAGTAATGAGATGAGGCTGAGTTATTTATGTAGCTGAGATGGTGAAATCCTGTCCTGTAGATGAATATGTTGAAGGGGATATGTGTTCATTATATGCAACAAATGACCATTTGTAACAGTTAATTCAGGTTAAAATTCATTTGGGATGGTCTGCAGACCTCAGTCTCACTGAGTGTTTGCTATCACAAAGAAAATGCAGCTTTCATAAAAGCAGTACTGAATCTGAGAGTGGGTTAGAAAGAAAGTCCTTACCTGAAGAATGTGCTCACAGTTAAGTTACTTGGCTATGTGAAATAAAGGAATTGTAGGTTGTTTGGTATAAGGATATGCCACACATTGGAAATAATAGGTGGTGTGCTGATCCATCAGAATTTACCACAGATTGTTATTGTAGCTGGTTAGGAGAGCTTGTGTGTAATGGAACATGTATTTCCTTACCAGTCAGGAAAGTGTGACTGAGCATAACCTGTTCTGCCTAGTGCCAAAATTTGTCTTTAATGGATCATCTTTTTTATGTACAAATCTGTGAGCTGCTAAAAGGAACTGATTTTTGTTAAGCTGCAAGAATGACATCTTCAGAACTACTGGATTAAAAATCTACTTACGGAAGCTATGTTCCTGCCTCTATCATTGAAACATCCAACCTGCTTCTTCTCTGACTATCTGATAAGAATAAGGGAAAAAATACAGAGGAAAAAATGTGTCGCTTGCCAGAAAGCTCAAACAAGAATGCAAATCTCTGTTCTGTTCCTTAGATAGAGACTGCAGATATTAACCTTACTCACTCTTTTAGATAAATCCATCAGCTAGCGTTCACCAATGAACTAGATGCAGATCTCTAATAGAAATGGTTTATGCTAGATTCCTGGAACCTGAGCACCAAATAGATATGCTGCCATAGACTTTTTCAGCTGCATCTTTTGTTTACAGTCCTGTTGAAGTCCTGATTGGAAGTCAACCTATAGAGAAGTCTGAGATTTCTGGCTGTGTAATGTTTTTTTTTTCTCTTCTTTTTTAACATAAAAAATGTAGGATAAAGGAAGATAAATCTGACAGTTGTTATGATGAATCCAGCCAAAGGAGCAAAGGCCCATATGAAAGACAAAGGCTCAAACCTTCTGTTAAAGAAGAAGATAATCCAGATGCTGATACTGACTTAGAAAGTGATAGTAATGATGAGAAGAGACATAAATCTGTTAAAGTGAGTTTGAAAAAGAAGAAAAGGAGAGCCTCCTCTGAGAGCAGCGAGGAGGAGACTAAACATCACAAGAGCCAGAGGCATTCCAGGTCACCGAGTTCGTCCAGTGCGGAGGAAGAGCTGCGCACAAAAGACCAGACAAACCATGTTACAAAGAAGGGAGAGGGCAGACCAAGCAGAAAGGGCTGTGATGAACAATACAGGGGAAAAGACTATCAGAGAAGTAGGACCCATGAAAAGGATCACCAGAGGGAAAAGGAAGAGCGACACAGATATGGGGATCACACTGGTAAAGACTATTACAGGAGAAGGGAAGAGCAAGATGATAAACAAAGGGAGAAGGAAAGAAAAGAGAGGGAGGGGCATGGTAGAGAATGGAGGAAGGCAAAGGAGAGAGAGGAGAAGTGTTCAGAAAAGGAACGAGAAAAAGAAAGAATAAGAAGTGGTAAAGATAGATCCAGTGACAGAGAGAAGGAGAGAGGAGAGAAATGCAGAGAGAAGGAAGATCGTTCAAAGGAGAGGAGAGAGAAAGCTAGTAATGATGAAAAATACAGGGACAGGAGGGAAAGCAGTCCTGCAGCTTTAGAAAAAGATGACACTGATCTGGAAAAGGAGAGAAAGGGAAGAGAGAGAGAGGTGGATGAGAAGAAAAGCTCCAGCTCTGGGAATTTGTCTGGGCAGAAACGTAAGGATGGAGAAGGGGAGAAAGAGGAGAAAGAACAGACACAAAAACCAGCTGAGAGCATGAGCAAATTTGCCAAACGGAGCAATGAAGAGACTGTCATGTCAGCAAGGGACCGGTACTTGGCAAGGCAGATGGCACGTGTTGGTGCTAAATCTTACATTGAGAAAGAAGAAGATTAATGTCACTGTAGTGGACAAAAACTCTTGGTTTCTCAACCAAGAGGAAAATCCGCTGCTTCATGGACATTTGTACAGAAGAGTTTCCTATTTATTTTTAGGTTTCATAAATTACATTTTATGTGCTATAGTAGAACATCTTTTGAAGTGGATTAATGGATCACTTGATGCACACCCTCCATCAGTTTGTGCAGTCAAAGTATTAAATTTGTCTAAATCAGTCCAGCTTTATCTTCAGTATTTTTCATCTGAAGATTCTGGGGAGTTATAGGAATATTGAACAGCTCAGGTGAGAATGCTCCCACAGGCAGCTCCTACCCTCTGCAGTTGGATCAGAATGAACTCCTAAGCTCTTAATGCTGTGAGAGTTTCAGGCCTTACCAAGAGTTATCAGTGCCCAGCAATGCTCTCAAAAATCATAAACACCTGTAAAAGAGGGGAAAATGGCAACGGAACAGCCTGGAAAACAATCCCTGTATGTAACGTGGTGTTTTGTAAGCTAATGCATATTGACATATGGATTTTGTAAATACATTTGGGTTTAGTTTTAGGGACCTGATGTACAGAAATAAAGTGCAAGGTACATACTGTGTCCAACGTGTGGGTCATTTTGAATGCTGTTATATAGGTAATAATGTCATCTTTTTTGTGTGTGTGAAATAAGGTATTTCAGTCTTTTCTCATGTATTGCATTCGTGTCTGCTTGTTCTGGAGGTAGTATTTTAGGTATGTCTATCTGTCCATCCATAAGCAAGAAGTTATCTTTGCACTATAACTTGGTAAGTAGGATATCTGACAACAGTCACAGTTCATAGGTTGTGTTCTTAATGCTTTTCACAATGTTCTTTTTTCCTGTTGTTATTTGTGTGGTGGCAATGCTAAGTCATGTCTTGAACCAGTAATTGAGCACCTGGTGGGAGGGCAGGGCCAACCCAGGGGAGCTCAGGTGCAAGCAATTCACCTGAGTGACCAGAAGGGGTAAAGCCAGGATCCACCCCTTCCCAGACCTCATTTAAGGGCTGGCAGTGGAGGTGAGGCGTCTTGCTGGAGATCCCTGCCTACCTGAGGCCTTCCAGAGGTAAGCAGCTCTTCTTCATTTTTGCATCTGTGGCTGCTCCTGTTCCTGTAGTATTTGAAGATGTTGGACTGGTGTCTTTTTCTCTCCTCCAGATCACTTCAACTTATTTTATTTTCCAATAGACTTCTGATTTAGTAATTCTTCTAAAAACTTCTGTGGTGCTTTCACAAATATAATTTTCATAGCACAGATCTTATAAGTTGGTCATTTCCTGCTTTTTGGGAGACTTGAAATGTGTTAGGAAAGCACGTGGTGTGATTCACTTCACTACAGCAGTTTGTAGTAGGAAGAACAGCTGAGTCATTTGTACTTTTGTAGCATAGTTTTGGTAAATGCTGCCAAAACTCCTGGGCTCCTTTTTGCCACGTCATAAAGTATATTTCTCAGAATAGAACCAATTGGATTTTTTTCTGATCTTCTACCCTTTCTTTGTGATATAGGAAAAGAAATACAGTGTTTGGTTTCCTTTTTCTCTTCAAAACCATCTTTCCTGTCAGCAGGTGTTCAGTAGTGAGAACAGAGACAGTCTTTATTTTCTTGATCTCAAAGTCAAAGTGTAGACAGAGTTTGAGTTCCTGAGATGTTCTGTGTGCGCTGTCATCATCAGTCAACTCTAGTATTTTCTCTAATATTTTGTTCAGCAAACTTGGTGATCTGAGTTAAAATGTCAGTGCAAACTTTAAATGCAGTTAAAGACCTGAAGTGGAACAAGCTTTATACTTGCTTTAGTCGGGTAGCTAGGCTCTTAGTCTGAGTGTAGATGATTTTTGATACTGTCTAAACAAACGTCATGTTGGTTCTGCTGTTGGAATAGAATGAAAGCGGAGCATTTAACAGTAGATGGGGTTCAGAGAGCAAACAAAATACTCTGCTTTTTGTCAAAGAGGCCGTGCTGATGTAGTAAATTGGACTGCTCGTCCTGGAATTGTTATCTTTGCTCTAATGAAAAGAGATCTGTTGCAGGCCAGAGTGAAACTCCCCATAAGAGAGAGGCACAAGAGACATTACAGATGGATTATGATTATTAAATTTATTACAATGACAGTTTACAGTACAAGGCACATACTGATAACTTACAATCAGCTTGCAACACTTGTAACTAAACAGCTGCATAAATTAATACAGATGCATCCATGTAAAAGTTGGAGGGAATGCCTAATTCTGTACAGCTAAAACTCCAGTTTAATTCCTGCTTGAAAGGAACGCGTTCCTCCATTAGCAATTTCATTAACTCCTTTTTCAGTGTTCCTTATAGAGTGGGGTGTACTGGTGTGGCAGGTAAGTGGAATGTGAGCTGAGGAGAAGGGATTTCCTTGCCTCTAACACTTGGAATTGCAGTGCAGCCCATTTGGTATCTAATTAATTGTGTTTCAGACAAAAAAAGTTATCAGAGATAGCATGAAATGAACTTTTATAAGAAAAAGGCCTAGAAAAGCTGAAACCAATATGCCATCCAAAAACAAACTGGAACTGAATCATTGCTAATTCGCCTTAATTGGAATGAAAACACAGATGGTTTTATCTTTGTGCTTCTTGGGAAGGGAGAAGTTGTTAGTTTACTTGAGGGCTTCCTTACCCTCGGTTCCCATACAGACCCTGCGCTGGACTGTCCTGGTGAAAAGAGGATGGAGATGTGATGTCACTGCTGATCTTCAGGGCTGCCTATCTCTGACAGTGCTTTCTGTCCTGTGCCTTTGCTTTCTGCATTGCTTTTTCTGTCTGTCTGCAGGTGATTTCAGAAACTTTCATCTCCTACAGTACATCTGTAGTCAGGGTGTGTTTGTCTGGATTTTTTCAGCTGAGAAATTCAGACTGAGAGAACCTGGGGCTTTTTTGGCTTTAGTCCACTAGAAAAACATGGCATTTCTTGGGCAGCTCATCAGAATTCTGTGCTACCACCTCCCAGAAAGGCAGCGTGTGTGGCACTGTATGTAGTGTCTCAATACAAACTACAGATGCCTCTTTTGCCATTTAAAATGCTGTTCCAAAGGAAGACCATGTCGGAAGTATTGCACACGAAGAAGCAGTTGTTTTAGCAGTTATTAATTACTCTGCAAATTATTCCATTAGGAGTAACAGTCCCAGCTTCAGTTTGTTTGCAAGAGCTCAAGGAGAAACTTCGGCTTTGATGCAGACAGTGCTGATGTTTAATGCAACTAATTCTGCTGTACTGTCACTGCTCTTAATTAAAGGCAGCAGAATGTCTGTTTGAAGAGACTTTTGCAAGTGGATGTGCAAAAACTGCTAAAAATTGGAACTGTAAGATTATTTATTTGATGAGCCTAGTAGGAAACAGCATCAACTGGCCAAAAATTGGTCCGTGAGAAAGATCTGCTTAAAACAAGCATGGAGGGAGAAAGATACCTGGCAATAGATGGGCAGCAGTCTGAAGAACGGAGGTGTGCGGTATTTTCTCCTTTATTTCCCACACTTGATACTGAATACAGACATTGTTCATTTTAATTGATGTTTTATGTGTATTTTTTTTTTTTTTTCAAGGAATGTACTCATAACAGAAAAGTTCATTAAAAACAATCAGCAATTTTCTCTGATTGGCAATTTGAAATCATAGTGCATATCTAAATGAACTTTTCCTCACCACGAAGACATTCTGGAAGTCGTTTTCAGAGGGCCTGCAGGGCTAACCTTCAAAACTATTCTGTATGAGTAAGCATCCAGTAAGACGAATTTATTTTGTTTTCCTGGTGGCAGTGCAAGAACAGACTCCCTCTTAAAAAATAGTGCAGGAGGCCTTTGTTTGTAATTTGCACAGAACAGCCCTTGTTCCTTAGGGTTATTTCCTTGTTGGGATTGAGTGCTAAAGATAAGGGAACTCGGGTCAGTAGCAGTGGTGGAAGTGAGGTGACTGCTTTCAGAAGGCAGTCGTAGAATCACCTCCCCTGCTTTCTTACGTGCTTTGTTCTGATGTAAACTTTCAGTAGGTTTCTCAGTGCCTGCTGCTACGTGTGCATGTATTGTGTCATTAATCTGTGAGTAAAGCATGAAATGCAGAAGAGGCTCTTATGCTCTATTATTTCTACTTTTCTTAGACTTTTATAACCTACGTGGTAGAGTGAAAATGCAGTGTCTTCACATAGACTATGACTGTCCAGGTTTATCTAAATTCCCATGTAACTGCAGCAAAACTGCTGTCCTCCAGCTGATTTGGCAGTGATGGTCAGTTTATAGAGCAGCTGTAAACTGCTGGAGGCATATGTACAGATATAATATGGCAAGGTTAGTACATACATGAAAGTTAGTTAGTTTGTATGTCATCAGTGCTTCAAAATCTAATGCAGTCGGTTCTGATCAGAATCTCCTGATGAACTCAACTGCTTGTTAAAGAAAAAACCCTACTGTTATTCTTCAGGGTGAAAACCAAATGTATTCACATAAGAGTAGGAGCTAGTAAGTCTTGGCAGTAGGTTTGTGTAAACGTACTTCTGTCAGCCAGCCAAAAGGGTTGCTCTAAACTTGAGGTCTGTACCAGGAAACAATAGAGAAAGCCACAGGCTCCAGCCAATCTTAGCTGGGGAACTGAAATTTAAAAAATAAACAAAGAAAAGCAGATCAGTGAGAGTCCACTTTTTGACATCTGAGCTCAAAGTAATTCATTATTGGTATATAGTTTCCTTGGGTGTAAAAGCACGGTCTGCGAGTACAAGGATTTTGTGAACATGTAGCTTTGCTGTGCTAGCAGCTTCAGTGCTTGTCAGATGACCTGTGAACCTTTTTGTTGCTTGACTACGAAGCCCACGTTACAAAAACTGGTTTTGTAGCCTTAAACAAGAAACAACAGAAACATACGATCTACAAATGAAATGAGGAGGATAACGTTACCAAATGTGCGTGCTGATTTGTGCAGAGCTGCGTATAGTGCTGCTGGAGATTGCTGCCTCTTCCTCTGACGACTCCACTACAAACCCAGGAGTTGGAGAACTTACTGATTAGTTTATAAAACCCTGTGTTACTTGAGTAATATATGGCTATTGGAAATATTTTTGTATTTTTCAATGTAGTTGAAGCAATTAGAACCTTAGAAGCAAATACAACATTGCCCGGTACGAACGATTACACTGAGGAAGATACAGGAGAACTGCCACAGACTTGAGATTCTAAACCTAATCCTACCGCTGCTGCTCATCCTAGAGAGGCTCCTGCAACAGCCCCACTGTTGTGCCATCTTCACACACACAGACATCCTCGTGTTTCCAGAATGAGTTGGTTCCCAGGTCAGTCTGGTTAGAAGTGCATGGCAGGTTTCATTGAATTGCTTGGATAGATGTGCTGGAGGCATCATGTTTCCAAATGTCCGTTGTCAGTGTCAGAACCTCCACAGAAAACTCACCCTGTTGTTATCTCAGCTGGAAGCATAATTCCTTGGGTGGAAAGTTCTTTTCTGTGCTTCCATCTCTCCCCAGAAAGCAGGTTAGCTTACACTGCGTTCATGCGGATGTCTCCAAAAGGAATTTCTGTGGCTGTTTCTGGAGTAATGCTTTTCAGAATACGCTGTTGGAAAGAGATCAGTATGAGAAGTTCATTCACTTTAGAGCTAATAAATAACGTTTCAAAACCCTTTCCAAATGGTTGCAATAAAAACACAACTGGTTTGAGTTACGCTTCTTACTACTACTTACAGCTACAAGGCAGAAATGTTGCAGGGTGATGTTACCTTTGCACAGTGGTGCTGTGGAAGTGCACGCTTATTTATTAATGCTTTGTAGTAGATCCAGTCTGATTCCAAGGTTGACAGCTGTCATACTCATGCTTCAGGACCTTACTTGAGCGCTCTGAGTTTGTTGAACACATTCTCTCAGAACTGGTATTTACAAGAACTTACAAGAAATACCAAAAATGGCATCACAGGCTGCCATGGATTTATGGCAGAGAACCCTTATTAAGTGTGGGACAGAAAAAGAAACTTGTTCTTGTAAGCACACCCGAGGGACCCAATCTGTCACTGGCTCGCATGTGTGATTTCTAGGGAAAGCTTCCAGTTCAGCGGAGCACAAAAAGAAGCACTCGATTCAGTAAGTGGATGTGAATGTATCTCAGCCCCTCAGCGAGACCTGGGAGATTTGTAAATCACTCCAAATGGGTGAAAGACAATTAGCTGTTAGCAAACAGCCTGGGGCATCAAATCGTAGAAAAAACGACACACAGTACTGATAGAAATCACTTCCTTCCTAACGGACACAGCAGAGCCTACTGGATACCTCCTTAAATGTTCCGGGAGTGATGATCAACCGATAAACCATGTAGATTGGGATACAGATGATGGAAGAGGTTCCTATGCAGTAGCCCACTACTGTGGTCCAGTAGGGATAGTTGTAATCGAAAAGCCGTAGCTCAGGAGGGTTGGACAGAAAGCTGCAAGTGACAAACTGGAAAGGAAACAAGAAAAGTTTCAGCATGTTTTGATAGCACGCGCTGTTCCTGCAGGGAACTCCCTGTGCCAGCATAGAATTAAACTTAAAAAAAACAACCAAACAACAAAAAACCAGAGCAGGGCTTGAGAAGGATGAAATGTGTATTGCTCCTGAAAAAATCTCAGATGACATTGATGTAGATTAAACGAAAAGCTTTTAGATATCAAGACTTAAGAGAATTTAGAATTGCTCAGGAACTTGGGGGTATAACCCAAGCAGTAACTGAAAGCTGAGAAGCATGGTCTGACATTCCAGCTTTGAACACAGCATTGTGTTTTCTCATTCATTTGGGTTCTACAGCTATTGCACTTGTGCACTCTGAAGCAAGTAGGGGGAAAAGTAATCTGTGCTATAGCAATTAAGAAATGATGTGGAAGAGGAGGAATTTTTTTCTCTAGGACACATCTTAATGATTCCCAGTTTGTTCCTGTTGTATGATTTCTTTCCTACCTCTGACGCTTTCTGAATGATGCATTAAGAAATGCTTCCCTACCGTTTATCACTTATTCATATCTGCTGTGAGCATTTCCTTGCCCTATAATCTGAGCGTGGCTTTTATTTTTATGTACAATCAAAACAAATGAGTGGGTTTTTAAGGCTAGACAAACATTACATCTTCCACGCATTTTACGGTGTGCCAGCTACACTGGTTGTATTTGTGTCCTTTTTATCAGTGAGCAACTTCCCTAAGGGTCTGGGTCCCTAAGGAATATTCTTGGAATGAAGCACTTCTGAGTAACTCCAGGGTTGCTAATCTTCAATGAGGGCACAGCACTGCAGGGTTTGTGCAAAGCATGCCTGCTTTTCAGTTCTGCCATAAAGTCTTCCCCATCCCATGCACTCCCAGGAGGAAAACATCATATAATTAACTCTTACTCAGAATTTGATTCATTTTCTTTATTCTGCTTTCCCTTCATGACTGTGAGATTTCTCATGAAACAAGAAATGCTTTGCAGCTGAATGCTACGTGAGTAATGGAAGGATCTCTGAACTGTGTTTTTTTCCAGATTAGCATCAGAAGAGCGGGAGTACCACTGAAATTTCCATAGCAAAATAGCATAGTACCTTCTGGGCTTTCCTTACTTTAGTTTAGCTTCTGCAGAGAACACAAATAGCTCTGCCTAGTAACCACAGCACCAGAGCTGTCTGCTTTATTTTACTGGTTCAGGCTCACAAAGAGGACAGTAGTTTAAAAATCATTTCTGGCATTCTGGTGCTTTCATTTATAACTTTTTTTTTCCTTCTTTTTCTGTGGGTAATAAAATAAAAATCTGTTAGAGATGCATTGATCGTTACAGCAGAGTTTAGAATTCACTCTGCAGGTCTTCAGTCTGCATTTGGTGCTCATAAACTCCATCTTGACCTGCTCTGCTCCCGGCAGCTATCAAAGATAGCACAAACCCATTTGGGATCAGGAAATGAACACTTGATGTTAAAACATTATTAATAGCACTGCTAAGTCAAACATAGAGTCAGGATTTCCAATCTCAAATGATAGATGTATGATGGTTGCAATTAACTGCTGCAGATGCTACGTGGGATACTCTGAAGTTGTCAGTCAGCAGATACTGGGGCCCTGTGTTTACTTATCTTGGGTTTCCTCCCAGGCACTGTTTCATCACCATCTTTTATTTTCTATGGCAAACGTAAAACAACAAAACAAAGTAATCTTCGCCCATGAGGGGGGAAGGAGTTATTCCAAACCCTTGTTTATCTAGCTGGTCTACCAACACCCTTAAAATTGTGATTTAGTAACCAGACCTTGCAGCACTGCGTTGGATTTTTCACTAATTAAGCATTTTTGTTGTAACAAGAACTGTTACTAACGAGCTTCCTAAGAGAATTCTGTAATTAAGCTTTTAGGTGTCTAAGGAACCACATTGTTCAATGGTAATTTTGTTGTACAGGGAAAAAAAAAGAAAAAAAGAAAAAAACCCAAACAGATATGAAGAAAACTCACCAACAGGAAGATGGGACTGATTGCCACCCAGCACACTCGCCAGTACCAGCCTGGGGTGAAGCCCAGCATTTCTTTCACATCATTGCAAAACTGGGTAATGCCTGTGGGGACAAATGAGGAGAGTGGGGACAGCAGGAAGGAGTCCTTCGCACAGAGATGTGTGCACAGCAAGGCAGCACAGGGCCCAGCCTGAGTGCTGTTTGTGCCTTAACTACGTGGAACCCTTAATAGTTCTGAATACCTCGTTACTTTCAGATTTAGCCTGCTTCTCTCAGAGCCAGCAGTAGTCATTCTTACGGATTTGGTTAACAGCAAGTTTGTGGGGAGGGGAAAAGAAAGAAAAGCCAACGTTTTTCCTGAGACATCAGAGGAACTGTGGCTCAGCGGGACCCAGCAGCAACGCACGTACCGTAGAACCAGGCCACTGCCACCGCTTCCAGGAACACCACTGTTAGCACAGCTGGGCCTGTGGCGTATTCCTCAAACAGCTTCACCACATAGGCGCCTCCCTGCAAAGGACATGGTGCTGTCAGTGACCCTGAGATCCAGGGGTGGAAGCCCTGGGATGCTGCTTTTTATTACTGCCTTCATCTGAAGCAGAGCGTTCACAGATGGGTGCGTTCTGCTGCACTGTGAGCTGTGCAGTCCTTGGCTGCGCTGCTGGTGCTGTGCGTGGATGTAGTCCAGCAGCGGGGCTGCCATGCAGAAGAGCTAAAACTGAATCTTATGGCTGTTCTCATTGGATTTTACTGAACAACTGGGACCTGGTGCAGTGTGGCAGGGTGACTTTTTGCATGCCTCCCGTGTCATCTTCCTCCAACTTGACTCATAGCTCCCAGATAGGAAACAAAGAGGGTGTTGCTTCGCTTTCTTACCACTTGGGATACCTAGAACCAGCTTAAGGAGGAAGAGTTTGTGTCTCAGACAGGAACTACGTCTACTTTTACAGTAAATGCTTCAATTAGAAGGTGGTTGTGTGTGAACAAGTGGAGTGAAACACAACAGGAAACCTGTGTGCGGTTTCCTTGTCCCTTTGTTCTCATAATTCAAAATTTTGCTTGCTTTGAAAACGAAATCCCACGAGCCTTGAAGGGACGATGTATGGGGGAGTGCTGGAGCTTTGCAGCCTGATTGGAGGAGGAAGATTCAGGTCATTTGGCAGAAATTCGCAGAGAGTGCTCCAGCAACAGTCAATTACAGCCATTTCTCATGGATAACTTTTGACCACTCTTTTTTAACGCCATATATGTTTCTAACACTGGGAAAACGAAAGTAACAATCCTTTGTTTTTAAACATGGAGGTTGGGAGAGGGAGAAGCAAAGCACACACACTGCATCAAAACACCCCTGCTTGCTGACTTAGCAGCTGGAGCAGTGGCTGTGCCAGTTAGGATTTGCAGCAGAGGCATGCTGAATTGCAATACAATCGTTTTGCAATTAGTGAGAGATAATGTTCACATTTGGAGATTCAATCCGACCTCTTGAATCTCTTTTAAAACAAAAATACGACCCTCTCCAAGATGTCAGATACAGGAAACTGCCATTGAGGATGGGGTGAAATACTTACAAAGGTCAGGGTTGCCAACGACCCCAAAAAGCAAATGATGATCAGTCCGAGGACAAAGAATTCCCTGCGCTTGCTCCAGACATGTGGGAATTCATCCAGTACTCCTGTAATCACTCCCTCTAATCCTGCAAACTGAAAAGCACGCAAAAAGTAATGGAGAACAGAGGGCAGTTTTACCTCGAAGAGGAGTTGTAGCCATTGAAACACTGTGTTTTACTCTTCCTGTAGAGCTGGCACAATTCAGACTTTCTTTAGAATGTTTTTAGCTCTTTAAGCAGCAATTGAGTCTTCCCATTTCAGTAGGAAGTGCCCATCGTCCAGAGGAAGTGGCTCAGTAGGACTAATTGTGCAATCACTGTGTTGAGCCTTCCTAGAAGGAGCTGATTCTCAGTAAAATAGATTCGTGGCAATTTTTAGAAGAGCTCTCTATTGCAGTGCTGTGAAGAAAGCTTTCTCCACTTTCCACCATTTAAATAAAATTAGTGTGAAAGAGCATCAAATGGGAATTCATTCACTGATTTGTAAGTTTACCAGTACAGGACAGATGGAGCCCATAAGACTGCATACAGTTCATGAATCACGTGCTTCAGCTGTGCTCCTAGGTCTGCTACTATTTATCACAGTGCAACCATGACAGATCATTTAATCTTAGTTAAGACTCTGTTTCTCCATTATTGAAAATGGACCAAGAGTTTCTATCTTACAGAAGGCACAAGGAGATGCCAGTCCTGCATTAAACTCTTTGGTGACACCCCTGTGTTTGTAATTCTGCTCCTCCTGGTGTTGGCTGGGGTAAGGAATACACCACACAAATCATTCATCCATCTCTCAAGTATTGTCTACTCACCGTGCTGTCTAATCCCAGCGTGAGTAACATCAAGAAAAATATGATGGCAAAGAAAGTTGAGGCAGGCATGTTTGCAATGGCTTCAGCGTAGGTAATGAAGAGCAGACTGGGTCCTGGTGTTAGAGTGGAGAAGCAGAGAGACCTGTTAGTGCTGTCGTGGGGAGGACAGGTTGTTTCATTTTCCTGCAGAAGGCTTCTCCTCCTGACTACGTCCCAGCGTGCAGTTAGAACAGTGCTGTGGAGCTGCATGCATGACTTCCATACGCTGGCATTATGGAATAGTATTTTAGCTGCACTGTGCCTTTATCATAAAAGAAGAGAGTATCTATCCTGAATTACATACCAAACATTTGACAATCTTACCCACTCATTCAAGTTGATAGGTCTCTCAATGTAGAATACACAACTACGTTCTCTTAGAAGTCAAAAAGCCTACCCATGTCTTTGGCAACCTCCGACACATCTTCATTCCTCATCTCAGCCATGTACCCCAGCACAGTGAAAATGACAAACCCGGACACGAAGCTGGTCAGGCAGTTCACAGTGCTGGTAACCAGGGCATCTCTGCAACAGAACACCCAACTCACATCAGGGAATCAGCATCTGCTGGGGAGGGCAGCGTGCTGCCAGGTGGGGGCAGCGGTTGAGCTGCACTCCTGCAGCAGTCTGGGGAATGCAGTGGAAGGAGCAAGGAGTGGATTTTGGGAAGGAAACAACGACAAAGCAACTTCTCATTGTTTTTCCTAAGGAAGAACTTCAGACAGGTTGTAACGTTAGTCTGGCACGAGATTAAATGCTGGGTTTGTGCTTGCAGAAATACCAGACTTCTAAAATGACAGGAATGGCTCTAGGAATATTAAAGGAAGAAGACATTCTTTAATTTTATACACAGTTTTTTTTAAAGGAAACAATTACAAACTGCCTTTCAGCTTAGGGCTCTAAAGTCACACCCTGGCTGACTGAGATTCAGCAACTCTCATCTGATTGTCAGGGAGCTGTGCCATTTTGTTGTGGCAGGTTTTACGTGCTGCCCTCCTTGCTGTCATTGGTAGAGACTACTTCTCTTTAAGGTAGGCACAACAGAGAAAATGCTTGGGCTTGCAGTTTCTTTGTTCTGTTGTGCTGCTGTCTGGTTTGTATATATAAAAGTCTCTCAATTCAGTGTCTTTCACTGGCACTATTTCCTTTTCATAAAAAACAGCACCTATGTAAAGCTGAATTTAGTACATAAAATGAGGTAGAACTCACTGGTAGCAGTTGTTATGGAATTTGTTGTAGCTGGCATAAGCCAACAGGACCCCAAACCCTGGGCCGAGGGAGAAAAAAATCTGAGCTGCTGCATCCACCCAAACCTGGAAAATGATAAAAATCAAGAAAAAAAGGTAATGAGACAGATGGGATGAGATTGGCAGATTCACAGTATTATTTAGCCATACAAAGTTGAGCGTCACTTGTGTGCTTATGTTCTAGTCCTGGTCTAACAAAGGCTTTGTTAAGAAAGTGTGTTGGAATGTGAGTTTTTTCTTGAGATTTCTTGAGGAAGGTGTTAATATCTACTACAGTTTGGCTGTCTTTGCCGTTCTGGTTTTCATTGGTGATGCATTTAGGATTTATATCAAAAGAATTTACCACGGATAAAGAGCTGTTGCATTTCTTTACACGCTGTAAGTATCCCTTCTGCCAGCACTGCAGATGATTTGCCTGTAATTGGGTTACCCCAGCTTCTGCAGTGTATGGAGAGCTCTGCTCGTGGTTTGGTGGTGGACTTGGCCCATCTTTCTCTATGTGCTGTGCAGTAGCTCTGTGTTCGGCTGTGCGTCCTCTAGGCTGAGATTATTGCTAGGCACACGAGTCACATTTTGTAGTGTGGATGCAGCTGCAGTTTGAGGGACTCCATCCAGCTTTGTTGCAGCCATGATAGATGCAAGTGTGATGATTTGCAACAAAAAGCTTGCTGTACTTCAGAGTGTTTGCAGCCTTAATGAGTGGTGTTCCTGAAGTGCTAATATCAAATATCAGCTCTCTTTCTGAAGGTGAAAGTCCTCGTTTGTTTATCCTCTTTTGATTGAAACCTGGAGTTCATTACCACTCATTTCTAATACTCTGCCATCGTGTGAGGCCATCCTGTATCAGCCACAGACAGAACTCTGTCATCGTCCAGCACACACAGATTGTGATCTGCTGTCCTCACTTCAGATACATCCAATACAATATCAATGCCCTTTATTGCTTTTTCAGAAGATGTGGTCCCTTATTGAAGATGCTGCTTTATCAGAGACTGGTGTCTTTTCATTTCCTTTTCATTCAAAACTCTCCATATCAGCTGGGGAACAGCAGACTTGCAAACATTAGAATTTTTAATCTTTATATTTGTAGTATTTATTGCTTTGGGGTTTTTCCATCGCTCTCTCCGCTAGAGGCTTTCTTACACAGGGACCTCAGTGCAGCCTCCAGCTTGATGGACTACTTGTCATCCAGAGTTCAGAGCTGAATCAGATAGTGGAATGGATTGGCTTTTTTTTTTTTCATTAGCTCAGTCTTGTCCTCATCCTTCCTTTCTTTTCAAACCCTGGTGGAGTGTGCAGACCCAACTGATCCTTTGCTTCTCCAGTGCACTTGCCCATGTCCACTCATCACCAAGGCATGCTTTAGTTGGCAGCTAAAGAGACCCTCCCTGGGCTTATCTGCCAGAGTGTGTCACAGGATGGAGACTTTACATTTCAGCTCTGGTAACTATAGACACCATTGGGTGTGGGAAAGTCTGCCTGAGCATGCAATGATCCCCTCACCATCAAAACAACTGCAGCTAATCCGGATGGTAGATTTAGTAAATGTCGCTGTGGCAGCTATAGGCCAAGGACTGTGTTGTTGTGTAGCAGCAATCATTGTAGCTTCTTGCACAGTGCTGGACTGTTTGCTATTTCACTGTTCAAGCTAAATTCACGATGAACTTCAATAGCAGAACAGAACCAGGAACCCCATCTAACCTTTTAAAAATATCTATATAGTTATGGAAAGAATAGGACGACTGCTTAAATGAGAGCGTGATGTCCATGCTAAGACATCTATATAATCATACTCCATGTTGAAAGTACACACTGTGGTACACATGCTGAAAGGCTACACATGAGCCCCAACTATTTCATAGTGTTCTTACCTCAGTGGCCAGGAGCTTCTGCCATTCAGGTTTCAGGTAGTAGAGCACACCTCTCCAGGCACCGGGCAGAGTCGCCCCTCTCACTAGCAGGATAAAAAGTATGACGTAGGGGAACGTGGCTGTGACCCACACCACCTGCCAGGGAGAACATTGAGATAGTGTTTGCCATGGGCAGAAAATTAAGAGATGACAAGAATTCATGATAACTTTCAAATGATAACTCTTAGCCTTTATAACATCTTCGTATGAACTTTCTCAAAAGCTCTGTAAACGGGCAGATTGCAGATAAATATCCATGCTTTCTCTGTGCGGGTTGTCCTTGTGCACAGAACTGTGGCATAACTTATTGTTACGTGTTACTTGGATAACAATAACAGTCACTCTGCAGCAAGGGCTTCACAAATAAGTGAAGCTGCAGTCTCTGCCCTGAAGACAGTCTGGGATAACTGTCGTGTTAATTGGCTCCTTTAGAACTTGTGCTAGGCTATACTGTACCAAGTGATTTGTCTTGCTTTTGCATTCACCTTGCCAGATGTTTTGACCCCTTTCCAGATGCTGAAGTATACAATGATGAAGATTAACAATAAACAGAGGGTCAATTGCCAGCTAATGCCCCCCAGGTCATCCAGCCCATTGGACCTGTGCACCTGTAGAACTTGGCGGCTGAAAGAGGAAAGAAAAACACAGTGTAGATATTTTTGTTACAAATATGTTCAGTATGCTTTAAGCAGTCCCTTACTGTGGTCTGAGCATTACAAGTAGTCCCTAGGCCTTGATAACTAGACTTCAGAGCCATTCTATTCTGGATTTTTTTTAACTTACAGGCCTGATATTAACAGTACACCAGTGTTGATAAATGGTAAATATTGACAGTTGATAATGACCAGACAATTGGGAACCTGCAGTCTAAAATACAGAGTACCCTTCCCCACACCCTAAGCTTACGTTCCCCTACAGGTATTTAGTTACTTGAACAGTTTAGAAAAGAGTACCATTACTAACCACCTCTGCCCCCCCTCCAAAGAAAAGCTTGCTATGCGTTTCACCATTCTGTCTGACGTTACTGTCCTCACTTACATGCACTTACGTATAAAATTCTTCTGCAGGAGAGATGGAGTGCAGGGCCCAGCTGATGTTGTCCTTGCTGAAGTAGGTAGTGCAGTTGCCTGTGTTCCATGCATTATTGCAGCTGGTCCACGGCAGCTCCGTCGTGAAGGAGGACACGAGGTAGTAGAAGACCCACGCCATGATGGTGTTGTAATAGGAGGCTACATAGAGGTCTATTACACAGATGGCAAAGCCAATGCCTAGTAGGTTAGGAAATAATGACATGAAGTGAGTGTAAGTCAGGCCACAAAAAGGAAGGAATTGGTTATTCACATCACCACAGTTAGTAACCATGAAGGCAGCTCTGCAGGAGGTACACGTACCCCATCTTGTATCTACAGCACTGGAATTTCTTATGGCTTCAGAAACACTCGTGTTCTGTTTCCAGAGGAACATTCTTCATCAAGACAATATAGAGAGTATAGGCTTAAATTGGTTTTTTCAGCTGCTCCTAAAATTTGGAATTTGGAAACTGCCATCTGCTACTCTTAGACCAGAACTCTGACACTGGGAGCAAGAGTAACAAATGCATAGAATAGCTCCTACTACATTATTTCTATTTCTGTAGGGAATCTTCTTTCCCGTTCTCAATTTTGCCCAGGATTCAGTAATTCTGTGCTTATTTGTTCAATTACATGGGTTGTGTTTTTTGGGGTTTTTTTGGTTTGTTTTTTACTTTTTTCAAGCTTGATTCAGAGCAGCCTCTATCTAATCTAAGAGTTGTGTGACACTTATGCATGAGAGCACACACACATCTACAGATGTACATAAAGCTTTATGAAACTTTCTTTGTAAAGCCAGAATTGTGTGTAGAAGTAGACTGACTTTGTCCTAGCCTTACTTTGCTCTGTTGTTTTCAGATATTATTATTTTGTTTTTAGAAAATACATCTTTATCAGAAGATCTTACTCGGAAAGTTCCTTCTAATTTTCCATTTCCCTTCATTACCTTTGAATATAGGACATATTTTTCTCCAAATTGAAATACACCCATTCCTGTGGTACTGTCCTAGTGCTAATTCCATATAGAAGAGCGGAATACCACCGAAGATGGCCATAATTGTGTAAGGAATGAGGAATGCTCCTGCAAGAGACAAAGCAGATCATTATAACTCTTCATAGGACTTCTCTTCCACTACTTTCAGCACTCCATGGACAATTCCTTTCGTTCCCCAGGGAAAATGCATGTCCCCTCCCTAGCTGTGTGCCATACTGCGTTACCATGGGATTTCTCACAGCTAACTGCACAGCAGTGTGAACAAGAAGTGACACTCAGGCCAAACTTCTCATGTTTCTGCAACAAGTTTACGTGGGGTTCACAAAGATTGCACTGCCTCTGTAGTACAAGGTGAGACGAGATACAGTCATGAATTTCTTTGCTAGAATGCCTGAGCACATCAGGGATGCAGAAGTCTTTTCTATTCAGTCTCTCCTTGAGGAGATTTATATTTTGGCTGGGACATCTGTGAGTCTCAGTCCCAGCTTTCCTGAGGAGTGTTCTGACAAGTTGGTTTATCTGGTTTTAAATACTCCTTGGGACAGGGCTCAAATCTTTTCTTTCAGGTTTCTCTGCACCTAACCAGAGCTCAGCTCCTCATTTTTTATATCTTATCCTATCCCATGGTTTAAGTTTTCCAGTCTGCTTTAAAAGTAATTAATTTCCTGTTATTGCTATGCCACGTATGATATTAAAATAAACTGCTAAACTAATCCATTGGCAAGCAAGGAAGCTGAACGTTAAGGGACAGAACACAGAACTGGCCACTGACCTCCTCCATTCTGATAGCATATGTAAGGAAATCTCCACACGTTTCCCAGATCCACCGCGTATCCAATGACAGAGAGCAGAAAGTCAATTTTTTTACTCCAGGTCTCTCTGTCTTCCAGCTCCATCAGCTGCTGCTGGCCCTCTGCTCCACACGTGGTGGCTGTGCTGGTTGTGGCTGCTGGGTTGGTGCACTGCGCATCCTCCACCTCTCCCACCCCATTGCAAGGCACGGAGCTCTGAACTCCCGAATAGCCATTTGAGATCTGAGCTGCCTCCTCCTTATTTCCCTGCCCGGGATGGATTTTATTCCCATCCTCCATGAGCCGTAGGGCAGATTTAGGGTTCTTGATCAGCAGTCCGTTCTCTTTACAATCTTCTCCTTCGTTACAGTCTGAGGTACCTTTCTTGGAAGTCAGCAGCTGAGTCTCGTTGCTTGTTGCCTTTTTTTCCATTTTTCCAAGGTTTCCCTGCCCAGTTGCACACAGGCAGCAGCACTCAGTCCCCTTCAGCTTATTTTCCCACGCTTTTATTTCCAGTGTATTCCCAGTGCTCTCAGAATTTCCCTTCCATATTTAAATCCATCAGACTGAAGGCACGAACACCATCTAAGAAATGAAACACATTACAGAATACTCCGTTACAGAGCTTATCGATGCTGGTAACGCTCATGTTACAATTTGGGCAGTTCCTGTGATTAAAATATCTTTGGAGATAGTTAACCATTACCGCATGAAATATGAATTATTGAGCAGATAATCCATTCAGAAGGGAACCAGCGAAACTCCAGGCTGAGTGCAGAGAAAGGAAGGAAGCAGTATTAAGAAAGAAGAAATAATTAAATACTGCAATAACAACAGGTGTGCAAATTACATTCCACGATCACCTTTCTTCAGAAATCCCACTTCCCTGCCACGTTTAGCAGCAGATCTGGAAAGCTTAAATGAAAGTTTGGGAAGTTCGTTAACACTAATCATGAGAAAAAGAAAAAAGATTTCAGTTAGGTTGGTTAGAATCAGGAGGAAATAGCATCTAGGTCTGCTCAGGACAAAGCTTGACCCCCATGCTGCATAACTCCCTAGAGAAATAAAGGCATCTCTCACTCTGTTTGGATTCCAGCCCTGGCAGGGCAGTGGGCACGGCTCCTACAGCAAATCCCAGCCCTGGTTTTTACCTGCTCTCTTCTTACAGGCTGGAAGAATAATCCAGGAGAAACAAAGCAATCCAAAATTAAAAAAAAATAATAATAAAGAAAGCAAGCAAGCAATTAATTGTTCCTTGAGAATAAAAAAGAGCAGCAAAAAATCTGTGGTTCTGTGGGTCATGTTCTTTTTTCTGCTCGTTTGTTCAGGTGCTGTCAGTCCTGAGTCAATGAAACGTGCAAACAGACCCTTTGTGCTGCGAGTGCCCTGGGGCATCAGCCCGGCTTTATGGCTTGCAAAGCATTACTCCATCTACATGATGCCCCCACATAGTAAATGATGATCATTACATCTCATTCTTCCTTTTCAAAGCATTTTTCCTCGCAGTAAACATGATTGCAACATCCCATGTGGAAGAATAAGCATTATTTCACTTTCGACTCTTGGAAAACCAAAGCAGGGTGGGAATATTATTTGCTCATTGCTGGAATTTGCTCACTGCCAGAGCTATTAAAACACAGGTTTTTCCCAGCCTTCAGTCTTGTGCAGAGATTGTTTGCTAAGCCTCTTTGCAAGCAAGCAAGCAGAAAGGAAAGTTATTGAGCTGCAGAGCAAGCAGGATGACCTTCTCCAGGGATGTTTTTATTACTCCCAGAAACCTCTAGATTGCTCACACTTACTTTCTGTGCTTACCCAGATAATGCTGTTTTCACCTTACAGCAAACAACGTATCATTAATGTTGGATTATTACCGTGGCAGTACTTTGCTATTAGTTAATCATCACAAAGACTGAAACATCTTCAGAGCACCCCAGAAAAATACATGTCAGAGTAATGTCTGCTTTACCTGCAGGACTACAGAAACTGAATGCCTTTGGAGTCCACAACCTTCCCAGTGTCCCAAAAGAGCCTGTGTAGGTGGAACTGTGCTACCACCACTGGTAGCAACAGAAAAATCCTAAGGAAGGACAGACCCAACCCTTCTCTCCCTTGTGCATGGCACATTAATAGTAAGGAATATGGAAAAGTAACCTGAGCCCTTGTGAACTTTATACCTCTTACTCAAAGTGCGAGAACAGTAAAGGATGTTGATTTAACTGCGTTATCTGTGAGGCTGAATTTTCTATACCATTTGCTGTATCCACAAAACGTTTTCTTTCTACGCATAAATACTTTTTGGCACGTCCTGAGGGGCGTTTGTTGAACGTCGTGTTGGTTTCCTGGATCTGTGACAATCAAGATTGTTGTCTTACCCAACCCTAAGCTCCTTCTGCAGACCACAGGAAAGAAGCATCACATCACTTGACATGTTTTCGTGGAATTCTCAGTAGTTTGAACCTCAGCTACGCATCGTGACTTGTGAACTTCGAGGGGCTTCTGCTGGAATTCAAACTATTCCTTTCCGACAGTAAATTCCTGCTCACCATCTACCATGGGAAATCTCCGTGGTGTTCTCAGAGCTGGCACGTGGAAAGAGAACCGTAAGGTTTCATTACCCTTTAAAAAAGAACCGACAACAAACAGCAGGACGCTGTACGCTGCTGCAGAGAGTGGTGGCAGTGGCAAAAGCTGAGTTCTTGGAGTCGAGAAGTATGCTAGGATTAGTAGGGAAACAGACAGGAAAGTTGTGCTGACAAGGAAGGACTTGGCCCACTTTTGCCCCTCATGCACCCACCTCTCTGCTGCTGCATAGGACACACTATTGTAGTGAATAATGAAAGGAATACCAGCTTACTGCCTATTTTTTATCGGAGCTGTTGCAAAGGTTGCTCTTTCATAAGTACCTACTGGCTTCTTATCACCAACATCATTAGTGCAGAAGGAAAAACAGAAAAACGGCACAGAGCCAGAATCACGGAACCACAGAACTATGAAGGCTGTAAGAACCTCTCAGACCCTCAATTCTAACCCATCCCCACTGTGCCCACTGACCACGGCCCTCTGTGCCACGTCCCCATGGGCCTTGAACACCTTCAGGGACTCCCCCAGTTTCCTGGGCAGCCTGTGCCACTGCATCAGCTCTCTTTGGAGAAGAAATTGGTCCTAATATCCCGCATGCACTGCCTGGAGCAGCCCTGAGAAACCCTTACATGTGGGCTAAACTGGGCAGTGAGGCTGTGTGCTTCGTGGAGTTTGACTCAAGCCACCAACGCAGTTCACATAAACCGATTATTCCATGATAATTTTCAGTTACTCCCACTCAGAGCTAGATTTAAGCCAACGGTAGAGACCCAAAGCCAACTCCTCTGCCTCTCCCAAAGCAATCCCAGAGGAGCACCCCTGTGCTGGGGTCCGGATCCTTGCTGAGCGGGGAGGCGCAGAGCTGGGCATTGCTTTGGGTGTTCCTGAGGCACACAGTGACCTCTCGTGGCAATGTGGGAATCCCTGTCATGCTCTGCCGTGCAGTAAAGCAAATCTTCCCAGCACATTTATACCAAATTATTTCCCAATACTCTGTATTTTTAAAGGAGAAAACTAACTCTTGCTAGGCCTTTTTGAAACCAGCACTTGGTGGTGTACAGCCTGCACCTGGGTTACAGCTGCATTCCTGCAAGAAAACCCCATTATTGCCACACCTCTGCCTTCCTCCCATCCACTTACACCTGCAAAGAGTTAAACTACATGGAATCCCAAGATGAAACATTAATTTGTACTGCTGGCAAACAGCATCAAGTCTGAGATGATTTCTGTTAACTTGACCTAAGCTTTACTTCCATCACAGAGTATATCAGGCTGTTAGAATTACGTGGCTGCATGACTGCAAATTGCACCGTGCAAAGAAGATGCAGCTCATACAGGCAGAGGGATGTAAATGAAAAGATCCAAGGCACTGTGCTATCCATTGACTTCCACTATTCCCGAGACAGTTTAATATGGATAAGATGTGAAAGAAAGGCTTGAAAATGGAAGTACTGGGGAAATATCAACTTGGACTGTGAGTCTTATGTCACACTCTTGTTCATGTCTCAGCCTGAAGTTGAGGAGTCAGCAGGAAAGAGAGGATTTACCTGTAGGAATTTGTTGAGAAGAGAGACACTGTGCAGTAGTGTGAATACTGCCAAACTGCCAGCTGTCATTTAAGGAACAGAGAGGGGAGGAAAATGCATTTTATGGCTCAAGAGTGTCTGTAAGTAGTGCAAGGAAACAGATAAGCACAGAGGAGTGATAACCCATTTGCATTCTTCCTCCAATTATTTATATCAACTCATAGGAAGAGTTGAGCAAATATCAGCAAAGAAATAGAGCAGCACTCTGTAATGCTGCTCTGCACAGTGACCTGCTCTGCACTGCAGCTGGAAGGCCGTCTGCGTGCTCAGAGCCTGCACCTAATGCCAGCAGGCACATTGTCATGGTTATCATGCTTTTGCCTAAAGGAAGCGAGGAACCAGGCACCAGCTTCCAGATGGATGCTTTGTGATGAATCTCTCAGAGCTGCAGCCCCTCTACTGGAGCTCTGCTGCCTGCTCCATGGGATGCTTGTCCTGCAGACGGCTGCACTGCACTGCACTGGTGCTCAGGACATAAACCGACAGCCAGCAGAGCTGCAGGAACACAGCTGTGGAGCAGAGTTAACACATCAGCATCGGATGGGGCAGACTGAGCACTTCGTTAGGCTTCTAGTGCTGTTCCTAAAACTCAGCAGATTCATCTTTCCTTGCAGGGAAGCAGGAAAGGGACTAAATACGCAGTGCATTTCCACGTGTGGGAATAATTTGGGGCTCTTATTAAATTTCCAGTTTGGAGGCAGCGTTTGCCAGTTTGTGTAACGGTCTGAAATTCACCACCCCCTGTTCCATTACAACACAGACCACAACACTTGCCAAACTCAAACGTACTCTCCAAGAAAACCGTGCTCCATCCACCACGCATCAGAATCACCAGGAGATGAGAGAGCTCCCCATTAAAACGCCTGACAGCTCACAGCCCACACTTAGAAAATTCCACAAGCAATGCTCCAAAGAACCCAAATCCCATTGCACCGTCCTCCCGTGGCACCGTCCTCCCCTCCCCAGGCTTCCTAACACACCAAGACATGCCTTCCTCGAGGCGTTATGCATTCACTTAGGCTGCATTCCTCACCCAACTCCTGTGTCACAGTGCAGACGAACCCAGACAGCCAACAGCTCCCAGCAGTAAACTTGATTGACTGTGCATACGTTCACAGCACACGGACCTCAGATCCATCACTCGCAATAAATCTGTCCCATCGACTCAGATAATTTGCTACACTGGAACAGTTTGTCTTTTAGAACGTAATTTCATGGAGTTGCTAAAGTTTCCTTTATTCTTCTGAAATAACAGCTTGCAAAGAATTTTTTTTATTTTATTTTTGCTTCAGATCTGCTGCTTTTCTGTATTTTTTGTACAGAATATGTATAAACCTATACTTTATAGCTTTTTCTTTTTCCCAGTTGTTCTATAAATCCTGCTTTAGTAATGCACTGGTGTGATGGCTGAACCTCAGATTTCAGACTGGCATCCCATTTCCCACAGCCCTGAGTGCAGGCAAGTGGCTGCACAGGATTTGGGGCACATTGCAGAAAAGCAAGAAAAGACATCAGCAGTGTAAAAGCCAAAGCAAACTTTCACCCCACATCCACACTCTGTGGCTTTGCTTTGTCACTTGTTCTTTTTGACTCTGCTTTAGGGGCTACTCCAAGACCTTCAAAGTTAAAGATGAAACAATAAACACACACACACATATATATATGCTAACTAACAGGCTGCTGTTAGTATTTCAGACTTTGGAGACAAAGTTGAAAGAGGCAGCAAGAAGTCCAAGTTAACGACGCTCCTGTGCCTGCCTGCTGCAGGACGGCTGCTCAGACACCTCCTAACACCCTGCCCGGATTCCAGAAGGTATCTCACACCAGAAGCACCAATCCTTCCCTTACCTGTCCTTCAGCCAGGTGTGCGGTGCTTTCCTCTCAGCTCTCCTTCACCCACATCTGCTGCAGATCCCAGCACGCAGCCTGTGTGCAGCGCAGCACCTCGGGGAGCTTTTTGTACACCAGTCCCCCTCACATGGTCTGATTTGCAGATAATCTGCTGCCAAAGAGCTCTTTAAGAATTTTTGCGTCACTTTAGTGAAATAAACTTTATGTTTCACCAGGGCTGCAGCTCAGTTTTCCTCCTAGAGGTGGGTGGCTCCACTTGAGCTGCTGGAAGGAGCGTGATCCAATGGAGGCAGAGGGCGAGGGGAGCGGCTCAGCGGTGCTGTGACAGCTGGAACAGGAGGTGCAGGGAGCACACATGGGGCCGAGGTGCTGCTTGCAGGTGGAGGAAGAAAGGACAGAGATGTCTGCCACCACATTAAGAGAGCTCGGAAGGAATGTTATTGCCATACATGTGTGTCATTTTAATGAGGAGATAAGAAGTTTCGTTTGAACACAGCAAACACAAACCCTTTAAGAAGCGTTCTGGTGCATCCACGACGGGCTGCTGCTCATCCCACCACCAAACCCACCCCACTAAACTGGCATTTCTTCCCTTCTCAACTTTACATTTTGTTTCTAAAGGGCCGCGGATGGCAGGTCAACGAAACAGTGCTGTAGTTTGGTGTGAACAAGAAAGGGGAAGAAGCAGAGCAGGGATGAGGAAGAAGAGTTAACAGTTACAGCAGCAAGCGGCTGCCAGCTTGAGAGACTTGTTCCAAGCAATTATATGGGGGGAAAACAGCACACAAAACTGTTAAAAATGAAAAGCACAGGGTTGTGATAAGCGCGCTCCGCGTTCGGGTCCCCTTCCATAGCCGCCGTGTGTCGCTGGCACCATCTCAAGGACGGCTCCAGTACTGCAATTACAAACATGCCGACCGAAACAGCTCCTTCTTCTCCATTAATTCTTGCGGCAGTGCATTAACAACGTTTCGTCAATTAATATCGTTGCCTTAGCTATTTACTGCCCTCACACAGTGCTAGTGAGCTCATCTTGCTGCACCATACTCCCCCCCGCTGTGCTCCTTGCAATGCAAACACTTCAGGAGGTGGTAAGCTCTGCTGAGCTGCAGAGCAAATCAGCATCCTCACCTGCAATCATCCACGATCCTCCCTGTCCTGCTGAACACAAAGACCACCACATCTCACCCCCCAAATCCCTCTTAAGATCACAGCACAGCAGTGTAGGACAGGACTGTTGCTGTGCGCCAGGAGGGATGGGATGAGGGCTCTGTGCCTCTTCGTACAGATTTCCATCTCACACAGCTGGGAGACTGCAATGCACGTTCACCTGTTGCCTCTTCTTGCCTCCTGCAGGGAACACCACCTCTGTGCACGCCTCGGCTCTGCTCTTTGCAGAACTGCATCTTCCTGAGGTCTTAGCACCAGAACTTTGAGGTTTCTGTGTCCCATTCTCCCACTCAGAGCACATTCTTTGAGCACCGCTGCGTGACGTCCATCAGGCAGCTCAACTGCTTCCATCTGCTCTTAGCAGTGGCACCCAGTGAGAGCTCAACCATTTTTTGTGGGATATACGAAGCTGTAATGTGAAAAACAGCACGTTAAGAGCACAGAACCACCCTTCATGACTTACGCTGGCCATTTGGTTCCTTCTTTTTTTGTTAATGTCTTCTGCAGCAGCGTCTGTTTGTTGTTCTTTAATTTCTTGCCAGAAGCCTGGAGCTTTTGGGGCATAATGCAAGTAACAGACCTCAGATTTCAGCTGACCCATCACCATTATGAAACATACTTATCCCACGTGACATTCTTTTAGGTGCTGCACTGAATTTCAGGGAATCTTAGCAAAATCCTGGTGGTTTAGGATGGGTCAGAGCATTAAATCGGACCTCACACAAGATATAACTTCAAATTCTTCTACGGCTCTCCCCAGGTAAAGCAACAGGAATTCCAGCCACCAGTAGCAGCAGAGGACTGGGAATCATCAGCAAAGTGACCTAACAGCAGCAGTACCAGCTGCACCAAGAGATTAACACCAGCTCTGTGAGCACATCTCTGCTTCACCGCCAATAAGAGGATGGGAGCAATTCGCAAATAACACGAAACAAATCCTCAATTATTTGTGTGTTGCTATCTTTTGCTCAGTTAGGAGCCTGATCGCATTTAGAAGCTATTACTTCTGGCTTTGGGATAAAAGAAATTCTGACCGTCCTCCCTTGCTGATTTCTAAGTGAACATGCTGGGATGTCCTGGCAGCTGGGGAGCCTGGGGGGTGTTCTGTTGGCATCAGAACTGTGCTGAGAGAATTCAGAAGGGGAAATCTGATGCCAACGACCCACACACCAACACCGTACGCAGCCTCTCCCCTGGCCACTGCCTTTTCTGAGTTAGCAGTGCGCTGTTTTCCTACTCCTGACTGAAACTGCTCTTGCTGGCTTTCATAACATCTGTCAATATTTTCCAAGTGTCATAGGAACTGCCTTTGAATTGCCACTGCACGGTTTTATTGGCAGAAATGGGAGGAGGAAATTATCTGCTAGCTGCCCAGTTCCACCAAACTCCAAAGGTCTTCTTAAGAGCACGCAAAGGATATAAACCAAACCGAACAGAAACAGAGGTGAAGAATTGCTCCTTGTTTCTCACTCTAACATAACATTTTGTCAGGCAGCATAACAGAACATCTTAGCTTGCATTGTGCCTTAAGCTACAGTCATGATCAGCAGCCTTGGAGCCAGTTGAGCTGCCCTTGGAGTTCTCAAGACAGAAACGCTGCTCTCACTTTGACATGCCTATTTCCCTTCTTACTCCCCCTGACAGAGATCTTATAAAACAGCCAGACATGAATGCAAAACTGCTTCTGCCAGATTGGCTTTGTTTCCTATTATGTGTTTTAGGCATGTGGATTTTCTGTGCTTATTTGAAGGAAAGGAAAAAAAAAAGTGTACTATTGTATAAGCTGTACTGGGAAATATCTGGGTGAGGACTCCAGAGATAAGCACACACTGGACAATATCTTTAAATACTAAAATTAACAGCAAAATTGGCTTGGAAACAAGTCTTAATTTGTTAAGCTCTATCACCGCCATCAGAGCTGCCACAGGCAGTTCACCAGTTAAACTCTGCAGAACAAATTAGCTCTCCTTGGTGGCTGCAGTAGTAGGTAGGTGGTGTAAGGAAGAAGTAGTGTCATGTCACAATCAGATCTTGAAAGACCAAAATACTGACCTGTCCACAGGAAGAAAAAGCCCCCAGAGCACCAGGCGTTACTCATAAGGAAAACATTGCACATAACACAGCTTCCCAAGAGGTTTGGCTTTGTTTCAGAGCCACCAGGGTTCAGCATGGAGCACAGGACTGTTTACTCACCATGATGCCATTAACGCAGCACAAGGCAGAGGCTGCACATCACAGAGCCACGAGGCACCTTGGGTCAGCCTGCCCAGCCTTTGCCAGAAGGATCCATTCCATCCACTTCTGAAACCCCTCATCAAGGTCTCTAACCAACAGAGGGAGGCACTGCGTCCTCAGGCAATCTGCTCCAACTCTTCTTCATTACTTTGGAGACCCTCTAATTAGGGAAACTGATTGCAAAGGTGTAGCTTTGTTACTGGATGACTTGCTAGTAGAAAAAGCAAGCTGAGAGCAGTGTTAGTTTGTACCCTTACAGGTCCCAAGATAAAACCTTCTGGCAGAAGCCCAGGATAACATGAACTGAAATTTGCTAGAAAGGACATTGAATGATGGCACCACAGCACTGCAGGTACATTCTGTGATCTCCAGAACAGCTTTGTTACCTTCAAAGGAACACTACAGGATCCAGCCTTTTAAACAGCATCATTCAAGGGGAGTAACAACCAACCCCACTCTGTTCCATACTGTTGCTTCCCATCCAGCCAGCACTCTTGCACACTACCAGAAATGCAGACTGCAAGTTTTATCAGCTTGGGTGACCCCCAGACAAGCCCTAACATGGATTTAGTTTAGCAGCACCATGCAGGCATGCTTTAGCTTGGTATTTTTAATATATATATGTACATACACACACATTTGTATAACTTGTGTAAGATGTATATACTTCTATAATAGCTTTCTACCTGTGTAGTTCAAACAAAAGCAAAGTCAAACCAAGATGCAGAGTACCATAGCCATAACAAACATTTATCTAGCAGCTCAGGAGCTGGCAGCCCATCACCTTGCTTACCCTCCTATTTGCTCGTGGCTAAACCCAACTCACAGCAGCACAATTGTCAGGTTACATAGAGACAGTCCACCATTCCAGGCACTTCAATCAAAGGATTAGAACAGTGCTCATCACCAAACTATTTGAGAGCCCATAGCACATGACGCAGTGTTTATTTGTTCAGTGAGAAAAACAACTGTGTCTGCTTCAGACAACATACAGCAGCATGTTTCCTGTCCTCATACCAGCCCACTCACATTTGTTTGTGATTTCTCCAGTTCACCAGGGCTCAAAAAAGAAACCAGAGCTGTACCAGTCACTTAAGAAACTGTTTATTCAAAAGCTTCATAGCACCATCTTGTTTTTGAAAACATCCAAATAAAATGCAGCAATTAATTGGGTTTTTTTTCCTGTTCAGCATGACACTAACTCCAGCCATGAACATTTATGGTTGTTCTTGCTAATGTAACTGAAAAATAGCGCTCCTGTGCACACAGACATGATGGGCCTTGATATGTGTTATCCAATCCTAGCTCAGTAACTGAAGAATAAAAACAAGTGAAACTGGAAACCTCAGGTTATTTTCCCCCCAGTGCTGCTGGAAGATAAGTTTTCTAAGGGTAAATAAGGTAAACCTCCTCTAAGGTTCTGCAGTTTCAGCAATATGTACCCTTGAAAACTTCCTCCTTTAAGAGAATTAAAAAGGAAAGTGTATGAAAGACCTTGGGCATTCTTTTGTGGCATAAGATAGACCACAAATGGTTAATCTATAAGAATCTTGACACATTTGTTCCAACACCCAGCTGGTAACACTAAAGAAAGGCCTTTGACTGTCATCTTTCCTAGGGAAAACCCTGGTCAAAACGGTTCTACTTTATTACTATGCCGATTTAAAATGGATAAAACCAAACCACCATTGACAGCACTTGTATTATACTTCACTGCAATTTTTTTTTTCCTTCTCCCTTTTTAATTTTGCAGAGCAGCCTGTCTGAGAGCTTGAATTCAGCCAAGTAAAGCGCTATTTCCCAAAGATCCTTAACTTACTTTGCAAGAATGTGGACCACGCTGAAGGCTTGGTCACATTATCATTTGGCTATGGCTTCCAACCACTGGGTTCTCTATTGCATCTAATCTGGTTGACCATTAAGAGGCAAATATTCTGGAGTTCACTTGGCTAAGGCCCCCATGGGGTCCCATGCAGGCAGAACAATGGGTTCTTGCTCCATCACTGCCAAGACGTCCTCTGGCACGTACTTCTTGTCCACCACAACTTCATACACGTACTCAGAGAACCAGTCGTCCGTCATGATCAGGTAACCTGGTGATGAAAACGGCTCGTTACAACAGAGAACCACCACCAACACAGTGGAACAGTCACACAAGTTTCACATCTGAACAAGCCCTTAGGGACAGGTCACACTTTGTATCTCTCAGGAGAAAGTGAACAAAATTAATTGACATTTAGGCTGAGCAGATGTATTTCGTGTGCACTAAAAGACTCTCCAAGAAAGCAGCTAGGAAAAACAAGGCCCAGAAAAACTCGTTTTAATTCATCTGTTAAAATAAGCATTGGGAATGCCTCAAAAAACTTACACTGAGAGTAAGGTTACCTGGTTCTCTGTCTTTAGAAGTCTTCAAGATGGTGGTGAAAGAGATATTTGCCCAGGTGAATAACCAAATCATCTCTTGCTTAGGCCAAAATTTGCTGGCTTATTTGCAGTAAGAGGAGGAGGCTGCCTTCCCCAAATACAAAGGCATCCAAACCAGTTTTGCTGAACCAAATCTCAATTTTCTTCCTTAACATAATTCTTATTGAGAATTTCAGTAAACAATCTTTGAAGTGAGGGGGAAAAAGTCAAATTTAGAATACCACAGGCTTTAGCAGAAAGCTATCATTGGAAAAACTATTCAAAGTGAACTGAAAATAGAGTGGCAGTGATAAAGAAAGCATTTAGAAGACAGATGAGAAGGCTTTATGTAATAAAGTTTCTCACATCCTTATATACAGTATCATCACACAATCAAATGAAACAAGAAAATGTCCAAAGAATATGGACAATAAATGCATCTATCTACACCATCTTGTTTCTAAAGCAAGAGATCAGATAATTCCCATAAATTAAAAACCCTATCAATTGTAATCCGAGGTAGCAGCCATTTTGGAAGCACTGCCAAAAGGAGCTGCTTTGATTATTCTCTCTTCAGGATATGAGTTCTTGGGACACACAAAAACCTCTCACTCCCAAGAGCCAACAAGTAATTGCACCCTGAGAGGATAATGAACTCTGTTCTGACATCCTGCATCTCAGAGCTTGACAGTGCTGATTAGGATCGCAGCGTCTGAACAAGAAGGAAACGTCAAACAGAACTTCAGAACATGCAAATAAGTGAGGGCTCTGTGAGCAGGGCTGTGCTCAGAGGCACAATGGAAGCCATTATCTGTTTCTTCATTAAAAGGAGATGTGTACTTTGCAGGCAGATCGTCCTGCTGCAGCAGAACAGGACGCTGACTACAGGAGGAAGCTCCGCTCTGTATGGAGTTGGTCCCCATTTCTTTCACTTAATTCTCCAATGGAAAACATTAAAATGCAGCACTGTAGAAGCAACAGGCTGCCAGATAAGGGAGAGGTCAGCTGAGGATGAATGGTCTGAGACTTCTTGCATAACCCAGCATCTGGGCATCTGAAAAGAAAGCCCTTGCAAAGTTCCTGAAGAACTTTGTCTTCCCCGCGGGGGAGTTAAGGTACAAGATCACAGAGCCTGCCATAATGAACTCGTGAGATTATAGATGCACACAAACAGATAAATCTGCAAAACGTCTCCCTGCGGAAGCAAGCAGTCAGTACAAGGGATGAAGGCAAAAGGAAGATGATTTTTGGCTGGAGGTACCACAGGAAAGCACTTTTTGTGCCAAAACAAACAAATGGACCCCTATCAAGTGGATGTGATAATGTGATTTAGTGTTTCCCTTTGAAGACCTCCTCCTTGCTTTGAGAGGAAGATATCCGATGGGACAAGCAGGGTTCAAAGTTTGGTAACGCTGTATTATATCTTCAGAACAAAAGAATAATTAAGTTTGCCTGTCTCACTGACACAGTGCCAGCAAAACACAGAAAGGAAATATTTTACTGGGAAGTGACTTTTTTTACCTAAAAAAAAAAAAACAACAACCAATGTTTGTCAGCAGCTCTGTTCATCCCTTGAGGAAAAGTGGATTGGATTCCAAGAAACCCTTTTACAGCAGATAGGCATGTAATTACTAAGTATTTAGGAGAGGCACTGCTAGGCTGTTCCCAGGGCTTCCCTTTCTCCAGGACTAGCAGCACCACAAGAATCCAGCTCTGCACACTCTGCAGATGCTAAGCATACAACTGAGTGCTTCCCAGATACCCAGAACACAAGTCACAGTTGTTCCAGCCCTGTGCCACGCAAGGAAAGCAGGGACCCTCTGGCACTTAGATTGCACTTACAGCAAAGCACAGGGAACCCTGTATGAAAAACACTCATTTCCTACCAAGTGTTTGTTTTCTGTTGTGAATTTAATGACAAAGTCTCTGGTGTTTTGTCACAGACTGTAATCTATCATCTTGTCCAATAGCAGAGCTAGGTCTTACTTGTATCTCCCACACCCAACTGGGCCTCAACTGGGATGTGCCAAGCTTAACATCATTCTTGACCTTTTTGTTTCTGATGTAGATTCTGGTTCTCTGTGCAGGACTTATCCAAGCACAGTTTCCCAGTAACTTGCAAGGCAGATAAGATAAAGTTCTCTGGCAGACTGACTCAGTGACATAGCAGGAGAAGCAGGACATGAACCTCCTACATCAGCTAGCATTGGATGTACAAGATGGAAAAAGCAGGGCAGGAAGAGGGGGAAGAAACCCTCTCGAGTTTCCTGTTTTGCTGTTTCAGAACAAGCTCTGCTCCAGACATTTAGGCTGAGCTGGCTGACTGCAGAGCTCAGCAGAGCAAAGCAGGAAAGCTGTCACACTGTCAGACCTGCTCACCCCAGGGCAGCTGAGATCAGAGCTATGCCCAGACACAGCAGAAAAGCACCCCTCCAGCCATGCCTGTGCTGAGCAGGGGAGCAACTAGAAGCAATTTCCAAGCCACTGCTCAGCTGTGACTCATGTTCTGCCCACAGTGCCTGTCCATGTGCCACGCCAAGATGGCTACAGCCCTGCAGAGCTTACCAATTCTTTCCAAATGAACAGCAAGGCAGGCTGAAACAGCCATCAAAAGGAAGGCAAGTTGATGCAGAAATCTGGTGTCAGTTGAACCGCAGGTGGATTTTTTTGGTTGCTGGTGCTTGTCATAGCAGGGAGGAACAGTGCAAGGATGCCATAGGTCATGTTTTCAGCATGGCTTTAGAAATGCAATTAGTCAAGCTGCTACAGGCCACTTTCCTTTTTTTGCTATTAACTGGAATAATACCTGGCAATTTTCTTGTGATCAAGGGTTGCCCATACACTGCTTAGAAACTGTAACAAACCAGCCAGACTTTCCCCTATTCAACTTCCCTGTTTCCAAACATCAGGTTGAGGCTTTGTGTTCCTGTGACTATGCATTGCTTTACCTTTATTACCACGGTCTTCACCCCAGGAATTTTCCACTCGCCACTTTTCAAAGCAGTCTTCTTGCCCATCCTGCAACAAAACAAGGAGATGGTGACTCAGCAGCCAAGGGCTATGAGAATTCACAGCAGCCAGCCCTTCCACATCGAAATCCAGCAGCAGCAAATCAGAGCTCTGCTACCAAAAGCCTACAGCCACCAGTGAGTTTCAGACCATGGTTTATTGCTAACGATCGGAAAAAAATCTGAAGTATTCGCATGAGGAAATGTAGCCCAGGACACAAAGTGAAGTAAATATTGTAAAGAGATGTTAAGTTACACTGAGCCAAATTCCAACTGGAAGAATCTAAGCTGCCTTCTCTATCACCACTTAGGCACTGGGGGCCTTCTGAAACACAAAATGCATCCCTTGCTCGAAGGAGGAATCAGAGAAGGCACGAGGGCAATAAAGCACCTGCAGCTTTCTTCAGAACAGCATTATTAGGAGCAAACTCAAGCACACAGATCTAGCTGTTGGACAAAGTGGCACAGAAATGTTTGTGTACATTAAGGTGGTTGTTTTTAACCAAAAGGGACATTTAATCTGCATCAATGTTTAACCTTGTAGAATTGTAATGCTATTTTTTAAATCTTCAATCCAAGCCTTCTACTGAGCAGTAAATCCACAGCAGCATTATATTTTAACTATTTATCAAAGCTCCTTCAGATTAAGCTCAGGTTTAATATTAGAAAGCATGTTCAAAGTGGAAATGAAGCAAAAGTAGATTATTCTTCAAACAAAGGACAGTAATTTCACTTAAATGATCATTTCATAATAGGTAGCATCCACAGTGATCTCAAACATCTTTTTAAGGAAATGAGGTCATGTTTTACACAGCTATACACTTAGGCATGTGAAAGTACAAACTTGGAAATATAGACCATAAACTGTAACCTCCAATGGAAGCGCAGCAAGTGACTGGAGACGTACAAGCTTGAGTCACGAGTAGACAAATAGGTTTTGAACATGAGTAATGTATCTTGAAGATGCATTCATGCACAGTAAATGTTAGGAACTCAGAATGCAGAACACAGAAATTCGTACTGGATTGGAAAAAGCTGCTGAAAGATTCCTATGACTCAGCAGTCTGTCGAGTCCTCAGACTGCACAGCTCAAGCAAACAGTTCCATGCAAGCGGCTGCTTCTCAAGCCAAGGTCATGTTGGACAGGAAAAGATCTCTTCAAAGCAACTTTAATAATAATGACAACTTCTGGAAATAATGGAAAGCATCAAAGCTGCAGATAACTCTACACTGGAGTATGAAATTCCCATTTCATACATTCTATATCTGCTCCTGGCAGCACTTAGCTAGGGATTCATCTCAACGTGCTTCTGCCAGAGATATTTGTGACACTGTATTCCCCCTCTAACTACAAGTAGGCCAGAGAGGTCACATGCCAATGAATGGCAGAAGGTTAAGACTGCTGCAAAGTGCCTCCTACTGGCTGCTCCAGCATCTCTCCCTTGTAAAAGGTGCATTAGACTAACCCATGCAGTGGGATAGGGTGGAAAACGCTTGCTACTTGATTTCCTGCTCAAAGTACCTCAGAATCTGCATTTAAAACCAGCTAAGGATGGTTGGTATGTCAGAAACTGAAGCAAACTTTTCCCTCTTCTCCAATTGGAGTTTGTGGAGAGAAGGAAAGAAATCCTTAACTCATCTAAAATTCTTCCATTCTTAAGTATCTATAATTGTGAACACAAGGCAAATAAGGAAACAGACAACCTAGGCCTTGCGTGCAGGGTGTTGCCAACATGCAGAGCCCTAGCAGAACAGCTTATACACTGAGTGAGCCCAGAACACAAACAATCTGCTCAAATACATCTGTGCAGACGTCAGAGTTTCAGGAGGCAGACTCTACCTTCTCCGAGACAGCTGTCAGCACCATGGCATGGGTCATCATGGAGTCTCCAAAGATCAACCGTTCTGCCTTGTTCATGTTCTTGACAGAGACACCAAACACCAGCTCGTGGTTAAATCTATTTGAAAGCGACACACACTGCATTACAAAGGATGCATGGAGGATTCTCCCCAGCATAACACAGAACCAGCAGACAGGCCAACAAGTTCTTCTAATCACACTGTCAGGATAAATGCAAAAGACCGATGCCTTTAGGAGTTTTTCCTCACCAGATTCTAAGCAATCCAAATGGGCAAAAAATATCCAAATCCTTTAAAGATGTGCTACAAGAAATAGAGATTTTAGCTAAATGTAGGAAAAAGCACATTCCTGTTGCTTGAGTTACTTAAATACACTTCTTTTAGGTATACTTAACCAAAAATATGTACAACTTGGGTTTTTTAGGCAGACAAGGCATTATGTCCTAGCCAAGTATCCACAATGACATTCTGTTTTGCTTTTCTACTTACATATTCAAGTCGTTGATTCCCAGCTTGCCATAGAAGTGCTTTGCAACGTCACAGCCAAACCACACAGCCTACAAATAGAAGGAAGAGTCACATCTAGGCCACATTCCAGTGAATTTTACACTGCAAGAGTTGCACCATGTCGTTCACCAAAAGAAAACCCAAACCTCTCCATCCTTAATAGACGTTGCAGCCAATTTTTTCAAGACATCAATAGGCTGGTTGTTATAGAGAGTCTTCCTCCCTCCTGCCATGTTGCCCAGGTACTCCACGGTGTACAGCTGGCAGTATGGGTTCTGAGGTCGAGGATCATTCACTAGACACACCTGCCAAGAAAGAAGATGTAATAAACTAAGATGCAACTCAAGTGTGATCTTTGGGAAGTGAATCCAAGCAGATCTCAGACAATTGCTTTTGTCCAGTCTAGCAGTCTGCCCCATCAGCTGAGCAGCAGCTGGCTGAAATACCAGCTTGCTTCTTTTTATCTTAGTTTTACAAAGTTCGCCTCCAGCTGTGGCACAGGAGCTGTAAATGTTACTCCTATTTTCTAATAGCTGCCTTAGAACTTGTTATGATTGATTCAGTCACTTCCTGTATTGCACTGAAGTGCAATATCACAGCTAACCGAAGAGCACATCAGAAGAGAATGGGAAATAAACACTGAGCAGCCTGAATTGAGGGAGCTGAAACTGTCCTGCATGGTGTCATTACAAGCGCAGACAGCACACTCACAACAGGGGAACATAAGTTGCAGGCAGTTTAGCCATGAAAAGGTCTTTGCAAACCACAGCCACGCCACATCACTGACCTTGTCCTCCATGTTGAAATAAGGCTTCACGTGCTCGTTGTAGAACTGCACTGGTGTCAGAGGACCAAATTTGTGATAGTTCTTCTCCTTATCCCGGAACTCCCAGCAGAAGGTCTCTGGGGGGTTGCCCAGGCAGGTACTCACTATTCTGAATACCTGCAGGGAGAGACAAACATCTGTGAATGTGCAGAGACATGTAGGTTCTGCCCCTGCTACCACAGCAACGCCGCTGAAGGATTTCTCCATGAGAAAACCAATTGGAAGGAAGAAATCTTAGCTTTCACCTCAAAAGCACGCCAATAAGTGCACACACATCAATGGTTTGCATCCAGTTTTGCAGACTAGATGTTGCAATACTTCAAGAATCTGAATCAATCTACAGGGAACCAACAAATTGAACGTACACTCCAGGTTATCCTAGCAATGAAGCAGACAAATCGAAAGCCAGCTCACTGCCCAGTCTCATTCTGATATCAGTAAGTCATTCTGAAGCTTCTCTGTCAGGAAATCTTCCCAGTGCAGGAGAGATCTGTTTCTAGAAAAGCTTAAACACTCTGCATTACTCATTGTAAAGTGATTTGCCACATGCAGAGAGAAACCAGATCTTCCAACGCACACAAAGCAATTTATCCCAGTGTTTCCAATACTAATCCTTTTTTTCCCCCCATGGATCTCTTTTTTCATTTGGATTTCAGCAATGGGCTTTTGTCTCTTTCCAAAATCCTAGAGCAATTTTCTCATCTGCTTTAATACATTTAACAACGCCTCCATTTAGGGTGAAGCTGACAGGTTATGCAACTTCACTGGAGATCCCCATCCCCTGGCTGCAGCTGACAGCTTTCTACTGCCTTTCTTTTACCACAAGGAGGTGGAGATTTCATGTTGTCAGCCTCCCTTTAAATCAGGCTATGAAACAGTGCTTTCTCACAGAGCTTGTAAGGCATGCTGACTCGTAGGCAGCAACCAGATGGCTGTCTCTGGGTATATTTAGCAGGACTTACCACAGACAACATGGGGACATGCAATCATATTTAAACAGGCTTAAATGTTTTATTGCAGCTGAAACTAGTTCCCTTCACCTCTGTTCATCCATGTCATCAGCACAAGTCTTTTCCTCGCAAAGAACCAACGGTGTTTAAAATAAGAGAAGGGTCATCAGGTCCAAGCTGTACTTTCCGCACTAGGATCCAACGGCTGTGGTTTGTGCCAGCTTCCCCAGGCTGCCTGTCTTCACATTCCACCCTCACCAGCTTCCACAGGACTGGAGACAAAGCCTTTCCCAGAGCTATTTCCTTCTGGAGCCAGCTGATCGGGCTTTTTTCCTTTTCATTTTAACCTGCATTAAATCTACACTGACTCCATGCCTTTATACTGCAAGTCGTTTTTCATGTGAAACTACATGCAATCTCAGTTTTTAACAGGTTTTGTGCTCCTTTTTAGTTCTGTGTTCTGAAGATGCATACAGAAAAAAAAAAAAAAATGCCCAGAGAGAAGCAGAGGGCTTTCTGTATTTTAAGCACTTCGTGTTGAGGGCAAAGCGGGTGCAAATTTCAGGCTAAGCAGCATCCACTACTTGGCTGTGTACAAGATGCAAATAAGGCTGCTCTTGCTCCAAGCACTTTAAGGAAAACAAGTGAATAGAGTAATTATTGGGTTGAAATAAGGGTGTGGGCTTATGTTTTTACTGGAGGAACTCATTTATTTCTCAATAAATATGTTAAGGAGGGAATGTTAATCCCTAAACAACTGTAAATATGTATTTTTGCACACGCTGCACAAAAGGTAGAGTTTGCTGTGGATCCACCACATGGCCTCAGTCAACCCCAAGTGGTGCAGATGAGGTCAGGAAAACAAATCAAGAGGGATTTCTAAAAGGAGAGCAAAAAGCAAGAGAGCTCGAGGCAGAGGAAGGAAAGCGATGGAGGCACAAGTCTCAAATTAACATTGGCAGCTGTGCCTGGGAACGACCTCCCTCCCTTGTTTTTTCCACCACACCCCCTAGGGGACAACCCTCGATATCTCATGGACTTCCTCTACCAGCAGGAGACTTATTTAAATTGAAAGGTGACTGGTATGACTGTGGCAACAAGGAGAACCAAGATAAGGCAGAGATGTATTGAACCGTGCTAAAAAAACACAACACCAACCACACAAATAACAGTGAGCAAGGAAGGGATGCTGCAGATAACGAAGAGTCTACAGAGGCAAACTGCAAAGGAAGAAGAAGTCAATCACAGGCACGGAGCTGATCTCAACTTCTGGCCTGCTGTGCTCTATTTTGATAAGGAGAATGTTTATACAGCTCTGGAGTGAATACTTAATCCTATGTTCCAGTACCACTGCCCAGTTTCAGCTCGTGCTGCCTTCCAGCAGAAGTGAGCTAAGATTTGATATGCAAATAAAGCTTCACAAAGGCGAGTTCTGCTTTGCCACATATAAAAACACGCAGCCAGCTTCACGCATGTAAACATTTGTTGTCTCACTCTTCTCATTCCAGGGTTCTTAAAATACACACCAGAGCACCTGCACACTCCAGCTACAATTTACTAAAGTAAATCCACTTGAGTTGTGCAATACTGCTGCTACTGCCACAGGAAGTATTGTGTTAACTACAGATAAACATCACCTTATTACAAAACAAATTATAATCTGTTAATGAGCCTCTGCCAGTTCCAAGATCCCTTATCAGAGGGCAAGAGGCCCTCAGCAAATGAAGGGACTTCCTACAGAGAACTGTACATCACTGCCCTGGAAGATGAACAGCAGCCCTGGGAAGCTCCATCACCTGCTGTACATTTCTTGAGACACCTAAGGACAGACATTGAAACCACTGCAGTATGTTTGAGAAACAAATGGAGACTTCATTTTTTGTTTGTTTAACGTGTTTGGTCAAATACATCAACGCTCTGAACACTTAATTATTAACAATTAATGTGGGCTATTTAAAAATCAAGTAGAAGGACTGAAGGACAAATGACACGTGTCACATTCATGTGAGCAGATGTAGAGGCAGGGAGCTCGTGGGTGACACACAGACATCAGCACTACAGGCTCTCATCAATTGTAAGTTAATTAACACAGACAAAAGCAGAAGCTGTGGTTCCTCCCAGCAACAGATCACAGCTGGGTTCAGCCCTGTTTAGCTCACATCTTTACCACAACGCAGTGCCTGCTGCTGTTCTTTCCTGCTCTCTTGTGGAGGATCTCTGCAACAACACGTGTGCTGTCGGATTCTCAACTCAGAATTGTCAGAATGCAATTTTCAACCTGCCTCTTTGCTACTATTTAGAAAAGCCTGGTAGGGCATTGTTTTGATCACCATTCATATTTTTTTTATTGTGTGACATTTGATTTTTCACAGAAATGGATACATCTTCCTGAACTAAGTTCCAGTCTACCATACATAAATAGCATTTGTCTGGAAATACAAAAACTGAGTAAGAAGCAAGCAAATAGAAAAGAGATGAAAACCTCTAAGTGTTCTGCCATACAAAACACCCCTAGCTGGGCAAATATAGGTACTTGTTTTGCTTTATCCTGATATTTACAGATCAGTTTGACCAAGAAACCTCCTTCTACTCTGCTCTCCCCTTTATCACACTGCGTTTACCTCTTCTATCATGGTGTCCATTGCAGCACAAAGTTCTTCCTTATTTGTTCCAGTTGCCACCATGTTCCTCAGCCGCAAGCAGTACTCTCTCATCTGTTTAAGGAGAAGGTCATTTTATTTTAAGGTTATGAAAGGTGCTGCCAAATCAGTCTTCAGGACTTCCAACCATCCAGGTTGTAACAAGCACCCATTTTACCCTTCATAACATTTTCAAAAGTAAAAAAATCCACTTTGGAATGTCTTGTTAGATATTGAGTCTTTAAAATCAAGATTCTCATTTACATACAAGAAAACAGCACAGAAAAAAAAATCTACAAGCACCTGCAATTCAATGAGTATTTTCTAACTATTCTGAAGCTTAAGCCATCAGCTTCTCTTAAGGCTTGGCTCCCCTTGGTTCTGTAACATAACTAGTGCTGCAACATTCAAACTCATGGCCACCTCTGACTCACAGAGCAGACTGCCTCCGTACCGTAAAATTAATTCTGCAATTCTAATGCATAATTAATATCTTGGCTGATAAAAATAATGGAGCACTTCCCCACTGCATACAGAATTGCAGTAAGAGCAGCACATGCCTCCATTACTGTCATCATCCATAAGGCAGAGAAGCAGTGACAGGAGCTCCCTCAAGACCAGCTGGTCTGCAGTGTTGAGGAGAACAACATCAGCACCACCATTACATCTAGGCTCACTGCAGCAGATTTTGCATTATGTATTTCCAAAGGCACTTTCCTCTTAGCATATTCCTTATGAACTGGAATAATCAAAGCCCATTATAAAAATGCAGTTGAAGCTTTTCCATCTAGTCATAGTTACCTGTCCACCTACACTACCAGCCTCCTGATTAATTCACTTCTGTAGTTTAGGATTCAAGCTACAACCACAAATCAAGCAGGAGCTTTTCAGAGATTTGATCATTAGGAACAATTGCTACTAAAGTTACGTGATGTTCTCAAGGTACTGAAGCCTGACAATGGCCATCTTCTTCCATAAACACATTTTCCTGCTTCATATTTCAAGGTTAACTGCTATGAGTTCAGGCTGCCTTTTGAATAAAACGAGTTCAGTTTCTGAGATGCACTTAAAACTTCAGCCAATGAAAAGAAATGAAAGAATATCTGAAGCAGGGTCATTCCCACCCTTCTTTAATCATAACATACAAGCCACTTTTACCTTATGATTCAAGATCTCATTCATCCTTCTAGTAGCCTCTGTGGTATGAGATTCAGGAAAGTATTTCTTGGGAACAACACCATACTTTTCTGAAAGAAATTAAGTTGAGGGTTAGCAATCACTGCTGGAATGGGATCACTGAGAGGTTCGATTCATTCCATCTGACACTAAGCTCTCCCAGACTAATTAGTGCTTCTGAAGGAGCTCTTTCTCATTAGAAAAAGTTCACATGAAAATGAAGATCCTGAAAAATCTTTCAGAAAAACTGAACTCACGAATCATTCCATGTATTTGGTCTAAGTTTAAGTTTAAGATTTCCCACTCTCCTTCACTCAACATTGATAAAGCATCAGCAGTAACCATTTCCTACATCTCAGTACCAAAGATCACTCCACTCAATGCTCTGGATGTAACAGCAGCAGCCAGAAGTTCTCTCTGCCTTGTTTAAGTGTTTGTAACAGTGAAAAAAGTTACCCCAGGCTTCAAAGAAACAATTTTCTTTTGTGATTCTAAACTTACATTATTGGCTTGTTACCTTACAGAGGCCTTCAATTGCATTATCATACCAATTAAAGTAGATGCTAGTCTAATTCAAACACCAGCACTATGGGTGACGATGCTCCCTAAATTGCACCTTTGTAAGACCAGCACTGCCACATTCCATATGATTTCCCTCTCACCAATCTTTACATCTCCTTTCTTCAGGCTGCAACTCAGGGCAGCTTTGCTTCTGCCTTGAAGACACACCCTGGTCTAACAAAGTCTCTTCTTTGCCTTGTGCACTACGACTGCATGCATGGACACAAAGGCAACAACATCGAGTTGAGACTGCAGTAAAAGGGGACTGAAACTTACTACTGAATTGACAACTGGGGTATCTAATTATCCTGCTGATTTTGAGCTTCTATCAGAAGCAGCAACATGCAAAAATAAAGATCCTAGAGAAGATTTAAGCCTAATGCTTAGAAGATACAATAAGATCCTTGATTGAAGAAGGCAGCCACTAAGTGTCATGCCTTTTTACGAGCTTCCAGGTCTCATACTCAATTTCTATCTACTACAGATTGCCAGAGTAAGGAATCTTGAACACATCAATCATTGAGGCATGCTACAGGCTCTTCCTGCATGCCTCACACCTGAGGATTGAGTACACAGGACAAGAAAACCCATCTTCATGGAAGTTCATCCCTTTTCTCCCTGTGCTAACAACAGAAAGGTGATGGTTACTGGAAAGGAAGTGTGATTAGAAAATAGGTTAGCTGCTTTTTCACATGGTGTATCGGAAGATTAAAGAAAGCAAAGCTGGAAATCAGTGACTAAGTCCAGAAGAACTTACACAATTCTCCAGACTTCATTTCACCTGCAGTGTTTTCCATTAAATTCCATTTTCCATAAATTTCCATTAGCAGAACGCTCTGAGACAGACAACAACTTACTTTCAGGCATAAAAGCATAGAAGATGTAGTAAGCCTTACGCTCAGAGCCAACTTGTTACTCCTCATATTTACCTCAGTCATTTCAGGCTGGTTTTGGACAGGTTACAGTGAAAAGTATAAGCAAACCTCTACTTGAAGTCTTCTGCAGTGCCAGCTACTCTATGACCTAGGAGATCCTACACTGTAGTATCAAGTATAGTATCAAACATTGAGTGAAAGGAAACAATTTTGGATCATCTCCCAAATCAGTGCACAATTTAGGACTCCCAGCACCCAATTCCCTTACCTATAATGTTAACCAACATATCCCACTGGCCTCCATCATTTGTGGGGTTACTGAGCAGGAATTGCACCAGCCTTCCATCTATGGGTTCCTTTTTCTGAGCTGTTTCCACAAAGGCATTTAGAAAGTAGTAACAACGTTCAACCTACAACGAACAGACAGGACAAATCTCTGTGTGATACACGCATGGACTCGTTCCCATTCAGTATTCAGTTCTTTGGAGCTAGATGAAACCATCTGCTCATCCACTAACATGCTTGTTTTCCCTCTTCCATCTCAGGTCTTAACCGAAAGCTTATTTCTAGTGCAGACCATGTATTTACAAGTGAGTTAGTACAGAGCTCGAGGGCAGAGGAAACAGGAAATATGAAACAAGTTATATAATGAAACCTGGCACAAACAAGTGCTAGGTTTTCTCAATTTCCCTTCAGGAAAAAAGCAAACAGCTCCCAGATCAGTAGGTGGCAAGCACGACTGAAAGAGAGCTCCACAGAAAATTACAGTCAGGCTTAGGCTTCCCGCTGGGCCTACCATAAATAACTTTTAAAATACTCAGAACACTTGAAAGACTTTTACTACTTCAAAACATTAACATCTTGATGACTTCCTCCTCAAGCCACAAGTCTCACTTTGCCCAATCTTAATTTCAAATATATATTTAAAAACTTCTGGTGGTTCTTTGCACTCACATTTTCTATCTGGATTGTTCAGAGAGCCCAGCTTAAGAAAAACTCTGCCCCACTACTAAGACTCAATTGTATAAGCATTCCTAGCACAGTCTGTGGCCTGCAGTACTGTACCTTGTCCCAAAAAAAGAGATATGACTGGCTGAATTCAAACTCTTCAATGTTGTACTTCTTCATGAAGGGAAGACGCATTGCATTGAGGCAGGAAAAGATCCAACATCTCCCTGAGGTCAAAGAAACAAGAATTAAACTGCAACACTTGTATTCAGAGCTGTGTAAGGGCTTAGAGCAACACCATGAATTTTGCATTCCATTTTAAGCATCTGGACCAGTGCCCTGGCCAGCACTGTAGGTTACTGAATAACCAGTGAGTTCAGAAGTCCTGGATGGACTTGATGATCTTAGTGGTCTTTTCCAACCTTAATGATTCTATGTTCCTATGAACCATGCATGCAGGTCTCCCAACTGCTTCCATCTTGCTCTTTACAGAAGGGAAAGAGGACCAGAAGGCAGATATCACCCTGCTGCAGGGATTTCATGTCAGATCACCCAGAGAACTTCCAGCAGCTGCTCTCAGAACTCACTGCCACCAGAATCCCTCCTAGAGCCCGGCAGTGAGCCCACCCTGCCATGCCCAACCCTAAACAAAGCTCCTCTTGATCTGAGACCCCCAGCAGAGATTCCTACACCCATAGGGAGGTAACCAACCACCCTATGTGCCCCAAAGCCCCCACTTACCAGAATTCTTCTGGTTGGTGACAGGCTTGCCTTCGGCGGGCACGGCGTGTTGGAAGACCTGTATGGTGTCCTGCACCACCTGCCGCTGCAGACAAACCTCCAGCGGGTCACTGCAGGTCGCCACGTTCTGGGCCAGCAGGAACTGCGGCTCGGCCCGCAGCCGCCGAGTGAAGGCCGCGGCCTTCTCGGTGCTGAGCCCTGCTGCAGGGGATGGAAGGGGGGAAGGGGAAGGCAGCATAAGCGCCCTGCAGCGGGATACAGGACGACCCCAGGCCCACAGCCCCTCGCGGGCTTTCATCACGGAGACCCCACCCCAGAAATAAGCCTCCCCCTCCCCAGGCCCACCACCACGGTGAGCCCACCCCCCCCCGGGGACTAGGCCCCCCACACGTGCGCCCGCCCCTCACCACGGGCATTCATGGTGCCGGAAAGCGGAGCGCCGCACAACAGCCGAACCCTCCCAACGGGTCGCGCGCGCCCCGCCGGAAGCGGCTCTTATAGCCCCGGCACCGGAAGCCGGAAGTGGGGCCCGAGCCGTTCGAGTTAAGGGTGGCGGTGGGAGGGGGACGGCGGGCGGAGAGGGACAAAAGGCGTCGGATTGCGCGAGCCGAGCCCGCGGCAGCTCACGAAGCTCCGCCCCCTTTCCGCGCCGCGCCCTTTTCTCCAGAACGTTCGGCGCCGCGGTCTGGCGCTCATCGCGATGGTCTGCACGGAGCGCCCTGCTGTCCCGACAGCAGCGTGTGCACCACAGACTCGAGTTAACGTATGGCACGGTGCGTTTATTGGCGGTGAGGTGCAATCCCGAAACGAAGCCAAGGGGCGGTCGGGGGGGGAGGCAGACAGGCTGCGTGGCCCGCCATCAGCGCGGCATCCCAGGCTCGGGGCTGCGGGACGAGGTGCGGCGGTCCCTCAGCCTCCTCAGTCTGCGTTCTGAGCAGTGATTGCGATCAGCAGCTGTGAAATGATGCTTGTATTGTCACAAAGCTCGTGTCCGGAGTTGTGTTTAGGTGCCTAATCTCGTGCAGGTGTGCCACCACTTCGAATGGGGTTTTCTGGGTATGCAAAGCTTCCCTGCCATCTTTACCTGCAGCAAAAGGGAACAACGTGGAAATTCACTACCAGTGGAGAAAAAAAAAATAAAGCCAACGGCTGAATTGAACTCAGCTCCCAACGGCTGTGGCTGCACACACAGGTGAGGTTTTTCCCCCCTGCACGGAGTGTTTTCCTTTCACTTTCATGTGTGTCACTGCCCTGTGTCCCCACGTCCCAGCCCTGCAGCTGTGAGGGGTGACAGCAGCCATCCAAAGCTGCAGGGCAGCATGTGGGTGCTATCATGTTTTGCTAGAGCTTGAAGAAGCGGGTTCCATTCAGGGCCTTATTCTGGGAAGCTGTGTGGTTGTGCAGTCAGATACTTACAGGGCTGTTTCATTTGTTTTTTTGCAGCACTGAAAAGAAAGAGAGAATGCTGTTACTGTCTGCGTTTTCTGCTCAGAGAGGTGTTATTACTGAGCTCTTGCACGTGTGTAATTCACTCCCCTTAAAAAGCCTGAGATTTGATTTATTTGCTAGTAATTCTCAAGGAGCTGATATTACACAATGGCTCCCTAGCACTGGAAAACAGCACTACAAAGCAGCCCAGAAAAGGTGGAAAATAAAAGGACATTGAAGCATTACGTTTTTCTTAAGAAACTGAGTCTTTGCATACCTTAAATATTTTGTCTTTCTGAGCCACGATTCCAAAAAGCGCAGTGAGTGCAACCACCACAGCAGCAGCGATAACAGCCTCCGTGGGGAAAACAGTTTTTTTATCTGTGAAGAGGGAGAGGAGGTTGACTGTTAGATTGGTGCAGTCACATAATAAAGTCATTTCACAGAGCTGGAGAGAGGCACGTTTCTGTGTTGGTGAGTGGAAGGAGGAATTGAAACGCTGGTTGCTGAAGTAGATTCCCCAGGGTGTGGTTGTCTAGCTGTGCCACCCATAGCCCAGCTTTCAGGACATCCATAGGAGTGATGGGCAGTGGGTGCCTGAGTCTGCTGGCTCACTGAGATGTGGGCACCCAGCCCAGCTCCCTGTAGCCCATGGAGGCACCATTATTTCTGGAGGACAGCACAGCACCATTGCCTTAAGCAGCTTGTTTCTTCAGCTTGACAGAACAGCGTGGTTAGAATAAGAAGCTTCAAGTGAGACTTAAGGTGCTTTAAAGCACGCTTGGATGTGCCCTGTCATCATGGGAAGTGAGAAAGTGGGATGAGTCCACTTCAGGCCACACTTGCCAAATGCTTTTGAATAACAGGTAAAGCAGGATGGGCCTTCTCTGGTGCTGTGCAGGCAGGCACAGGTGCACAGAGAGCTCCTTGCTGCTCTCAGAAGTTCATGTGGGCAATTTCCATGATGTAAACCCACTTACAGTGGGTTGCTACCATTGCAAAAGCCAATGCAGAGCTGGCCTTACAACTTAATGTTTAGTAGTAATTTTGTTACCTTCAACTATCAGGTGGATATCCTTACTGCTGTCTCCGCAAGAAGATTTCACCTCACAAGTGTAGGTCCCGTTGTCAGACTTTTGTGCTTTCGTGATAGAGAGCTGGAAGGTCTCACTGTTCTGGTACACCTGGTAGTGGTCTTCTATTGTCAGGATGGCGTTGTTCTTGTACCATGTTGTTTGGCCTTGAGGGTTGGACTTGGCACTGCAGGACAGAGTGACGTCTTTGCCTTCTTCAACACTGATGGTCTGATCTTCACCCACAGAGGGAGGAACTGTTCAGAGTAAGAGCAGTTAAAGAGGTCATTCCTGTAAGTAAGTAGGTTCCCTTTTCACATCAACTGCAACACCATTTGTAGGGAACCTGCTTTAGTAGGGGAGTTACTTTGACAATCCCCTGAGGTTCCTTCCAGCCCCTACAGTTCTGTGATCTGAGCACACATGCTGTCCTGTGCCCCATCGTGATCCCCATGGATCAGCTGGGCAGTCATGACATTTACTACTGTGCCTTTCCTGCCCCGACTTGCATCCTTGAGAAAGAGTCTAGGTGGAGGCAGGGATGTAGCCAGAAAATCTTACTTAAAGGGCCCACCCATTGCCTGTAAAAAGGCATTAGAACAGGCTATAAGCACCACTGTAGAAAGGGAGTGACTTATCACCTGAGCTATCTCCTCCTCAGCACATTTTTTCCCGGTGAATACAATGTACCAGGGTACAAAAACATCCTGCCTTCAGCTGAGCACTTGGGGTGGGGCAGAGCCCACCCAGCCATCCCACACTGATAGCAGCACTCACAGCGGACGTCCAGGACCACCGAGACCTGCACGGACTGGTCCCGTACCAGCTTGCACGTGAAGGTAACGCCATTGTCAGACTCAGAGACCGGAGAGATGCAGATGTTGCTGATGTTCATTTTATTCTCATCTTTCAGATCCACTTGGCTGTCTTCTCGGTACCAGCGCAGCTCCTCGGCTTGGCTCCTGTTCTGTGCTAGGCAGGACAGGGAGGTGAGAGACCCGGGCGATGTGATCAGGGTGAAGTCATCGTTGTAGTTATTGACAGACAGTTCTACACCTGCAAAAGAAGGAGAATGAGGCCATTTAGGCGTCCTACCCTGCACCCTTTCCACAAATGCCTGTGGTTTCTCTAAGCCTTGAGCTTGGAGGAAACAATCAGAGCGTTAGGCTTCAACATATCACTTCTCCTTCAGGTGGGACTTCAGTTCCTAAGATAGGAAACAACTTTATCACACGTTTCCCTTCATGGTTACTTGAAATCAAAGTGAAAGTTTTGCACCTGACTGCATGAACTCCAAAGCCTGACTTATGATAGATAACAAAGCATCTGAAAACCATGTCGTGGCACTGATAATGTAACACACAGTGAGAGAACACCCTGCCAACAGTGCCCACCCTCCTGCTGCAAATCACTGTTGTAGCATATCTGTGCCAAGAGTTTTTGTGTCCACAGTTTGGTGTTCTGCTTTTTGGCTGGAGCTGAACGTTGTATTAAGCTGTTCGTCAGCTCCTCTGCTGCGGCCAGAAGATTGGTGAGTCACAGTTAATCTAACGTAGAGCCTCAGGATGGATTAAATGGGAAAACAATATGGGAAATAAGTTTTTCTGTCAAGCTGGAGCTCTCTAATTTAGCCAGTGTCATGAATGAATGAGCTGAAAAATGCATCTCAGAATAAAAGGCAGTGCGGTCCTGTGAGTACAACAGCCCAGAGCTCCTTGTCTCCCCCTTGGTGTTCCCAGGCCAAGTGCATTGCAGTTCTCACTTCATGGAGCAGCTGTGAACATGGTGGCCTCATCGTTCCTGTGCAGCTGACTGAAATGCTGAAGCTTCCCCATTCCCTGCTTGGCTGCTCTCAGAATTGGAGGCCAGTTTTTAGACAGTCCTGCAGGAGTGATCTCCAGAGCATATGAAGACAGGGTGCTGCCATTACCTGTCACCCCAGGCAGAACCCAACCCCAGCCAGTTTCACCTGCCAGCACGATGGAGTTTGGACAAACAGTGCTGCATTTTTCCATCACTTACCTGTGGCTACGTGTGCCAAAAAGCAAAGCATGAGGATGTGCACTCGGCAGGAGGCTGTGAGTCTGCTTCTCTGTGCCATCATGGGGAGCCCAGCTGGTGCCTGCCAAAGAGAGGCAGGGTCACTGCATTGACTGCAGCTGTTAGGAGCCTTTGGTGGCGCTGGGTCGGTGTCACCACAGCATAAACTGAGCCAATGTCTTGCTTTTCTCCAGGGGGTGTTTTTATCTTTGATTGCTGCTGCTTGAGGTCATCGTCTCTCACTCTCTGCCCATCCCTGACTTACCTTGGGAAGAGTCTCAGAGATGTGGCTTCTGAAAAGAAATGTGCAGCCCTTCCTCTCCTTATTTATAAGCTCTGATTTTTAATGTTTTATGGTATGGTAAGAAGTGAATCCATAAAATGGGTTCAAGGCCACATTTAATTCCTGCATTTCTGAGCTCCCAGAACACTGAAGAGAAGTTCTTGCTGGGCTCTGCTGGCTTTTTATGAGTCTTGACAAGACAATGAATAACTAAGGAGAAAGTTCCTGCATCAGCCATAAAGACCTCCTGCCAAAAATAACACTTCTTCCCTTTCAGCTTTCTGGCTGTTCACGATGCTGTTTCAAGCTATAAGAATTGTGATTCTGTGAAGCTTACCCTAATTATCCTCTGAGGAGACTCCAGCTGCCCCTTCCTGCCCCATGTCCTGCTGCTGGGTCCTTCTTAGGCTGCAGAAAGAGAAAGTGCTCTGGTTCAGACTTTGGACTGGCAGAGCAGGGAGCAGAGACATGCCCTGTAATGCTGAGTACCCTCAGGGTACACTGTGCTTAGCTCAGGTCACTGCTCTGCAATTATATTTCATGTGAAGAAGGAAGTTTACAGTAGGTGAGGATGTAAAGGATGAAAGAGTGAAGTTTGGGAGCGTATTTTCAGTCTATAAGCAAGAGTGAGGGAAAGAGATCATTGGGTAGCAGGGAGCTTGGTGGTGACACAGGGCACAGCATTGAATGGGAGCTGGGGGAAAAGTGTGTGCCAGGTTTGCCCCAGGTTTGTGTGATGGGCAGAAGGATGAGCTCGGGTTCGTTGGGTTTGTGGCCGTTGAACGATGGCAGCGCTGTTTTGCAATGTGATTTGAGATGTACTGTAAGAAGGGAGATTAGAAAAGCAAGGTGTTAACTTGGCCAGAGATACGGGAAGGCAACAGTTTAAAACTGATAAGGAATTACTTTCGCAATGACTTTTTACATATGTATTTTTATATAGGGCTTCATTATCTTGTGGGTGTCTTAATTACCACCATGATTAGAGTTTTGTGGGTTGCATTATCCACCTTCTCATTATACTTAGGAGGGACATAAGCTTCGTTCCAGAATGCAAAGCAGCCACCAGTGAGTCACAGCAGGAGGGTCCCCTTCAGAGAGGCAGGAGCCCCGTGGCTGTCCTGCAAGGAGCCAGCTCTGCTGTGTGCTGTTTGTGTCAGGGAGGGCTCCATGGGCACGGGCTGGAATTATCCACTGGCTCCTCCTTGCATCCTTATGGCAACAGTACACCAACAAACCCCAAATAAGGCTGTTCTTACGTATGATTCTGAACAGCCCCAAAGGGAATAAATTAATAAACGCCATTCTCTTCGGGTGTAACACAAGCCTTAGAAACCTGAGAAGAAATGGTTTAGAACGTGAAAGAGACTGTTGGCTGCGTTACCCTCCAGCTCAGAGTCAGGGCAGTGTGTGTCCCAGTCTGCCCTTGGTGCCTGCAGAGGCAGAGCACTGCTCAGAACCCCCAGGGCTGTTGCTGGCAGAGGGTTGCTCTTGCAGTCTGGGGCATCCCAGGATGCACACAGGTGTGTGTGAGTTGGGATTGCCTCTCTGCGTTGGCTGGCAGTGCCTGTAACTGGCTGCAGTCCTGTGGTGCTGGTCCTCCAGGCTCTGCCCCAGGCTGCTCCTTGTGGTTCTCCTCTCCTAATCCCTTTTTAATACGTGGTGCCACATGTTTTGCAACTTCCATTGTTTAGGAACACCCAAACCCAGCTCGGAGCAGGAGAGCAGGGCTGCCAGGGAGTGCTGCTTGGGCACCCTCTGCTCTGTGCTGCCTCCCACAAACCCCATTTTCCCCAAGTATGATGACTGGAGACGTGCCCTGCTTTTGCAATCAGACTCAGCCCATACCCCACATACTTTCCACTATTGGCACAGAAGAATCTGAAGTTTCGTTGTTTTTTTTTGTTTGTTTTTAATATATAATTTTGCTCATCATCATATTTCTCGATCGTCCTTAAATGGAAGGTCACACTCTCTGGCACTGAATGCAGAGGAAAGATGGGCAAGTTTTAGCCCTGGGAGAAAAAGAACAAGGAAAAGAACCAACCCCTGCATGAAGGTTGGAGGGTGGCGGGGGCCACCTACTGGCTGCGGACTGGGGCCATCGTGCTGTGCCTCTCTCATAGCTTTAAGCAGATCCTTGCAATCATTTTTTTCAGGATCATTTCAACTCCGTCTCCTTGAAGTGAGTGCAAGAAACCGAGCCGTGTCCCAGGAGTGCAAGTCTGAGTTATACTGCAGAGCAGCGAGGTACTGGCCTGTGGATCGTGTGCTGTGATTGAGAGCACCCAGAGACTGCAGAAATTCTCAGGGCTGTGCACAAAGGTTCTGCCAAATCACTGCTGTCTGTCAGCAGCCTCATCCCTGATGCTCCGGGTTGTGGTCAGTGCTGCAGGTGTGCCCACGGCCACCAAGCTGACTGAGAAGACTAAAGGCAGAACGCTGGTGTGGTTGTTCCCGTCCTGCTCTGTGAAATATGGTCCCAAATAAAAGCACATGGGAAGAAAACTTGGTGTTAAATGAATAGTACAGGTATCTGCGGGAGATAGATGGAGGTTTCTGTCTTAAGTTCCACTTTAATTAGGAAAAATGTGTTCTCAGAGTGTGCTGCAGTGGCACAGCAGCCCAGGGAGGTGAGGGAGTCCCCATCCCTGGAGGTGTCCAAGAACCATGGGCACTGAAGGCTGTCCACTGACATTATGGGGTGGGTTGGGGTTGGACTTGGGGATCTGAGAGCTCGTTTTCAACCTGAATGATTCTGTGATTCTGAAGTTTGGTCCTTGTATCTTCCCAGCAAGGTCCTGTTCAGTAACTTTCCACTTTCACACACAGTAGCACTCGGGCAGATGAATAACAACCAATCCTTTGTTTGCATCCTCTACTCATGGAACTCCATTTTCAACCCAATGGGAGCAACTCCAAGGCAGCCTCCTGCCCAGCAGGCTGTGGTAGCAGAGATTATCTGCAAGGTCCCCATGACTTTGTTGTTTTTCTGAGCAGAAACAAGCTGCCACTTGTTGAAATTCAAGGGATTTTTGCTTCCTAGGGGAAACCAGATTGACTGGGGTTGATGACAAGTTGGGTGCCTGTTTCTTGCTGGATTTAGAAGCTCCCTTATGGCCAGTGCGGGAAGTTCCCTGGTGTAATTCCCCAATCTGCTTCTTTTTCAAGGCACTGCTGTGCTGTGGTGCCCTTCAGCCTGGACCTAAGGTATTTTTGTCTGCCTAGGAACTATCATTGCCAATGGGACTTCTTGGAAGTGCACTGCTGGAAAACCAAGTGCTGATTTGATCCTGTGAAGACCTCCCAAACAACATCGGCAGTTTGAACTTCCCCACTGCGGAGCTGTCCCTCGTTCCCTCTGTGAGCAATCTGCAAAGACCAGGCTGCCCCATCCTGCCTGATGGGGAACCACTCCGAGGAAACCAGGGTGGTGCTGCAGGGCAAAAGGCACAGCCCCCATGAGGAGCAGGAGGCGTTGTGCAGGTCAGTCCCTAACCTGCAGTCTCACCCTGCCTGCAGGCAGAGTCTCAGGCTGGCTGGTGGGAGCTTTATTTGTGCTAGCTGATGAGAAATGACGAGAGCTCAGGCCTCATGTTGCTTTTACAGTTGGTTTGTTGAAATTCCAGACAACTGGGCCTTTATCAGCTGACAAGGGAAATGAGCTCAGTTATTCTGTGTAAATCCAATGCAATTTATTTGTAGACTGAGGATGTAACCTATGTAACTGGGACCATTTCTGAGATTGCTGAGTTCCCCATTGATATTCCTTCTCCCTTTCAGTTTAAAATGCCCTGATGGCCCAGGTCTTTCAGCTTTCCCGGGAACCTCTTAGATAAATAATCCCTGTTCCCTGCTCATCTCCCTCCCAGTGACCACACAGCGTGGATCAACCCTGAGAAGGAGGAGCTGATTTGCTCTTCTTTTCCTCGGGGCCCTTTGGATGCTGTGCCTGCTGTGATCTGTGGTGCAGCAGATGGCAAAGATCTGCTCAAGGGATGGATGTTCCCCAAAGGTTGCAGGTTTATGGGCCACACTCAGCTCATGTATCCAACAGGAAACGCTGGAGCTGGGAAGTAGATGTGTGCGGAAGATAGCATTGGGGATTTGAACAGGAATTGCTGAGACCCGGTGTTGGAGGTGACCCCTTTTTTATATGGGCTGCAGTGTTTTTTTTGCAAAGTTCTCCTTGTTATTCCTGATCATTCCACCTGCCTGAAAAAAAAAAAAAAGGGAGCAGCAAAGATCTGATCAGAGGAACCCCGCAAGTATTATTGTCTGTCTCTTCAGACGCTGTCCTGCAGTGGCACCCAGCACGGCTGTGATTCACATCTAACTGCACTGATGCCCTCAGTGATCCGGGCCGGCCGGTTCCCCGCAGTAAGCCGGGGCCCCGGGGCGATGCTCAGCCCCTTGTGCACCGGGGCCGTCGGTCCCCAGAGCACGCCCGTTTGCTGCTCCCCTGCCTCGCCTTTCCCTTTCGGGTAGCACTGCGCTGCAGCCCCGCCGTTCCGTCCCGCGGCGAGAGGCGCTCCGCACGAGGCCGGGAGCGGCGCGGCCAATAGGGGGCGCCACATCGCTCCGTCTCGCCCCGCCCGCGGTGACGCAGCGCCGCCCTCCGCTTCCCATTGGCCGCTCTCCGTCTCGCCCCGGCCGCTTCACCCTCGGGCCGGCGCTCATTGGCCGGCGGCCGGAGCGGCGCGCCCGCCCCCTCCCGGTGCCCGGCGGCTCCGCGGCGCGGCGGGGTCGGGGCGTGCGGCGGGGTCATGGCGAGCGCGGCGCGGGGGCCGCGTGTGCTGCTGCCGCTCTGCGCGCTGCTGGCGCTGCTGGGCCCGGCGCGCGGCACTCACATCAAGAAGGCGGAGGCGGCGGAGCCCGGCGAGGAGCTGCGGTACCTGCACGCGGCCGAGCTGGGCGAGGCGCTGCGGGAGCTGGCGGCCTCGGCCCCGCCGGGCCTGGCGCGGCTCTTCAGCATCGGCGAATCGGTGGAGGGGCGGCCGCTGTGGGTGCTGCGACTGACGGCGGGGCAGGAAGCGCCCCGGGCAGGCGAGGAGCCCGGCGGGCCGCCCATACCCGGGCGGCCGCAGGTGAAGCTGGTGGGCAACATGCACGGCGACGAGCCCCTGGCGCGGCCGCTGCTGCTGCGGCTGGCCCGGGAGCTGGTGCGGGGCTGGGCCGGCGGCGACGCGCGGATCGGCCGCCTGCTGAACGCCACCGACCTCTACCTGCTGCCCAGCCTCAACCCCGACGGCTTCGAGCGCGCCCGGGAGGGAGACTGCGGCGGCGGCGGGGCGAGCGGCCGGGAGAACAGCCGCGGCCGGGACCTCAACCGCAGCTTCCCCGACCAATTCGAGGCTTCCGAGCCCGACCTGGGCCCCGTGCCCGAGGTGCGAGCCCTCATCGCCTGGATGCGGCGCAACAAGTGAGTGCGGGGCGGCCCTGCGCCGTCCGGGCTGCTTTCCTATCGGCGCCCGACCTTCGGCGCTGCCCTCTGCGGCGCAGGCCGCTCTCTGCTCTCTCCCGTTCAGCGTTGGGGAGCGAGGTTTAGTTCGAGGGCTCTCCTTGTTAACGCTCGGCGTGTGGCTGCCCATCGGGAGCCGTGCTTGGGAAGGCCCTGCAGGCTGCACCATGACTGGTGTGTCCTGCTCAGACGGCTCGGTTATCCAGGAGCCTCCTGGTTTGGTGCAGTTCAGATTTAGCTGCAAGAGAAACCTTTGCGTGTTCTTAATATCATTTTGGAAATTACTTTTTGCTTTGTTTGTTAATTTAATGGTTTTGCAAAGGTGAGGTGAGTTTTTCATTTAAACCAGGCTGGAATAGAAAGAATGCCATCCTTTGTGCACCAGCTGGGGCTGCTGCGCTCGCTGCACCAACGTAGTGCTGGTACAGGAGGGAACGGGTAAACAGAACTGCTTGACTTGATAAACTGCTTGATAATAAAACAAACAAAAGGAAATAGATAGCAGGTGTAACCCAATTCACGTGAGCTGTCTGATGCAAGGATGCAGGTATTGGTCGTGGTACCTCTGCTCAGAAATGTGCTGAACTTCAATTCTCTTTCTGGTGGAGGCGGCTGTTGCTGGCTTCTTATTCACAGCATTCTGATGTGACTCTTAGTTCTTTCCTTCTCCTTCCCAACTCCAGGTTTCTGCTCTCTGGCAACCTGCACGGTGGCTCAGTGGTTGCAAGCTATCCCTACGATGACTCGCCCACACATAAGCCCACAGGAGTCTACAGTAAATCAGCTGATGATGAAGTGTTCAAATATTTGGCAAAAGCTTATGCATCACATCACCCCATAATGAAGACTGGCAAGCCAAATTGCCCTGGTGAGGAGGGAGAGACCTTCCCAGAGGGCATCACCAATGGTGCCCAGTGGTATGATGTGGAAGGTAAGCTGTGCTGCTGAGCCACTCTCGCTGCTACTTTGGGTCACATGATGGTGTATAGAAATGAGAAGCAGTAGTGATGGCCACCAAGGGAAGGATGGTAGGTAAGCGATGTTTTTAGCTTGGGATGTGTTCTAGCAGCTTGAAGTGGTTTCGTGGTCACATTGGCTAGTGCTTGGTGAATCTCAGCGTGGGAGGGTCTTGTAAGGAACAGATCACAGCACACTGGAGGGCTCTTCTGCCCTCATTAAGTTGCCAGAGAGTCATCCTGCACACAGTTGGCTTCATCTGCCAAAGGGACTATCGTAAGATCTTGAGACAGTTACCAAGTTTTAACGATGCTACAGGAAGGTGAACTTGTGTTAATGTACTGAAGACCCAAGCAGCATTGATCTGAAACCAGTGCCAGTATTCTGCAAGGGTTTTTAACCCTTTTTTTTAAGGGTTCTAAACTTGAAGGTTTGTAAATGGTTGCAAGGTGGTCAGGTGTGAAGGTGTAGAATGATGTGAGTGCACGGTGTGAGCTAACCCAGCTGCTCTCCCTGAGGTGGGGTGGTTTGGCCACACGGCAGGCTGTGCTGCGTGTGTCATTTCTGCTGCTGCTGCTGAGACTTAAGTGTCACTTTGTGGTGAGGTGCTCTTGTGCGAAGGAGTCCGTGAGTAGCGGGAAGAGAAATCTTGGTTGTGCCCTTAGAGAGAATTACACCATTTCCACACCCCCTCTGCGGAAGTTGTACAACCACAGGCTCACCAGACAGCATGGTGACTTCTGTGGTGAGGACAAAGCACCAATCTGGCAGAACTGGTCTGAAGAAGTTGCAGTGCTTTGCTGCGTCTGGACTGCTCTGCTTTCCCTCGCACTAGGGCTGATGCAGAAGGCAGGAGTGCAATGAAATCAGGCATAGTGGATCCCAAATAGTTTGCAGCTTAACCAATTCTGAACATACGGCGTCTCTCCAAAACACGGATTTCAGAGCTGAATCATATGCTTAACTCGATGTCCACGTTTCTGGGGAAGCAAGGAGGGTGATCCATTATTAGACCTGCTTACGTCACCGCCATGCTGGAGAAGGAAGTCCTTACTGCAGCGGTTGGATGGATCATTCCTGAAGATTTCACTGTTCTGATAAGCTGCGGTGTTCAAACAAGATGTGGCTCTGCCATGTTTGCTAACAGCTGTCTCCTCTCCTCCACCCTGCCGAGCACAGCACTGTGTTTACTGCCCTCAAGGTTCACTCTGGAAAGCAGAAAGTTCAGCACAAGGAAGGTTTGTGTAATCTTGTGCATCTGCTCGTGACGGAACAGGATATCCTGGATGATCTGTGCTGCCTTGTTCTGGTGGTGGTTGTTATCAGCAACCGTTGAGATCAATAGGTTTCTTTGCTGCAGCTCCAGGGCTTTTGGCTTCTTCCTGAACTGGGCTGGGTGTGCTCTGGAAGGAGGCTGCTTTGAGCTTTCAGTTTCCCTGCTCCTGGAGCAGGAAATGCTTCTCACCACAGTGTTAACTTCATCCTCCTGCTGGGACAGGGAATGCCCCATCAGTGCCAGCCAGCCCGTGGGTTTGCTAGCAGCTGTTGCACAGGTGTGAACCTTTCGGGCTGCCTTTGTGTTGGAAGCTACTGAAGCTGGGGTTTGCCTGCTTTCTTCATGTAGGAAGTGGCAAGGTGTGAGCTAGACCACAGCACTGTGGTTTATAACCTGATGGCCTCCAACTTTCAGCCTCTGCGGAAACAAACCCTTGAGCTGTGACAAGCCACAACCCCGGGCTCTGTGCTGATGGCTGCAGGCAGTGATTATAGGCAGTGTGCTGACAACACCAGCTCAGAATGAAGTGCTAGGCTGGCACCTGTGCCATCTCAGCCACACCATAACTTCCATCTGGCTGCTGATCAGGAGAGCGATGGCAGCCCTTGGAGCACATCCCACACTGGTGTGCAACCCACCATTGAGGGAAGAGTGCAGATGAGCTAACAGATAACACGGGGGGCAGCCTGCACATTTTGGAGTTGTGTCAAGTTTCAGTATGGCTTTGTGGTTTTGGGTGTTAACGCTGATTTTCAGTAGTGGATGGAGAGTTGGTGGTATGCTGCTATACTCAGACAGAGAGGCTTTTCCCAGTAACTGCAGAACTGGAATGCGTGGGGGAGGGAGGATGGGAGCTTCCTGGCTGGGCTGAGCTCTGGTGAGAAGCATATGACATGCCTGAGGTGCAGAGCAAGTGCTGGTGGCCTGCAGAGCAGGTTGTGCTGGGAAAGGCCGCAGCCTCCAAGTGAACTTAAGCCAGGAAAAAACAAAGAATTGAGAACAAAATGTTTCAACAGGTGGAAATTTTCCTACCACGTTTTATTGTGTGAAATCAAACGTGCTGGAAATCCAATTGCTGTGGGATTCTTTGCTACCAGTTAGGCTTACGCTGGTGCCAGACCCCATTAACTTTGTTTTCAGTATCCTCTTATGTGTATCAAGCTAAGGTGGCAAGTGCAAACCATCCGAGTAATTCTTAAGATCAAGCGTGAGCAGAGTATGGCTCCTTGCCATGCAGCTCAACGTGGCTGCTGCGTTCCAGCTGCTGTAGATAAGCGTGTCTGGCACTGCTCGGGCTATCTCTGCTGTACATGTGCTTAGTCTTCCTTCCCTTGTAACCTCTAGGGCTTTTAACTACTGAATGGCCAGTTCAGAGCAAGAAAATGATAGGAAATTTGGGCTGTTTTCTGATGCGGCTCAGTGCAGTCTGAGTCGAGAAGGGCAGCTGTCCTGGAGAGTCCATGAACACGAGGGACTTTTGTCTGTGGGATGGATGTGTTTGCCTTCAGGTGGTAAAGGCCCTGACTCAGAAATGGACTTAATTGTGACATTGATTGGGGTGTTTTATGGGCTGCCTTGGGAGGCTTTTTCTTTATTTGTAGCCTCTCTGTAAAAGATGCTTTCCTCGCTGCTTTCAATCTGTGCTGTGAAGGTGCTGGAGGTGCATACCAGGTATTAGGGCAGGGAGGGGTTTGGTGGGGGTTAGGTGTGTGTTTGCCAACTTCTGAGCAGCTTGTGGTGACACTGAACTCGGAGCAGTTGAAAGGAGCCCTGAGAGCAGCAGCTGCTTGTGAGATCCCTGCTGTGGCCTCTGCTTCCTGGGCATGAAACTGCAAGGAACTGCACAGTGTGAGCTCTGATGGAAGGTCTCACCCATGGCTTCCTGGGTTATACAGTTAGCTGTTGTTGTGTTCACATACGAGTCCTTGAGAAAACTGTTGGCTTGGTTGCTAGAGGCTCTGATGCCTCTTTTCACACCTAACGTGAGCAGCGCAGTGCATATGAAGATGCTGCTCTGCTCCTCAGGGCCCTGGAAGGCTTGCAGGGTGCACTGCTCTGGGCTGGATTGTGAGCTGCTGGAGCTGGAGGCTGAAACCTCACCTCCTCTGAGTTTTAATGACTGCAGACTAATGGACCAAAACATTCCTCTGCCTTTTTGGGGCTGCTGCTGGTCTCACGCTGTGAGGCAATCAGCCCTGTCCACAGAGGAAGCAACTTGTGCAGTGTATTTAATCACGTTTCTTGCCTTGCGCCATCTGCTCTCCCTGCAGAGCATGCAGGAACCTTTCTCTGCTGTGGCTGAGCTGCAGCTCTCCATCTCCTAATGTCTGCTCCGCTGAGAGCTGGAATTAGAGAGCTTTCTCCATCGTGAAGTTTGAAAATTGAGTCTTTCCAAGCTGGCCTAAAAGGTTTCTCTGGCATCTGGTGCATTTATGGTGTTGGGAGCTCCGGGCATGACTCGAGTGCTGCATTCTGCTGCCTGGTGTGGAGCTTGGCAAGGAACAAAAGCATCCTGTAGGGCTCCTGTGCTGCGAGAGGTCTGAGCCTGCTGCCTGAAGGGCAGCCTTTATGCTCAAGGGATGGGACAGAGCAGGAGGAGGTTCTGCTGGGCAGGGCTGCTTCTGCATTGGAAAGCGAGGGCTCAGTTCCAGCCACTGTGGTACAGTCTGTACACCTGCACATCTCCTGCCTGCCCCTGCGAGGTTGTGCAAATGGCATATGGAAAAATATGTGATTCCACATGCTGTAAAAATAGCTGTCCTGCTCTGCAGTGGGTCTGTGAGAAAGCCAAATATGTTCAGTACATACAATCCAAATTTTCAAGCATGCAGTGGACTATTTCTTGAAGAGACTCTCACCAAAATCAATGTACCACGCTCCAATTTAGTCCGTTACTGCTCTATTATGGGTGAGCATCTGTCCTAAATTTACTTGAATGGCAGATGAAGCACTAAATATGCTTCATAATGGCTCTGGTTTATGTATGGATGTTTTCAAATGCATTAGTATCCCACTATGAACAGATGGTTCCAGGCTGGCAAATCATTCCGCTCTGCACAGAGTTTACATCGTGCTGTGGGCTGCTTCTCTGAGCCTGGTAACAGGAGCTGTGTAAAACCAGAGTCACAGGCCTGGCACCTCCAACCTCTTGAGCTGAGCTTTACAGGTGGGTTGTTTTGTTTTGTTTTTTTAGGTCCTCAAACATTTTTTTGGGCCAGAAAAACCTCTTTCCTGTTTTAATCTCATCCTGCGCACAGGCTGCAGTGCTCTCTGTCTAGTGGGAAGTGCCATTTGATTTGCTACAAGGGCTGCCTGTTCCCTTGGTAGCAGGCTCCCAGGAGAACCAGGAAGAACTGGGACATCTCTGATCCAGCCCCCGTCCCTCCTGTCTTCCAGAGGTCTGTGCTGTCAGTCCATCTGTTTCACCAGGCTGCCATGGGGCTCTTTGATTCAGGACAGCAGTCCCTGTTCTGGACAGTGAGTGCTCACAGCTGCCATGCTCACTGGAAGACTGCTGTGCTTGAAGCAGTGCTGATACCTTTCCAGGCCGTGCCTTGTCACAGCCTCTGCCAGTGCCAGGCTGTGTCTTTGCACTATGGCTACCCATCTTTTCCAGCTAGTTAGCCATCCAGCACGTATTTCTTAGACTTATCTACTGGGATCTTGCTGTTTGACAGGCTTGTGGTGTTGTGGGGTCATGCTGCTTACTATTGAAAGCTCCCATGAGTGTCCAGAGCATTGTGTTTACAGCCCTGAGCTCTGGACCATTGAGGCAGTACCCAGCAGCCTCACGTCTCACTGGTAATTCATTTGTTCCTGTTTGAGAAACAGATCTGCACGTTGAAAGTTGATCTTAACTTCAGCAAATGGGATCAGGGTGCTTGCTAGAACAAGGTGACCTTTTTCACATGTAGCAGTGCCTGTGGTTTCTCTGAAAGGAAAGAACGAACAGATAAACTTGATGCTGGGAAACAGTTCTCACGCACTCCTGTTTTCCGGTGCTCATGGGCTGGTTGGTTTCACACTGAACTGTTGAACTTCCCCAGGTAGGCACTCTGATGTTGGCATTTTTTTGTGTCAAGCCTGAAGCTTGTTTTGGATGAAACTGCTTCTCCTACAGGCAGGCCTTACAAGTCTGAGGCTAGTTTGCAGCATGCATGAAGGACTGCAGCAGCAACATTCCAGCTCTGTGTGCCTGCCATGCTGTCTGGGCTCTGTAGCATTTGGCAGAGAGCTTCCCAGTGATATGAACCCAGAGGTGTTGCCAAGTGCTGGAAGTTCAGCTGACAGAGCAGCAGGCAGTCCTTTTGGCCTCTCAGCTTAATGCCCAGTGTGCTTGTTACTGGGAGAAGAGAGCTCTGTCTCCCCCAGCACAGGCTTTCACAGTGATCCCATCTGACTTTTCTGCTGAGGTTCATCCTGGTGAGATGCCACAGGGGGCTGAAGGACGGAGGGGAGTGTGCATCCTGTGTATTGTTGTCGTGACACATCTCTGCCTTGTTTTCTCAGGTGGGATGCAGGATTACAACTACGTGTGGGCCGACTGCTTTGAGATCACACTGGAGCTGTCCTGCTGCAAATACCCGCTGACCTCTGAGCTCCAGCAGGAGTGGGAGAACAATCATGAATCCCTCCTTTCTTTCATTGAGAAGGTAGTGTGAGCTGGTGTGGGGCCTGGGGACAACACCTGAGAAACCCCTGTGCCCTTGCTGGGCTGGGAGCACTGCATCAGCTGCTCTCACGGGCTGCGTGTGGTAACACAGCTGCTGCAGAGGTTGTGCAGAGGTTGGGGACTACAAAGCTTCTGTGCATCTCTGTGGTTCTGCCACAGTTCCCACATCCTCAGTGATAGTGAGCTCCTCTGAGAGGCCTCATGGGGTACAGTGTTACGCAGAAGGACTGTGAGCTGCAGATCTCACTACCCACGTATGCCCTGAGTAGGGGACAGTTTAGCTTGAGGAGGGAGGCAGCTGTGTTCTGTCCCTTGATATGGCCTGTAACCCTGCTCTGTTCATTGTGTTGTGTGCCCACGTTGACAAATAGGAGGATTAGCTAGGTAGGATCAGTTTTGAGAAGCTGCTGCATGCTGAATTTCCTGTCCTTGCTCCCAGGCCAAGCACTGTCTAAATCATGGGCCCTTGTTTGTCTTTGCCTGGCAGCTGTCCTGCTCTGTGCACGTGGGAACAGGAGGGGATGGTGTCACTGGTGAGGACACTGTTGACCTGCTGTTACCTATCTTCAGCCGGAGCCTTGTGTTGTTTTCCTCAGGTCCACATTGGAGTGAAAGGTTTTGTCAGGGATGCAGTCACCAAGGTTGGTTTGGAGAATGCAACCATTGTTGTTGCTGGCATTGCCCATAACATCACAGCAGGCAAATATGGCGACTACCACCGGCTGCTGGTGCCTGGGACCTACAACGTGACCGCCGTTGTGATGGGGTAATGTCTCCATGGTGCTGCCTACTGCTCGTGTTACTTTACTTCATTTCTTCCCCCTGAGCACGTTGTGTGTTTAAGGGGCTTGGCTGGAAGCTGCAGCAGGAAAGGTCTCCTGCAATGGATTAGAGCTGCAGCTGTGTTTGTTCACCCCTGCCCTGCTGTGGTGGGGAGCTGCTGGATGCACAGCACTTCTTCCTTTATTTGTTTGTGTCAACCTGTATCTTACTTATGGGCAAAAGGAGAAAGTGCAGCAGGTCATCTCAGTACAGGTTTGCCTCACATATGGGGGTAAATGTGTTGCTTGCTGCTGGCTAGCCCTGTGCTGCACCTGCAGCTTCTTCCCTGGAGAGTCCATAAACAGGAACCGACACCTCTGACACAGCAAGGGGCAGCAGCATGGTTGGATTTGGAGGCAGGGGGATGAGCCCCATCAGCTTGTTTTGCTGGTGAATCTCTCACATAATTGTTAACATCTGAATGCGCTCAGACTGGGAGGAGGAGGATGGGGAAACATGCAAAGGTTTTGGCCTCTGTTCTGCAGAGCCTCCTTGCTGAAGCCTGCTCTTTTTTTTTTTTTTTCTTACAGTTACACACCACTGACCAGAGAAAACATTGAGGTGAAGGAGGGAGATGCAACAGAAGTGGATTTCTTCTTGCAACCGACTGTGATGGCACCAGCTCCCAACCTCACACAGCTCACGACAACGCCCGCTCCTGCTTCTACCGTTGCCTCCACCGTGGTGCAGCCCGAAGCCCCGAGCCCAACCTCCCTCCATCAGCCCATCCAACCTGTGGACTTCCGTCACCACCACTTCTCAGATATGGAGATCTTTCTGCGGCGCTACGCCAACGAGTTCCCCAACATCACCCGGCTGTACTCCGCGGGCAAGTCGGTGGAGCTGCGGGAGCTCTACGTGATGGAGATCTCAGACAACCCTGGTGTCCACGAAGCAGGTAAGGAGGGAGATTCTTTCTAGCCAAACACCAGTGCGAGTGGTAGACCCTTAGATTTGGGAGACTGTGGGCAGAGCGAAAAGGAAATGCAGAGCTGGCATCTGAAGAGAGGCTGAGCTCCTCCTCTTTAGAAAGACCAAGTGCAGTGGATGATGCTTGGGTGAGTTAAAGAGCATTGCTAGGGAAATATACCTGAGTGGGTGGGACTCTGGGGTCAGAAGGACCAAGCACCCTCCTTGCACTAATATTCGTCCTCTTGATGTTGTGAGAGCAGAAGGATACATATTAGGTAAATGCCCTCTGGCCTGGAGAAAGGTCTGAATGCAGTGCTCATGGTGGTGAGATGTCTCCAAGCTTCAGTATAGCAATCATAATTACCTCTTTGGCATGGCTGTGTGTCTGCAGGTGAGCCAGAGTTCAAGTATATTGGTAACATGCACGGGAATGAAGTTGTGGGGCGAGAGCTGCTGCTGAACCTCATCGAGTACCTCTGCAAGAACTTCGGCACAGATCCTGAAGTGACTGACTTGGTCCAGAGCACACGGATCCACATCATGCCATCCATGAACCCAGACGGCTATGAGAAGTCCCAGGAAGGTAATGCTGCCCGTGCTGTGGGATTTCTGGCTCTGAGAATGAGACCTGTGGTTTGTCGTACCTCTGGGAAGTCTGGAAGCATTCTGCTGGGACTGAAGTGCTGTTGGTGCAGGGGGGATGGGAAGGGACTGGTGTGTGCAATGGAATGAGTGGGTGGACCCAGCACTGCAGGAAGTGGGTGGCTGACTGATGCCTGAAGTGGTTGGGAAGAGCTCTTATGCTTCGGCAGTGCTGTATATGCTGCCCCTGTTTGGGTCCCCTTATGGTTTGTGGCTATCCCAAGGCTTATTTAAAAACAAAAAAAGACATTCCTTTCACATAGCTCATACTTGCTATGCTTTGGTCCATGCTTTTAGTAACATGTGATGTGGGAGCCAGGCAGTCTGCAGAGCACTAGTCCAAGGGTAATATAGGCTTTTATTGTGGTGTTGAAATTGGCAAAAACATTCATGGAAGTCCTTCAAACTGCGTGGCTTTTGCAGATTGGCCCAACAAAGCTTGTCCAGAACAATTTTCTGGAAGTAGACCTCTTCTTGTGTTTAACACAGAACTTGTCCAGCTGGTTTGAGAAGGTCTGAGATACTGTGGTCATGACAGCAGCTGCTGGGATTGTTCATGGTTCAGTGTCTTTCTGCCAGCTGAGGCCTGACTGGCACTGACTGGGCCCCCAGACACCTCTATGCACTCCTGCTGGAGGAAGGTGGATGTCCTGTCATTCTGGGGTGCAGGGAGCCTGCATTGTTGTGTTCCCTGCTGTTTTCCACTGATCAACAGTATAAGGACACGGCTTCCACAGCAAAATGGGGAATTGCATAGGATTCAAACCTGAACCTGTGTTCATTTTTCAGGAGACAGAGGAGGAACCGTTGGCAGAAACAACAGCAACAACTACGACCTGAACCGGAACTTCCCAGATCAGTTCTTCCAGGTGGCAGACCCTCCACAGCCCGAAACTCTGGCTGTCATGAGCTGGCTGAAGACTTATCCATTCGTGCTTTCAGCAAACCTGCATGGAGGTACGTCAGCCACACCAGGCTCCTTTCTCACCACTGAGGTTTGAGAATGCAGGAATATCTCTGCTGTGTTTACGGCATGGAGTGAGGGACGCTGCTGTGAAACAGCAGGAGCAAAAGCAGCCAGGTTCCTGTACGGGGGATGGTGCCTGTGGAAAAAGGGGAAACCAAACCTACTGTTACTTGGTTGGAGGTTGTGCTTCTGAAAGGTGGATCAGATTCTGAAAGCCATGTCCCCCAAGCACGCTTGCAGGCAGTTGAAGAGGCTGCTGGGAGGAGCACAGCCACTTTTCTGAAGGGAGCACATGCACAGGACAGCAGCTGGCATGTTGCCTGTGAGGTGATGGGGCAATTGGGATGGACTGCCCTGTCAGCAGCTGCTCAGTGGCTGCTTCTGTGATGTGGCAGTGCCTTGGCCGTCAGAGGCTTCACAGTATTTATAAATTGAGGGGAAAACGATATAATCCTGAGGGTTCCCTGCCTCAAATTGCACAGCAGAATGATGAAATTTGCTGCAATTTAATTATCATTTTAGAATGATCTAAATGAAGTCTTTGCATTGCAGCTTATTCCCTAGACACTTTATCTGCTGGCTTGGAGCTGTGGTGACCTGCAGGTGTTGCTCTGTGCTAGCATGTTTAATTCTGTAGTGCAGACATACAGTGTGTGGGTGAGAGGGAGCTGGCTGTTCTCCAGCAGCAGCACTGTCTGTGTCCCACAGTGCCATTAACACAGCTTCCTTAGGGAAAGTTTCAGCCAGCCAGAGCTGTCATAGTCTGCCTGCCCTTGCAGTAAGCTCCAAAAGGCTGGCAAGCTGCAGCAGTTGGGTCAGGGGCACCAGGAGTGTTTTGGACAATTTCCTTTGTGTTTACTCCTCTGGGAAAGTGATTATTAGCAGGCTGTGCCCATCCCTCCAGAATGTAAGGGCACAGCTTTTGACATATTGGACATATTATGACCGATATGTCAAAGGAATAATAAGGAAATGCCTTCCTTATTGGATGCAGTCTGATCTTTTCCTGTGCTTTTGTTGTCTCTTCTGTTCACTGTGCCTAATGCTACGTTTATAGCCAAGTCTTGAGAGCTTGTTCCTTGCCCTCTTAAAGAAAAGCTTTTTCTGTTAGGCTGAGGAAGCATGCAAGTCTGAGTTGAATCTCACTTTCCCTGCAGGTTCTCTGGTGGTTAATTACCCCTATGATGACGATGAACAAGGAGTGGCCATATACAGCAAATCCCCAGACGATGCTGTGTTTCAGCAGCTGGCACTTTCCTACTCCAAGGTAAAGCTCTAAAATGGGAAATGCTATCTGCCAGGATAGTTCCTGATGCTATCATGAGCTCTCTGAGCGTGTGGTAGGGGAGCCGGTCTGTTAGAACAGAAGTGCCAGTGGCTATAGAGAGCAGACTCAGCTTCACATGTTGCATCTTGTTTTTCAGGAAAATAAAAAGATGTATCAGGGAAGCCCTTGTAAGGATATGTACCCCAACGAGTACTTCCCACATGGCATCACAAATGGGGCCCAGTGGTACAATGTTCCAGGTGAAGTCATCCTGAAGTCTCTTGCAGTGTTTCTTTCCAAGTTAACGTGTGTGCAGCTGAAAGAATTTAGTCTGATCAGTCACAGGCTTTGCATTTCTCAACCCAGATTCCTGGGACTTGGATTTCTTTTGTAACCTCTTCAGTAAAGTACCCAGGTTAAGTCATTCCGGAGGGGAGGAATTTATGGTGTGGTGTTTCTGGTTAGCAGCAGTATAATGGACATGAAAGGCATTTACGAGGAGGGTGGATGTCTGCAGTGTTGACAACCCCCTGAAGCTTGAATCTTGCCTCATGTTAAAAGCCTTTTACTTTGGTATTAATTGCATGTGGTAGTTAGAATTTAATCGTTCTCTGGTATCTGATTTACTTTTTTTAAATCTTTTTTCTATGAGCTATGTTACTGCTTCCTTCAGGAGGTCATATCAAAACTTCTTTTACATTCTTCTTGTAGGTGGGATGCAAGACTGGAATTACTTAAACACAAACTGCTTTGAAGTGACCATTGAGTTGGGCTGTGTGAAATACCCAAACGCAGAGGAGCTCCCAAAGTACTGGGAGCAGAACCGCAGGTCCCTCCTGCAGTTCATGAGACAGGTGAGACACCTGGACTCCAAAAGATGGTGAGAGCTGCCTCTTAGGCCTGGGTTAGAGGTGCTGGAATAAGTAGGCTGATCTGCACACTGCAGTGAGTGCTGCTTCCTGCCCAGTCCAGGTGCCTGCTCCACAGCAATCCTTCCATCTGAACATGCATTGATTTCTTCTTCTCCCCTCCTTAACATGCCAAAAATCTGTATGGAAACAGCAGCCAGGTGATGCAGGTGGGGGCATTTCATTTCCCAGTAGCTCAGTTTTCCCTTGGCTAGAGTGTCCCTTCTGTGCTGTTTCCATCTGACTCACGGCTGCTGGCAGCACGGTGCAGCTGGGGCATGCAAACAGAGGTGTGGGGCAGAGCGTACGTGCCGTCATGGCATCGTGAGCCAAACAATTGCCCATTCATTGTGCTCGTGTGACCTTTGTCTACTCCAGCTTCACCTGAGCCCTTTTGGAACGCGTTGCTCCTCCAGGAGCTCTGGGAGCTCTGCATGTCAGCACTCCCACAGCGCTGTGTGTTGGAGGGCTGGTGCTGAGTGGGGCTCTCCGGGTCTGTTCCAGGTTCACCGTGGGGTCTGGGGCTTCGTGCTGGATGCCACGGATGGAAGGGGCATCCTCAATGCCACCATCAGCGTTGCTGAGATCAACCACCCAGTGACCACCTACAAGGATGGAGACTACTGGCGCCTCTTGGTGCAGGGGACGTACAAAATCACAGCATCTGCACGAGGGTGAGCGAGCTGTGGTGCACGGGATGGGCGCTGCACAGCTGCCACAGTGCTCTCCTGGCTTCTTAGTCTAAGAGCTGACAAAGCTGTGCTACCCTGATGTCGGGACGTGTTCCTTTGGTGACAGTGTAGGGTCCAGATCTTCCCTTGCTTGGAGGTGGTTTGGGCAAGCAACTGGGTGTTTTTAGGGGAAATTCTCACACAGGCAGCTGCCCGCAGAAATGATTTCAATGGCTCCCAAAACCTTGTTGTTCTTTGGGTTAAAGCTCCCTGACCTGTCATCCTCCCTGCCTGCCACGTAACCCTGCAATACCTGTGCCAGAAGCAGCTCAAGGCTGTGCTGGGTCCTGAGCTGCTTCCTGCCCTGCCTTTCCCATGTCCCTTTTGAAGAGTTTTTTTTTGCTGTTTGTATTTGTGCCTCTTGCTTCCTTTGGCTGCAGAGCAGCAGCAGTATTGTGCTGAGTATCTGGGCAGGAGGGGGGATGGCTCGGTGTGCGAGGCCTCAACCCCTGATGTTTTCTTATCCCTTCTCCTCCCTGGGCAGGTACAATCCTGTCACTAAGACGGTGGCAGTTGACAGCGAAGGTGCTGTGCAAGTCAACTTCACTCTTAAACGGACAGATGCCAAAGTGGAGGAGGGGAAAGCGCCAGTCCTGAATACCCCAGACACCAGCGACCCCAATGAGAAGGAGTTTGAGACTCTGATCAAGGATCTCTCTGCTGAGAATGGTGTGGAACACCTCCTGCTTTCCTCCTCGGGGAAAGTCTCTCCTTATCGGTACCGCTCTTACAAGGACCTCTCCGAGTTCCTCCGAGGCCTCTACCTGAACTACCCACACATCACAAATCTCTCCAGGTGAAAACTCCGAGCAGCAGTGCTCAGCTCCTCCATGAGCAGCGACCTGTGGCAGAGAAGTAGTGCAATGATGAGCTGTGAATGCGGTACAGAGATGGGGGGAGCTTGTTCCTGTCCTACCCTGTGGTGCATGAGCTCAGAGGAGCCCCAGATGTAAGGGCACGGTGGCAGAGCATTGGCTGCAGGGACCCACAGACACATCCGTGTGCTTTCTCCTGAGACCTCATTTTACTGACTGAAACCTGGGGTGCAGTTAGCTGCCCTGGGTGCCTTGCACTGATATTCCCAGCATTGAGATGCCAGGTTTCTGCAGACACACTCTATTCCCTCTATTTTCCAAACCCTGTCTGACATCTAAGCTGCACAAGTGGACAAATATGGCTTCGGAATCTTAGAATTGTAGAATATTCTGGGTCAGAAGAGACCCATGAGGATCATAAATCCGATGGCATTTTTTTCAGTGCTTTCCTTTCAGCTTTTAATTTAACATTGTGAGATGTATTTGAGGTAATGCCCTGAGCCAAGCTCTCTGCCCTCCTGCAGGAGCTGCCTTGTGGTTCTCTGCTCTCCCTTGTGACCTGTAGCTATTACCCTCTGTCAACTTCAGAAGGCACAAATCCGGCCTCTTTGTCCCAGGCCCCTGGTTACTTGTTGTCACCAGGCACAGTGTGCTCATGTGCTGTCCGTGCTGGTGCCAAGGCTGCCCTTCTGATCTGTAGCTTCTATTGTCCTTCCAGTTGCATCAGCCCTGATTGTGTTCCCTGCTTTGCTTGCATTCACTTCGCTAACTTAATGGCACGACTGTAGAAACAAGTTCTGCACTGCTGGAAATAGGCCTGCTTTTGTCCTCTGAACTGGGTGCTTTATGAATTAGTTTGATCTCTGGATGTATCCTGCTCTGATTAAAGAGGAGAAAAAAAGTCCAAAGCAAACAAACCCACTTTGGAAGCGTGGAGGCATGTAGCCATTCCTTCCACACGTGGTGTTATAGGCTACATAGAGATACATGGAGCATTGAGTGTTCTGTGCATCTCTGCCTGGATGCTTGCGATGTGGCTGTGTGTTCTGTGCCACTTATCTCAGTAACCTGCTTGTGGAAGGAGGCAGCATTCCCTTGACACCAGGGTTTCTCCACAAGGCCAAGCTCTGTTCCTGAGCTCACACTCTGCTTTCTTCTCTCTCGGCAGCCTGGGTCAGAGCGTTGAGTTCCGTCAGATTTGGTCCCTTGAAATCTCCAACAAGCCCAACCAGTCTGAGCCTGAGGAGCCCAAGATCCGCTTTGTTGCTGGGATTCATGGGAATGCTCCTGTTGGTACCGAGCTGCTCCTGACACTGGCAGAATTTCTTTGCATGAACTACAAGAAGAACGCTGCTGTTACAAAGGTGAGGAGCTCTGCTGCGAGGGATGGGCTTGGAGACCTCCAGTTGTATTCTGAGAAGGCAGCACTTGTCAGGAGAGACTTGTCTTGTTTTGGCCTGTGGGTCCTGTGCATGCAGGGAGGATGTTAGGAGATCTGTGGGGCCGGTGGGAACCTGTGACTTATGAAATCAATGGAAGCAGCTATTTCTAGGAAAAGATTGAGACAAAGGAGATGTACAGAGATGTACAGAGAACAAACCCTATTAATTGTACTGATGTGTTGTTTCCTTCCTGCTTTGTTCAGCTGATTGACCGAACACGGATTGTGATTGTGCCATCCCTGAACCCAGACGGACGGGAGATAGCACAGGAGAGGGGCTGCACCTCCAAGATAGGCCACACTAATGCCCACGGCAGAGATCTGGATACAGACTTCACAGGTAAAGCTAACTGATGCAAACTGATGTGTGGTGCCCCATAGAAATGCAGGCTGCAGTAGAAGTCTCCTGCTGGCTGGCCTCTCTAGGGTTGGAGGTACTTACCTGATTGTGGGGTCTTCCTGTAAAGAGGGCAGTGCTCCTGCCTCAGAGCTGAAGTAGCACAGCTGCTGGGAAACGTCCAAAGCTTGAATTCCCCTTAGAGACTGTAATTTGCAGACCTTTGTACGGAAAGGAGAAGACAAAGCAGAGCTCTTTAGGAACAGTCCAGAGATCATACAGTATTTTTTCCTGTTAATTGATTTCTTTCAGCGCTACATTTCTGAAAAGCATTCTCTATTCTTGCTCCTTGGAAACAGTTTCCTTTTTTCATGCTTTTAACTGCCTGTTACATCCAGCTCTGTACCACTGCTATGCCCACCTTTCCTGGAGAGGAAGTGTTTTCTCTGGCCACCTTTGGCTGGAATCATCCCAAGTGCTTTCTTAGGTGTCAGTTCAGGGACAATGAAGAAAGCAAACGCACATGAAGTACCCTGTGTATCACAAAAGTAAATAGATTGGGAAACCAGTCATTTTTCACATTTGTTAAGCTTTGCAGATGAATTCCACCCATGAGCAGTGTGGATGAGGTGCTTTACTTAATCTTTCAGAAGCAATTTGCTGAGATCTAGCAAATATATTTTCAGGCAGATAATTTCAGCCATAAAGAAGAAACGTTTCTGCAAGCCTGTCAAATAGCAGAGAAAGCTGTCATCAATCCCTTTTCCTATTTGTTGTTCTCACTTACAGGCAATTACTCCAGGTATTCAGGAACACAAGAGCCCGAAACCAAAGCCATGGAGAACTTGATATTGAAGCAAGACTTCAGCCTCTCTGTTGCTCTAGATGGTGGATCTTTGCTTGTCACTTATCCCTATGATAAGCCAGTGCAGACAGGTATGACTGACTCCTCCAGGGTCTTCAGTCTTCAGTGCAGTTAGGCTCTGGCTAGTCACATGGCTGCATGGTGAAAGAGCTTGCCCTTTTTTTGTGCTGATGGTGTGCTGTAGCCTCCTTTTGGCTTTAACCCCTTGGTTCTGGAGAACTGCTGGCAGTCTGTAAAGCAAAGCTCAGCACCCTGACAGGATTCAGCTTGGACTCAGAACGTTTACTGTTTCTGTTTTCAGAACAGTATTTCAGTTTTTCCTCTGTGTGTGATACCACCCCTAGATGTAAGAAGAAATCTGAAATCCCCCTGAAGCAACACGTGTGACTGTTTTATATCGGATCATGGGGTTAGAATAGGAATATCTTCCCCCACTCAATAGGACCTGCATTCTTAATGTCTCACCTTTCTGTTTGTAGTGGAGAACAAAGAAACACTGAAGCATTTGGCATCTGTATATGCAAACAACCATCCGTCGATGCATTTAGGCCAGCCAGGATGTCCAAATAAGTCCGGTAGGTTTGGTTCAATCCTTTGAACCCCTGACCACTTGTGCTGGGTTCTGCTAGGGGCAGATCAGTCTGATTGCTGTGTTCTTACTCTCACAGATGAGAATATTCCTGGGGGTGTGATCCGTGGCTCTGAATGGCACAGCCACCTGGGAAGTATGAAGGTACTTCATCTCATCACAACGCTTTCCTTCCTTGCAGATATGTCTTTAAATTTGGGCAAAACCTCAACCATCTTCAGCTGCACTCTGGGAAACCTTTTAAATGCTGTCTCTTGTAACTGTGGTGGTTTTGTTTCAGGATTTCAGCGTTACATTTGGTCACTGTCCTGAGATCACTGTTTATACCAGCTGCTGCTACTTCCCCAGCGCAGGGCAGCTCCCTGGCCTGTGGGCAGAACACAGGAGGTCTCTCCTTAGCATGCTTGTGGAGGTGAGCAGTGGTCTGGGGGCAGAAATCCTTGTTGGCAGTGAAGGTGTTGGGATGGGTGCCTTTCTTTCTAGTGGGCTGAGCAGCCCTTGCAGTATTACATAATCTTATTTCTTAAGGGAGAAGGGAAACGTCACGGTGGGGTGATGGTTAAGGTTGCTGAAGAGCATGCTATATTTTAAGGGGAGGCTAGATCCTGTTTTAGTTCAAAATACACCTTACACGTGGACTGGAACATGAGGCATTTGAAATGCTTTGTTTTGTTTCAGGTTCACAAGGGAGTCCACGGATTTGTCCAAGACAAGAGTGGCAAGGCAATTTCTAAAGCTGTCATTGTTCTTAATGAAGGCTTGAGGGTTTGTACTAAAGAAGGTGGCTATTTCCATGTGCTGTTGGCTCCTGGTTTGCATAACATCAATGCTATAGCTGACGGGTACCAACAGAAGCATATGCAGGTATGTGAACATCTATTGGAGCTCTCCTCCCTTGCTTTCATATGAAGGCATCCATCCCTAACTGCTCTTACCTGGGCTGTATCTTGTTGGCTGTGTTTACCTTCTGGCTACAGTAGTTGTCTTCTGCCTTGTGGTAATGGAGAAGAATTTCTGAACAAGGCAGAGTTTTTCTGGGCAATAGTTTTTCCCTACACTGCATTTATCTTTAGTATCTGCCTGGTTCTGCCCTGGGCAGCAGATGTCTTCTTTTTTTTTCTTTAGACACCTACCAGATGTGTGAACATTGAGACAGACTGAGTCCTTGTATCTTTCCATAGGTCTTGGTACGTCATGATGCACCCAGCTCTGTGTTCATTGTATTTGACATGGAAAACAAGATATTTGGTCTGCCAAGGGAGCTGGTTGTAACAGTTGCAGGTAAAGTGATAGCTTCATTCAAAGCTTTGAGCCTCATTTTCTGGGCTGGTTCATTCTGACAGTAACCCTTATTTTTTTATTTTTATTTTTTTAAACTGGATTCTGGAAGAGTAGCCTGCAGCATTGAGTTTCCTCCTCCTGTTTTCCCTTCTGAACACGTGCTTGGCCCTGCAGACTGGTCCAAAAGCCTTTTGCTCTAGTGATGCTGGGCTAGCAGATAAAGACAGAGGAAGTGGAGAATGTTGCAGGGATCTGAAGGGTCCTGAATGGACCTTGAGATGGCTAGAAGGGGGAGAGCCTGTATGTGCATAGGGCTGGGACCTAGCAGATCTTACATTTTCCCTAGGCCTCTTTGCATGGTCTGGCACTGGGCAAGCACTAAGGAATGTATATGTTTCTGTCATTGTGGCTGCTGCTGGGGAAGCTGGGGTTTGTTCCCAGTGTACTGCAGAGGAGCTCACTGATGTTATCTTAAATTGCTAGCCCAGAAAATGTAGTGCTTCTGTACTGTGACTGAGCTCCTTCCTCCTGGGGCACAGAAGCGAGGAAAGCAGCTGTGATTGTGTGAGGGAGGATTGATACTGGAGAATGTAGAAGCCTCTGAGGTGAGGAATATAGAATTAAATTCAGTGTCTTCTCTCTGGCAGGTGCAAGTATGTCAGCTCTGATCCTCACTGCCTGTATCATCTGGTGTGTCTGCTCAATTAAGTCTAACAGACACAAGGATGGCTTCCACCGCCTGCGGCAGCACCACGACGATTACGAGGATGAAATCCGCATGATGTCCACCGGCTCCAAGAAATCCCTCTTGAGCCACGAATTCCAGGATGAAACAGACACTGAAGAAGAAACATTGTACTCCAGCAAACACTGACACCTCCCTGAGAGGAAAGGAAGTTTCCATGGACTAGCCCCAGCGGGAGGGAAGGGTGATCCCTCTGGATCAGTTTTGAGACATTAACTTGCAGGACTGTGTTTGGGTGGCAGCTCCTGACTTCCTTCTGCTGTTTGCTCTGTTCCTATGTACATGCAAATCAGTGGGTGTTAGAGGCTGTGTTTGGGTTAAGGGCATGGCTTATGTTTTTAGGGCAAGGTCTGGAGGTTCACATGACGCTGACTGAAAGGTGATTAAGCAGGTTGGCCAGCAGAGTTCCTAACACTTCCTCAGCATCTGAACACTGTGAGCAGATGGTGGGGAAGTGTCCCAAGACCTGTGTGGGGTCGTAGTCACGACACTCTGAAGTGGTATCTACCTGTTTTGATTTCATTTTTCTTACTGTGTGTGGTGGAAGCCTTGATCCATCACCAGCTCCACGTTCTGCAGAGCAGCCCTTGGAAACAGCCTGTACTTGCTTCTCAGCTGCTCCCTTGGAGTTTTTCCCTACCTTGAGATGCTGTGCTCAGCCACACTGCAGTGGTTGTGGAGCACCTCTAATGTGTTGCTAGTTCCAAGCGGTGATATGGCATCCTGAAGGCTGGGGGAGATGACATCAATTCTTGGTGTGAACTGGAGGAAGGAGCAGATGTCAGAGCTTCTGCGAATTCTGACCAAGTTCAGCAGCTTGTCAGCTCTGCAGAACTGCTGTTCCTGGTTCTGGGGAAGAAAATTTTGTCCCCATCATACCTGGTTGCATCTCATTTATGTGGGCTTGGCTTTTGGACATGTTGGTGTTTCAGCAGTGCAGTGTCTGAAAGCACGACTGGAGGTTGTTCTGAGCATTATTGGAGTAGCAGAGAGAAAGGGTATCCATGGCCTGACTTTGGTCTTGACTTTTGAAGAGCAGCTGCACCCTTTGCTGTTGTGCATTTAATACCATTTAGTGATCAGAGCACTTGGAAAACAATCTCTCATCAAGCTCTGGTGATGCTAGGCACCAAATTAGCCTGCTGGCCTTAGTTCTGCTACTACAGTGTCCCTGAAGTATGTAGCAAGAGCTCCACCTGCTTGTATGTCTGCAGCGTGCTGTGGAGGCCTGAGTGCAAGGCATGAGGAAGGGCTGAGTGGCTGTGCTGGAGGGAAGAGCAGCCAAATTCTCTTCTGGAGCACTGAAGTAATTGGAAAGAGGAGCTGCAATGTGCATCTTTCAGCTGCGTTGAGTTTGTGGGGCAATGAAGGGTGCCCAGAAGGGCAGGATGCCCAAGACATTTGATTTCCAAAGCCTTCATATATTTCTGAAGTTCTCGTGCTTTCTGGGCAGAAGTCTGGGGTTAGAATTAGGCACTTATTTCCTTGCTGCTCATGCTTTTTTGTTTATTTCTTTTTCCCAACGGACTGAACTCTACAGTGCCTGGAGCACTCACTGCCTTGGATATCCCACGTACCCTGAGCTGATCTGCCTCCAGCAGGCCAGGGAGATCTGCTCCTGAGATCTGCATGGGGCAGTGCTGGAGTGTTTGCACCCAAATGTGTGATGAGGGCTCTGGAGGAACAGCACAGTAAATTCCCTGTCCCAGGCTGCTGGTCCCTATCTTGCAAGGAACCCCACAGGTGGTAGATGCCTCTCCAGAGCCACGGGGCTGTGGCTGTGCTGAAGGTCTCGGCAGCTGCCTGGAAGGTTGAAGGTGACCCTTGGGTGGCTGCAGACCTTCCTCCCTCATCTGTGGTGTTGGTATAGGGCAAGAAGCACGCAGTAAGATCCAGCTGGAGCAGTGCTCTGGGAACAGGGAGGTGATCGTCCACACTGCTGTCCTGCATCGCTGTGGTGTGAATGAGCCCCTCGGTGCCTCTGCCCTGCAGAGCCCACGCGGGGTCCCAGCTCCATGCTGGGTTTGGTGCTGGACTGTGACTTAAGCAGCTCCTGGAGCGCTGCGTGGGCAGAGCTGTCCCCAGCAATAAGTCCTTGGGAATCGACACACGGGAGGTGAGCGGGGCTGATAGGGCCGATGGTTTTGTAGCCGTGTGAGACTTCTCTGTGCCGCAGTGGTGCTCAGCGTGCCGAGGAGCCCATCCGTCTTTCTGTCCATCCGTCCGTCTGTCCGTGGAAGCGTCTGCCCCACGCGCACTGTGCCTTCGCTGTACGTTTCCACGAGGGCTCGAAGCGCCCTTCCCGGGGAGGCAAGGGTCGGCGCTGCCCCGCGCTGGGCCCTCGGGTCGTTTTTTACCTGTATACCAATAACCTGTATAAAACTATTTTGATGTCCGCCCGCCTTCTCTCGTTCTTCGCCCTCTCGACGTCGCGGGGACGGGGGCGTGCGGTGCCCCGCGCCTCCCATTCGCTGGGGGGCGCTACGTTGGGAGGTCCGGCCGTCCCGTCGGGCACCGCGCTCGGAGGGAGGCGCTCTAGCCAGGAGTTCTCGGCAGGCGGCGGCTGACGTTGGACAACAAAGATGGCGGCGGGGAGCAGCAACTACTGGGAAGGCGAGTGGGGCCGGGGCGGCGCGGGGCGCTCCCGGGACACGAGGCGGGCAGGACTAGGCCTCCGCCGGGTCTTCTCTGCTCGCTTGCAGCCGGAGGGTGCGGTGTTCTTGTCGGCCGCTCAGCCGTGAGGCGCCAGTGCCCGGCTGAGCCCCGCGGCGGGGAGGCCTCGGGCCGTGTGGGGCGCGGCCTGCGGGCCCTCAGCCTCCGTTCTCCTCATCCGTCCCTTGGGGCCTTCTCTGTGTGAGGGCTCCGCGGGGCTCCCCGGGCGGTCTGGGGCTGTGTGTGACTCCCCCCCGCACCCCCTTCCGTGCAGATCTCAGGAAGCAGGCGAGGCAGCTGGAGAACGAGCTGGACCTGAAGCTGGTCTCCTTCAGCAAGCTGTGCACCAGCAGCCGGGACGGGCGGCGCGACAGGTATAGGTACTAACACGTTTCTTTACGTTTTACTTTGCTCTTTGCAGCATTTGGTTCGTGTCAGTGGTTTAATGCTGGTCCCCAGTATCACCTGTGGTGTTGATGCACAGTTGCTTCAGAAGCTTACTTTGTGGTGCTGGAGTTGGGCTCTGGGAAATGTCTCTTTCAGGTGCCAGATGGACAGGTGTGTGTTTGTGTTCCACCTGTGAGAGCACACAGGGCAATGGGAGAAGCTGTATTTAAACTTCAGTTTGTAGTTTATGGGATCAGCACAGCTTGGGTCAGAAGGGTCCTTAAAGATTGAGTTCCAGCCTTCCTGCTGGCTGTCACTCAATTGTGGGGGAAGTGTGTGAGGGAAGGATGCGGCTTCCTTAGTGCACAGTACAGCTGCCTGCATTGTTTCCTACTTATCCCTGCATTACAGTTCTCAGGGACTTCAGTAAATGCTTTGTGCTCAGGCAGCTCAGCCTCACACCTCACCGGTGGGTGGCTGTGGTGCTGGTGGTCCTGTGCAGGGATGAGGGAATTGTGGCACGGGGCTGCAGTGACCAGCCCAGGGAGGACACCAACAAAGTGGGGAAGTGAAGCAGTCAGTCTGTGGCTGTCCCTTCCCCAGGGGTGGCTGTTATTTCTGATTTCCTTTAAGGTAAGTCGTAGTAGGGACTGGGACGGGGAGAGCTGTATGTATATGTTTGTGTGTATGCATAACAGAGTTTGTTTGAAGAAATTGTTTATTTAGGCAGATTTGTATTTGACTGAGGATTAATATGATAAAACTCACCAACTCTTTCTAGCTTAAGGACTCGATCTGAGGCCTTTCTGCAGTTCCACAGCACCTGGCTATCAGCTTCTTTGTCCCCATGTGCAACCTTTAAAAAGTGCCATTCTTTGCCTGCTAATCCTGGATCCCCACATTGCATCTCAGTTATCAGAGTGATTACTGCTTGTATGTGTGTTGATTTCAATTCTTTTTCAAATCAGTATTTACTTTCTATCCTTCTCAGGTTATGTCTTGATATGTACAAACCTGTGTATCCTACAGCCTTGTGTGCGTTTTGTCTTTTGACTAAAAGTTGCTTTCATTACCAAATTAATTGCCCATTCCTTTGAATTTTAAGAGTGTTTCTTGGTTTTCTACCATGGTGGGTTGGGTATAAAGTTTCTGGAGGGTGAAATGATTTTTTTTGAATCTTCCACTGAATTTCTGTCCTGGAAACCTGAGAGCAACTCAGGAATAATCATGTTGCGCTCGAGTCAGATTGTCTCTCTCTTAGCTCTGGGATATATAACTTGCTGTTTGTTCTAATTATCTTACTTAGTTTTGCCATCCCGCACAAGATGTTCTGATCTTGCTCTGGTTGTGGAGATAATCATTTGTTTGGTGTCATTTCTTTGGTGTATCTTCCAAGGGGAGGTGCTGTTTTCCCCAAGTGATGCAGGTTGTTGTATGTTTTGATAACTTGCCTTCTTTTTCCTTAGCTCTGACACCACTCCTCTCTTAAATGGGTCGAGCCAGGACAGAATGTTTGAGACCATGGCTGTGGAGATTGAACAGCTTCTGGGAAAGGTAATACACAAACCACTGGTTTTTAAATCAGCATTTTGAAGCATCACAGTACAGGTTCCTGTGATGAGTGTTTAGAAAGTAATAGCATGGGTGGTAAAGAAGTGTTTCTGATGGTGTGCATCTGATATAAGGGGAAGCTCTTTCCCCTTATACACTGTACATTTCCTACAGTAATAAACAGTTTCAGGTTTTTGTGTTGGTTTGTTTGTTTTTCCCCTACAGCTTACTGGAATAAATGACAAAATGGCAGAATATACAAACAGTGCAGGAGTCCCATCCCTGAATGCTGCACTGATGCACACATTGCAGCGTCATAGAGACATCCTGCAGGTAACAAGCACGTGTTCCTCTTGTGTTTCATTTCTTTGGAGTAGTTGTTAGTGTTATTAGCAGCTTGCTCAGACGCACTCCAGATTTCTGTTGGCTGGGAGAAGGATCTGTGAGAGCCCAATATGAAAGAAACAACAAATCTGATTGATTGAAAAACATCTCCCCTCACATGGGCTGCAGGCACAGGGTCTGAAAACATTCTTACAAACAAACTTCTCCAAATGAGGTCGGGGTTTCAACAGCCTCACGTGTGCTTGGAATGTGATGTGAATTTAATAAGGTGGTCTTTGCTGAGGGCTAACATTGACAGAGATGGCAAGATTTGTGTGTCTTGCTTTGGAAACTTGATCTCAGGGCTCTAACTTTGGAGTGATTGTTTTATTGCAGGATTACACTCACGAATTCCACAAAACCAAAGCGAATTTCCTGGCAATAAGAGAAAGGGAGAATCTGCTGGGATCAGTACGAAAAGATATTGAGTAAGTTGCATTGTGTATTGCAGCAGTGCTGTGGGAGTGTGCCAGAAGGGGGAAGGCAGCACCTCCTGTAGGAGTGTGCTTGCCTCGGGTTAATCCTCTGCACTCTGAGCAAAATGAGAGTGGTTCCTTGAGTTCACAACTCTTCATGAGCTTCTGATAGAAGTATTTGATGGTTTTGTTTGCTAATTTTAACTGTGAAAATGAAATCGCGTTTGTAGAAGTAAAACTGTGAAGCACAGATCACTTAAAAAATGTTTGAGCGTGACCAAAGCTTTTCTGGTTGGTCATCTCAGAGCAACACAGCACGACGTGTACAGGAATCAGTAATGTCTACTGAAAAGCCTCTGCAGAAAATGTTTTTCAATGTTTGTTTTTTGCATTTAGATCCTATAAAAGTGGGTCTGGCGTGAATAACAGAAGAACAGAGCTGTTCCTGAAGGAACATGAGCACCTTCGGAAGTAGGTGTTACTTTTATTTCTGGATAACTTGCACATTTCCTTATGGTGAAGGTTGCAAGTTTTTCTGGGGGGTAAAACATTCCGAATTCCAAGTGTGGGTGAGAACTTTGTGATTTTTCCTTACCTCTAACAAATGTGTGCAGAAGGCAATGAAAGAGACTAATTCCCCAGTATCTGTGAGTTGACTGCACTTCATTGGACGAGGGAAATGAGGTGCTGCCTTTTGATTCTTGCTGCAGAGCACATGAGCTTGGGAGAGGTTTCATTTGTGCATTCCCCACACAGCAGTAGCAGAGCACTGCTGGTGTTCTGTGGACCGTTGGGATGCATAGTCAAGAGGTAGCACTGATGTTTCTGTGTGTTCTTGGCTGTAGTCATGCTAAGCTGCAGCCTCACACCAGAGGGCAGGCTTTCATTTAAAAGAAGGAACGACCTCAGCCTTTCTTTGGGTTGAATCTGTGACTAGGCGTGAATGATCAGAGCATGTAAAGTTTCCACACACACACACAAAAAACAGGAGGCTTCATATTTTGGGGTTGAACATCACCTGGAACGTCATGCTTAAATTATCTGACATTGGTTCCTTAAGGTTAACTGGGTTCCTTCCCGATGTTGGGATTTCTATTTTGAATTATTTTTTTGGAGTGAATACTTCATTAAGTAGTTTAGATAAAGCTACAAATGAAATATTTCTGGAGTTGTAAATTCCACTCCTGAAAAGCTGAGGATCCTCTGAGTGCTCTGTTTTGAAGAGAGGAAAGCTTGAAGTTCTGCAAACATTACCTGAAAGATGTTTTCAGACACTGAAACCAGAGCTCTGTGAGGCGTCCATTGCTTTGATCTCTTCAAACATACCAAGCTCTCTGTATGCTTCAAGGATAAAAACACGTGAAAAATAAGCAATTTCAGAAACATTTCAACCATCTTCTAGGTGATAATTTGAAGGTATCAATCAAGGCTGAAAGAAAAACAGAAAATAGTTTAATATGAGTTGGGGATGTTGAGGAAACAGAGCTCAAACTAATCGTGGAGCAGTACTGCACAGCAGAGATAACTCGAAGGTGTGTGAAGAAGTGTGGAGTAGGAGGAGAAGGCAGCTTTGGCAGGAAATCAAAGCCTGCAAGATGCACAGAACTCCTGAATTGAGGCTCTGTAAGCTTAGATATACGTGCTGGCAGAGGAAGTGACTGAAGGCTGTGTGTGTTTTGAGGTGTTTGCAGTGCAGTGAATGATGGTGCTTGGCTAACTGGTAGAAATAGGCACTGCATGTAGATTGTCGTGAAGGGACAGCAGTGAGAGTTCAGATGTATTTGTGGTGAAGTTGTGAAACTTGGGAAAAGAGCTGGAAAATGGAGATGGGAGCACACAGTGTGCAAGGTATTATTGTGAGCTGCAGAGTGGTGACAGTGCCACAGCAGTGATGTATTGCTGTTGAGTAGTGGAGTACACACTGGGTTGTGACCCTGCTTAATGTCTGATCTCAAGTAGTATGGGGGTCAGAAGTGCCAAAAGCTCTACTTTGTGTGAGCCTTGGGACAGATGTTGGATCTCTGCTTTGTGCCCAAATCTGCCTTCTGACTTTTTAGCCCCATGTCAGACATCATCCTTTCTGGAAAGACTGAGAACGAAGGAGAAGTCTGCCTTCTCCATATGTAGATAATAAGAGGGGAAGTAAAAAAATAATAATCAGTGAGTACAAAAGTCTGATGAGTAAAAGGATCCAACGTACATTAAGCAGCAAGGGAATGAGAGCAGCAGAAGCACTCTGGGCCCTTGGTGTAGCACACAAACTGCTCTCCATTAAGCTGTGGGCATTGGGCATCCATTTGGATTCCCTTCCTCAGGCTGGTGCTGCTGCTGTGTCAGTGCTGCTGGCACGGGCACTGTGCTGCTGGTTCCTCCCATAGCTCTGGGTTTAGCAGGGAGGTGGGTTTGTCTCAGCGTTCCTTCCTAGGGGGGAGAGGCATAAAGAGTGTTTCACCTTGCAATCTGAGTTCTGTACCCATGGTTTGTGGGTTGGTTTTCCTACCTGTGGAGAGAGAAGCAACAGTGCTGGAAACTTTAATAAAAATTGTAATAAAGATTTTAACACCTGTTAATTAAAAAGAGGCAGGAAGGCAGTTCTTGTTGCGTACTGATGTCCTGCTACTGTTTTTTACTTCATACCTCGGCTCTTTTGGCAAGGCAGCTGCTTAAAGAAACATCAAATCTCGCAGCATCTCTAGTTGATTTTTCCAATATTGGTTTCCTTGGGACTGTGCAGTGCAGTAAATGTGTCTGTATGCTTTTGGCAAGGAAGTAAACAAGTCATTCTTTTTCTTGTAATGTTTTCCATCTAAAGGAAACAAGAGTTTTGATGAATAGACGTAGCTGAGCAGTTTATAAACTGCTCTGAAAAGTGCTGCCTCAGTGGATGGAGTCCTGTGGGCTCGATGTGCGCCCTGAGAAGTTCTGCAGTTATTGATGAGCTGTGCCCAAAGTCAGCAAAGAAGGGAGTAATGCGTTTGATTAAATTTGCAATGCTGTGTGTGTATGCAAGTGAGAATGTTTGCCCTGTTAGTGCTGAGTTGTTGGGGAATGGGGAAGGAAATTGTGCTCATCAGCTCTTGCTGGAGCTTGGTTCTGCCGTTGTTGGGTTGCTGTGATTACTGCCTTGCTGCTTAGCTCAAAAATCAGGCATTTGCCCATTTCCAAGAGGAGTGCTGCTGGTGGCTGTGCTGGTGCAGATGGCACGGGCTGATTTCATCACCAGCTGGCTCTGTTTGTGGTGAGCGCTGCCCTGCAGGCCCTCAGCCCAGCCAGGAAGGAGGTGTGCAGCTTGCTGGGGTACGGGGTGAGCTGAGGGGCTGTGCCAGGGGCACAGGGCTGTGCTGTGTGAACACAGCGAGGGTGGGTGGCACGGTGGGAGGAGAGTGAGCAAATCACAGCAGGGTGTTTGCATTCTGCATGCAGAAGAGGAACGGGAGAAGCGAGCAGTAGGAATAGGGGGATTTGCAGCAGTTGTGTCATTGTGCTATAAATAATACATACCTGGCTGGTGGAGATGTTGGGGTAAATCAGTGCTCGTGGGGGACTTTCATAGAACCATAGAATGGCCTGGGTTGAAAAGGACCACAGTGATCATCTGGTTTCAAACCCCCTGCTGTGTGCAGGGTCGCCAACCACCAGACCAGGCTGCTCAGAGCCACATCCAGCCTGGCCTTGAGTTACTCCAGGGACTTCATCCATGTAAAGCACTCTGAGGTATTAAATGTCTCTATTGCTTCTATTGCATTTCATTTTTCTACTGAACTATATCAAATTTCCTGTGTTTTATGGGGGCAGAAACAGCCACATTCTGTAGAGAATAATCACCAGGAAACCGCCTTCAAACTTTGTTGGTAGCACATTTGAACTCCTAACAGAGGGAGTGACTTCTTCACCATTTCTCCCTCTTCCTACTGCTGTTGTTCACAAGTGCTCAGCACTGCTGTGTGCAAGCAGTCAGCTTAATGAGATGCTGAGGCACATTACAGGGATCTTCCTTAAAGTGTTTTGTGGGAGAAGCTCCCAGCATTCTACCTGGCTGTAGTTTCCCATTCTTTGTTACATCCTGCTCTGCCCTGTGGACCATCTATGCTCTGTGTTGTGCTGCTCGTGTCACTGAGGGGTTTTGGAGCATCTCCAGAGTTGGCTCAGACCCAGAGTGCTGCCATGGCCACCCCTTCCACCCCACCTTCACCTCCCATTGCAGGGGGATGCACAGATGCTTGGGAGCAGCTGCTCCAGCTGTTCTCCTCTGCATTTCCATCACACAGAGCAAAGAGAGAGACCGTAAGAGAAACAGCTAATTCACCAATTCCTTCCTCCTTCCCAGGGAGGCTGGGCACAGCAGGAGGGAGCCATGCTTAGCCTCCATGCCTGGTGCCTCAGAACTGCTGAGCTCTGCTGTAGTTGGGCCCAGTAAGGACTTTCTTAATTGCTCCGCTCGCCTCTAAATTGAACTTATTTTGTCTTCATGTCAAAGCTGAATGCTCTGTTCTTGTTGCTTTATTTTCTTAATTTTAATACAGATTTTAGCTGAAGCAGAGCTTGGTAATGAATAACTTTCTTTGCTTTGTAGCAGTTCTGGAAAAAGCCAAATAGATCTGCTATGAAAAGCAAATCCACACTAACCATCAGCTTGGTTTGGGCTGTTTGGCTAGAAGCACTGAGAAAGGTGCAGTTTGGCTGCATACTTGCTGTGCAGTAGTAATAAAAGGCTGCAGTGCTTTGTCTATTGAAGTGGAAGATATAATGCAGGGCAGGAGTGAGGAATCTAGGTTAAAACGTTTCCACGCTGTGATTAACTGAAAGAGCTCGAGCAGCATTGTGTCACCAGTTTCCCAAATGCAGTTAAATATCATTGGCTTCTTTGTCTCTGGAGCAGGGAAAGTTGGGCAATGATTGCATTAGAAGTGCTGGTGCAAGCCAATTGGGATGCTCACTGTAATTACCCTGCAGACTGACTTGTCTGGTGCAGCTTTGAGCCTCCCTAACGCTGAGTTTTTGGGTAGGGCTGTACGTGCCATCCTAGAGGCAGCACAAATAAGCTGGTTTTTAAGGAAGGCATTTGAACAAAGGAGCTTTCTGCTGTCCCAGAGCAGCACGGCAGCTTCCACTCAAGTTTCCAAACCCAGTTCTGTGTTCTCATTCCGCTCTGTCTCCTGTTGCAGCAGATTTGTCTCAGTGCAGTTGCACGTCAGTGACTTCCTTCAGCCTGGTCCCTGTGTGGGGCTGAGTGGGCTCCATTTGTGAGCCTGCTGGCAGAACCTCATGGCAGAATGACACAAGGCTGTGTGACAGCAGCTGCATCACCTTCCTCTGTAGCATTCCCAGCCTGAACGCAGGATTCATGCATCTATCACCACACTGATCCACAAAGCTGGACTGAGCGCAGCGCATCTGTTTTCATGTCTTAATGATAAATGTTTCTCAATAAGTGGAGGCAGTTCTGGAAAAAAACTGGGGAAAAAAAAGACTGGAAAAAAAAGCATTTCACCACTTATTAGGAGTGTAATATGACTGCATGAGCGAGTTATTAAAGTAGTTTAATGAGAATTTGGGGAGGTTCGAAGGCTGCAGGCAGCGAAGGAAGATGCTCTCCTGGGTGTTGTTACTATTTATAAATAATTTTCTCAAAGAATGTGAAAATCAGCCTTTAGCATTTCAGGATTTGAAAGAGGTTTTCCCTTTAAAAATAGTTTGAGCTTCGTTAGAGTAAAATCAAGTGGTGCTTTTCATCTTCCTGTGCTATATTTAAGGCTTAAAACGAACAGAACAACCACTAAACTAAAGATTGTGTTAGCTTCACAAGGTTTATTTGCAAGCTTTCTTTACAGTTAGATTTCATTTAAAAGGCAGTGAGGATAAATTCCCTGATGCCTGTGGCTGTGGTGAGATGGTAACGCCTCAGTGTGTTTGTTCCAGCAAGGAGGGGAGGTGCCTGCACGCTCTGGGGGCTTCCTTTGGAGATTCCAGCACAGAGCTACACCAGGTTGTGCAGGTGACCGAGGACACAACCAGGCAGCAGCATTGAGAACCTCAGAACTCATGGTTGGTACAAAGTGTAGAGGTTCTGTGTTCATTTCCATGTGCCCCCTAGGAAAAGCCCATGAAATCCACCCCAGGCCTTTATAGACATCTGCAGAAACTCAAGGGCAAACCCTCACAGTGCAGTTGGGAAAAATGACCTGAGTGCATCACGAACAAAGGAAACTAAAGATTGAAGCGCTGCTCTGGTTTGTGGTTCTGGGCTTTACCTTAATGGCAGCGGCTGCCCTTGGTGTGGGGAGGCAGGGACATAAAGCCACCCTTCAGAGTTCACAGCTCCACAGGCACTTCTGAAGCAAGTTGCTCGTTTCAGAAATAAACAAGTCAGCCACGTTTGCTGATCTGCTTTTCGTTTTCCTTCAGACACCGCTTCTTAACTAGGACAGCTTTCCTTCCACAAGGGCTGCATTGAAGTTGGGACTTTGACAGGTACCGAAACTCATCTCCCATGAGTAGGTTCTGAAAAGTAGGTGTGTTGTTTGAACAGATCCGACAGTGGTGGAGTTCTGTCGAGGTTCTTTTGTGCAGCTTATTTAACATGAGCAAATTAGCTCTTACTTCAGAGGAGCTGCCTCTGGTGATTGCAGAGCTCTATTTATCCTCAGCGAGCACTCTGTTCACGTATAATCACAACAGTGATGCATGTAGTATAATTTTCCAGCTACAGAACAGTTAATATCCCCATTTATGAGAAGGAAACGGTTTTAAAATTAAGACAAGTTTACTCCTGATGCTTACAGCATTCTAATGCAGATATTCCCTATAGAAATGTTTTATGAAGCAAACATCTTCCAGAGAAATGGACCCCTCCTGCTGTTGTGATTACCAGAAGATATGTTGGTTTGCGTAGATGTGTGTGTATGGATACATTAAGCAGTGATTATTTCTGTTTTTTCAGGAATAGATATTATATCTCTTGGAAAATTACATTACTGTGTGAGTGTCATTGTTGAGTTTATTATTTGAACCTCTGTACCACTGCTTCACAATGAGGTGCTCGTCATCCTTGCTGCTGTGCAGAAGGCACTGCAGGTGTCCTAGCATCCGGGGTTACTGGACATCAAGCATTGCCTCCCACCTGCTGAGCTTTAAAATGCATTATTTAGTTCACTGTACAATTGCAGGAATCCTTTTCTGAAGCATAAGAAGCAGGTAAGTAGTTCTAACTTCAGGTGCTCTGAGCAGGTCCTAAATGGAGGCTGTGTGTCTTCCTACACCTACCAAAAAAACCTCAAAACCACAGCAGAGTTAGGAGGCAGAAACCCAATGTGTATTTTAGGCTTTGTACTAAAATAAAACTGGGTTGTCATCTCAGGGATAATTCTCACTTTGTTTCTGTGCTAGCTTCACTGGAAATTAAGAAGACACTTGAGGTATTAAATACCAAGGTGTGTGACCAGGCTCCTCTGGAAGGTGTTCTCCTTGGCTTTCCTTTTTTGCCATCATGGGTGTGTGAGTAGTAGGACAGTTTTTTCCAGTCTTAGGAAAAGAGGTTGAGGTGGAGAAGTGGCACAGCCTTTTTTGTTACAGTACTGGGTTTCATGGTGCATCGATCTCCTTGTTGTGCCCAACACACCACTGCTGACAGGCTGTCTTGGTGTCCTCTCTTCTGTCACCTTGGTGGTGGACTCTGAAGGCTGTGTGCTCTTACAGGTGCTGCTTGGTTTTGAGGGGTTTTTTTCCCCCTTGATTAAAGGTATAATTTACACTGTATCTTATAAACCAGAGGAAATAGTGCAAACTGCACTACTACTGATGCTGGGTCCAAGGAGATGCCGATAGAGCCCATTAGTAAGTTACTGGAATTGTTCTGACAGCTGTGGTTACTGATAATGACTTACAGTAAGGCCTGCCCTCTCCGTTCATTTAACTTTGTTCCTATGGGTAATAGGGAGCAATTACACAGGAGGGTCAATCTATCCAGGAACTTTCCCAACCGTGGACAGAGAGCCTCTAGAAACTTCGTTATGTGGCTCTTGGTGCCATCCTGACTTTGGTTTTATGCTTACTAATAGGCAACCAGCTGCTGCACTTCATTTAGATGATAGGAGCTGTTTTCATTTTAAGTTTTTAACTGCGTTCTTTGGGTAAACTGGGTATTGCAGATTATTGAGAAGCCTCTTATTTCCTTATAGATCTGCTTTAAAGGAAGGAGTATTGCTGTTACTCACCCTCCTGGGACTCTCAGACATCAGGCACTCACAGTAGTCCTTCTGTGTGCCAAAGAGCTTTCTTGGCTAACTCCTCTTTTTGCAGAAACGTTTATTTTACTCTGCTGATAGTTCTCAGACAAATACATGGAGTGCAGGGGAGGTGTGGGCTGTGCCCTTTAGAGATCCCGGACAAACAGCGTGCTCTGACTTCTGAATGGAGCTCCACCCCAAAGCCACGGCATCCCTTGCATCATTTTCTAAACAGCCTTAGAGAAAAATCTTTTTATTATTTGCAGTCCTGGTGTAGGCAGAATTACAGATGTTAGATAGCTGCAGAGCTGTGTTAGCTTAGCTTTAGTTCAGATCCAAAAGGCTCTCCTCGCTGTAACCAACGCGCTGTTGAGGTATTTACTTAATGATGTCGTTAGGAGTCTGATTTTAATGAGTTCTTTATCACAGGACTGCAGATTGGTTGTTGTGCTGTCTCTAACCTCTTACGTGCTGTTTGCACATGTACAAGGTGGTTGTGAAGCATCTGGAAGGAAACCCATCACCATTACATTGGTGCCTCCTGCCTGGAGCAGTGGTTTCTGTTCATTTAGACAAACAAACTGCTTGCACTGACTTAAGAGCAACATGATGATGTGCTGTCATGATTTTTCTTCTCCTTTCCAATGTTGCAGCTCTTCCTCTTTCTTTTTGAACACGATTGCTGAGTGTCACACAGTGATCCACAGAAATAAGATTGCTTACATACGTAGAGCTTGAAGGCACAGTGACATTTACACTGTTAACAGTTTGTTCCTTTGGGGCAAATCTATACATGAACATAATGCTCGTACTTGTGCTGGTATTTGTTGTGTTGTTGTAGGCTGTTATTTCATTTTGGCTACTGCAAGTGGAAGTGTGAAAGCCTTGCATCTCCTTAGCACCCGGCTTGGTGCTGCTGTTAACGAACCAAGGGTTTGTTACTGGTTATGTGGGTGTTGGAACCTTTCTGCTTTTGGAATGTTTGTCCCTAGCAATGCCCATTCACCCCAAGTCTTTGTTTTTGGCCAACCTGCTCTTCTCTCACTGGCAATTTAAGGTGAGTATTAGTAGGCAAATGGACTCTTTTTCCTCTCTGCTGTGTATTCATAGCAGGTGCTACTTCTGCTCTTCACTACCAACACAGGAGTCAGTTTTTTGTTGTTTGCACAGACCTCTGCTGTATGTTTTCATAGAATCATAGAATGGTTTGTGTTGGAAGGGACCTTTGAATGATCTACTTCCAATCCCCCTGCAATAGGCAGGAATACCTCCCTAAAGCCCAGGTTGCTCAGCAGCCTGGCCTTGAATGCTTCTCTTTTTCTCTCCTCAGGTCTCATATCCCCTTGGTGTGTTTGACGCCATGCTCTTGTGTTGGCCCCAGTCAGTGAGGCTTCTGCAGCAGTTTTTATCTTCCCTAGCATCTGTGTCTGTACTAGCTATGCACCTCCAGCACAATTCTTTCTTTCTTTGGCATTGAAGTGAATCAAGCTTGATACGAGTCTGGTAAAATCTGGAATATCTAATTATTATCACAGGGAAGACTAAATTCCACTTCACCTTTTTCTAGTTAAGTTCTTACAGAGCTTAATATTTAGAACTTCAGTGCTTTGGAATCTCGATGGCACTGAAGCATTGCTGTTTTTTGGGGGGTTCTCGTGGTGTTTCATTTGTGAGATAGGAACGGCTATGATGGGAATATCTGTGTAAGTATGATTTGCTTCATCATAACCTGCAGAGTTGTATTAGAGTATCAAGTATGCTCTGCAACATTTGCATTCCTTAAAGCTCCACGTTGCCTGGTGATTCAGGACTGTGAAAATAGAAAAGATTTGGTGCGAGCAGCTTGGGGGAGCGAAGGCTATTGCTGAATCTTACAGTCAGAGCAAAGTAAAATTGGTGCTTCTATAAAGAAAGAAAAAAGAAAAGAGAAGGAAAAATAATTTTAAAAGCTAGGTGTAATGGGCACACAGCTCTTCTATCCCAGAAGCCTATTTTACTGAAGTTAACCCAGAGGAAAAATTACCTGTCCACGTATTTAAATGATGAACTGCATGCCCAGTCTTTTCTGAAGATAACAGTTGCACAGAGGCCTGATTATTTCATGTGCATGACTGCTGCTGCTGGATCTGTGCCCCTTATTGCGGTAGGTGATGACCTCAGCATCTTTTAGCATTCCTTTGCATAGTATTTTTAAATGACTTGGTCAAAGTGCCATCTGTCTCGACAGGTGAAAGTGCCCAGCTTACTGAAACATATGGCAGGGCAGATTAATGTTGCCCAGAGCGATCTCTTGCTTGGATGCTCATAAGGCAATGTCCACTGGAATTGTTGTCTTTGCTTGGAAAGCAGAAGAATAAAATGGAGATTTTCCGAGGAGCTCCATAATGTTTTGGATGTGTAAGATGCACAGGGTTACCTTTGTCAGTGTTTTGCCTTTTGATTCTGTCAAGTAGTTAAAATTTGACCTTATAATTGTGAGATCGGTGTGAAACAGAATATTGATAGTCAGACATCTGTAAGCATCCCCTCCACTCACCCTCCCTCGGTCAGGCTTTGGTTCTCTGCTCCCCACTGTGCTTTTGGGCTTCCTTAAACCTGGCTGTTATTTTTTGTAACTGTGAGGTTGTGCAGTGCTGGAGGTGCTCTCAGAGCCTTCAGAAGAGGCAATAGGAATGACATGCTGGAAGATGTGTTCAGCAAACCCGTGTGTTTTGCAGCTATTTATTTAATGAGAATGTATGAGTTAGCTCAGTCTGCCCTTCCTGCACATCAGTTGTTGTTCAGAACACAATTCATATGCAGCTCATCCTTTTCAATAGTCAGGAGAACTGCCTTGTAAGTTGAGAACCATTCATCTTGTGACTTCCAGCACCAATTAAATGCTTTGGGTTGTCTTTGAGTTCTCTGTGCCTCTGGTAATAAATACCCCACAGTGGGTGAAAACAGCTTTACTTCATTAAAGCAATCAACTCACAGCTGATCTGGCTCTTTGGAGCATGGCTTTGTTTTGGGAGCAGAATGAAGTGTTCCAGTTCCAATGTCCTCAGAGTTTGACCCCAGTTAGGTCCCCCAACTCCAGCTTGGGCAAAATATTTGCAGCGCTCTGTGTGCTGCCTCCATGTTTCAAGGGCCAGAAGTAGCAGCTCTGGTGGAGTCTCCATCCCTGGAGGTGTTCAGGAGCCATGGAGACGTGCTGGGATCATGGCAGTGAGCATGGTGGGGTTTTGGGTTGGACGTGGGGTCTCAGAGGTCCTACCTTGCTTATAGTTGGTAGGTGCTGCTCTAGGGGACGCTCTGTGTCTCTTCTCCAGAACTCTCACTGTATGTGTGCCAGATCTGTGTTGTAGTGAGCAGCAACTGTGCTCTGAAACAAGGCTTACTGGGATGAATTTGTGAAGGATTATGCCGTGGAAATCACTGGTGTAACGATCAGCAGTACTGAGTGCTTGTTCCTTTTTTTAACCTTGTTTTTTCTTCTTGGCTTTCAGCTCAGATCGGCTGATAGAAGAAACAATAAGGTAGGGATGAATTTACTAATTTTCATTATTTTCTGTACAATCAGTATTTGCACTGCACTGTGCCCAGAAGTCTCAGAGTCACTTTCTTTATACAATAACTGTATTGTTCACAACTTGTATTACAGTGAAGTGGGGTTTTATTTTTACTATTCAACATTGACATAATGGTGTTACCGGAATATTTTATTCAGCCTAATTTGGAAAATTTGGGTTTCTGTTCAAAGATGAATATCCTCTATGGCAACAACAAGGATGGCTGAGCAAAGGGAATCTCAGGTTGAGTTGTTGAGGGCCATTCCAGTAGTGGGGCTGTTTCTTCTCAGGGTTACTCTCCTGCAGCATGATTTTCTGTAGTCCTTGGACGTGTTCAGCATCCCAGTATGCAGCTGAGATTGGTAGGCCCTTGGACCTTATGGGCTGGAGTGACTGTTGCTGCTGCATAGTTACTTATTCCTTGGTTTTCGTGTGGTTTGAATATTTAAGTGCTGCCTTTCTAACTGATCTAGAAATCTTAGAATCATAGCATTACAAATTATTTTTATCATCTGTGCCCTTCCCAATCTTTCATTGAACTCTGAGATTTTGAAAACCAATAATTCAGAGTGCCTGACTTAATGGTTTTAAGTCTGAGATTATTGCCTTAAAAAAAAGAAAGAAGAAAGCAAGCAAGATATGGTTTCAGATAATGCATGTACTGGCATAAGTGATGAAGAGGAGTAATTAGAGGCTCTGTGTCCATTAAAGGCTGGCTAGCTTAAGTACATTCAGTGGGCTCAGTATAATTAACATGGTGGAAGAATGTGTTAAACCACCACGTTAATGTGCTGTGACAAACCAGAAGTGGTCACTGCCGTAATGTCTGAGAACGTGGATGAAGTCTCTCCTCAGGCTCATAAAGATATTGCCAGTCTGAGCACGGATGCTGTGAGTCTTCACTTTACTTTGGTTCTCATCTTCTCCTGATTAAACATCCTCTCCTTTATTGCCATATTTGTAGCCCTACTTTTCCACCTCATAAGCGCACTCAGTGTTTGTCAGATCTCTTCCTTGCTCTCCTTGCTCAAACATTCTCATAACTAAAGCATTATAAAGCCAGTGATGACTTATTAAGCTTGATATCCTGCAAAATGACTCGTATTATTTGAGCTCTTCCCCTGGCCTCCTGATTACGTGTCACTGAGGAGCATGAGAGTACAAGATAAGTGAAGTCCTGAGTGGATTGCCTTGCAAGCTGGGGCTCAAACAGGGCACCTACCTGTGTGTAGCCTGGGTTCCTTGACGAGCTGTGAGCCAGCCCTGTGGTGTCCCAGCCACAGCATCGTCAGGAGGTGACCTGCCTGCTGTGAAATGGCTTGGAGTTCCATTTGGGTGAGCTGCAGACCTGCGGTTGACTGTGGATCAACCAGGGGTGGCTTCTCGTGCGATAGACCCAACTGCCTGGCTCAGCTCAGAGCTCCTTACTGCTGGGTGCAGAAAGCTTTCCTTCTGCCAGCAGGTGAGCTGTGATTTTAGGAGGCTGGATCTGAGCTCCTTGTTGCACCATTTGTTACCTGTAGTAAACAGACTTCTTGTAGCCATTGCCAAAAATGTTCTACGTTTCTTTTTGTAGAGAAAGAGTTGGGTAACGACACACATCACACACTGCTGTTAATTTAGATCCCCTTAATTCAGTTCTGTCTCTGATGAAGCCAGGGTGATTTTTTTGTCACCCCCAGTAGCTGGAGGTGTCCAGGTGTGATATTCCTGCTCTGACTTGCAGTGCACTGAAGAGGGGCATTGTGTGTGGTTCTTCTATGGAGCAAGCAGACCTGCAAGAGGATGCATAGGTGCTGCAGCTGTCGTTCCAGATGTTGTGTTAGCATGAACCTTATAATGAGATTTTTAAATGAATTATGTGACATGGCTGTTAACTGCAGCATATTTCTTTCCAGAAAGGAGTGGGAAGTGATAGTTTGTACTGCAGTTCCTTTGGAACTGTGTTCACTTGTCTTGGATATATTTAAATATAAGCATAGATTCTGCTTAATATGTTTGGTGTTCTCAGGTTTTCATTTTCAAACATTATCGCTTTCTCAGAATAGCAAATGATTTATTTCTTGTTTTCCAACAGCTTATATTTTTAGGTTGGTTCACTTTGACAATTTGCTACAGTTTGGCATGCACAGTGTGACCAGCTGCTAGGAATTCATTGTAATATTCCTTCTGGTGCCTGATTCAGGCTCACTTGTCAGGCTTTGTCTATTGGCAGGATGGACTCGAGCATTTTTGCTTTGACCAAACCCATAGATTGAATAACTAGGTAGAAAATGTGTGTATATACAGGGGGCATTCCTCTGGGTAGCAATTAAGATTTAATAAAAGGGCAAAATTGTCTAGTGTTAAGTCCTGGCTTCACAGGGTGGGGAGGTAGGAGTTGGATTTTGAGTCGTAGCTCTGCTCAGGGGAGCCTGCAGGATCTGGGTGAAGTCACACTCATTTCTGGGGGAACATTTCCTAGGTTTTCATCTGAGCCTTCAGCAGAAGACACGATGATGTGTAGTGAAGTTGGAAAGGATATGTGTGTGTATGGATATGCCTGTAAGTGTGTGTATATGTGTACACAAAGAACAAGCAATGTAGTCATAATTGTTATCGATTTAGCAGCAGAGCTTGCATTTCTATGCACAGTCACTGAGTCCATTCCCTCAGTCACAGATGTTGTCATGCATTTCAATAAGCAAGCATGATTCATGAAGCACAAAGTGAAGCAGAACTTCCCTAGCACATGAGTTATTTTATTTTTAAAAGCATGTCTTGTTCCTTCAGAGCTTTGTCTTAGTTCTGCACTCATACAGATGGGACTGAGCTGTGTGAATAAGTGAAACAAGGAGCTGATTTTTGGAAGATCTGGTTGGCTGATACACTGCATCTGAACGGCTGCTACGTGGGGTAAAGGTACCCAGCCATCCCTGCTGCCTCAGTGCAGTGCTGCACTGAGAAAAGTCGTGCTGCAGTGAGCACTGTGGCATGGGGAGATGTATGAAGTAGTGCAGTCCTGATATTAATTCTTAGTTTTCATCAATGCTGCCACTCCTGTAACGTGGGCTTAGCAGAGATGTCTTATTGGTAATCAGCAGTCAGGAACAATTGAGAACCAAACTTCCTGTGGGAGCTTGGGAAAGCTGGAGGATCAACGTTCATCATCTCCAAGAATGCCCTGAGAAATGATCAGCGTTTTGTTGGGAAGAAAAGTGCACTTTTAAGCCTTAATTCTGTGTCGCTCTGCTGAGTGAGTTTGAGAATTGGATCTACCAGGGAGCAGGTGGATTCCTGAAGGAAGGATTCAATCTTATGTCATAAACGTTGGCTAGAAGTCTCAAAATGGAAGAAAAAGTAATTCTTCATCTGGAGAGATTGCTGCGTCAAGTGACCAAACGGGACCAATGCTGTGAACAGGAACAGGATTCATTTTTTTTAATTAAAAAAGACATTTGTCAGTAAACAAATGATAACAGTGAGTTAACGAGCATATGCTGAGGGTGGGAATGGAAGCAGAGCTGTTTAATGAAGAGTATGAGGATGCCTACATGCTTGAGAGTGCAGAAACAGAAGGACTGGTTCCCAGAGGCTGTGCATTGCCATTGTGGTGGGGCTTAAATGCAGTAGGCTCAGGTTCACAAGTACAAAGGCTCAGGTAAACCGGGCAATATTTTGGGTGATCAGTGCATGAAGAACAATGCTTTCTGTCTGAGTTGTAATTTGAGTCCTAAAATGACTCTTCCATGTTATCACACAGATCAGTTGTGTCAACAAAGCAGGTGAGTTGGTGGATCCACAGCAACAAACAGGCTTTGCTTAATGCCTGTACCTGTACAAAGCAAGAGGAGCTGCTTTGGTGAGTTCTGCTTGCACAGAAGAGCAGCGCAGGTTGATGGATGGGCACCTCCTCCTGAACCCCAAGGAGGCCCTGCTGCTTCCACACAGCTCCAGTTTCACCTTGTGCTGATCAGACACTGCATGAAACAACTCAAAGCCATCAAGTGCATGAAGGTCGATCTTAGTATGCCCAGGAGCATCCATTGTGTCAGAGTTCTGTTTGTTTGTTCTGTTTTGTTTTGAAATACATCTCAAACTGCAGAAAGGGGGCTGGAAAAGGCATCCTCCAACTAAAGAGAGGGATGCAGATTTTTTCCTCTTATGTTTTTGGGCTGTTAGTTTCTTCCCAGTTTTGGCTGGCACACAGTGGGAAGGCAAGAGATGCTGCCTGAAGGTCTCCTGGAGGTGGAGTTGGCAGATACAATGGAAGGGAGCCCGAATGAACTTAGTGCTGCAGACATACTTAGGGCTCATTGATCCAGGCTGTTTCCTTAAGGTGTCTCTCAGCTGTGGCAGTGACCTTGTGCTGTAGGTCTGAAAGGGCCACTGTTGGGCTCGGCTCTGCTGGATTTGCCAGATGTTGTGGCTGGCAGCAGTGCCCTGGTGGAGAAGGCAGTGGTACGTGGGATGATTCAGGCACTGAGAGTGAGCAAGCAGAAGATGCTCCTGTAAGTTTGGATGTCTGTCTTTGGTAAAGGATGCTTTCTCCTATCTGTTCACTTTCCTATCGCATTGCAGCCTTAGCTCCCTCCTATTTCCCTGTTGTATCATGATGTTCCAGTTAACTTTCATTCTCCCAGAACAGTTTCCCTCCATATTTAATGCTTAGAAACTTAGCCAGGAACTCCTTTTAATCATTGTTAATCACACACGTGTCGTCAGTAGCAAATGTCATCTTCTGAGTTGTAACCCCACAGCATCTATGGATGTTCTACTTCTTCTTTTTGCAGTTCACACCAGCCAAGGAGAGCTGCATTCCTCAAACTCTTCCTTCTTAAGCACTGCAGCTCCTGACTCTAAACTCTTATGTACCTCTATATGTCAATGAGTGCTTGTCAAGACAGAGCTCTTGCATTCGGTGTGGCTGCATGGGGCATCACTGGGACTGCACGTAGCAGCCGGCCCTTCTGTTGTCTATGGTAGAGCTGTTGGTTTTATGGGCTGAGGAGATGCTTCAGGTTCAAAAAAAAAGAAAAATTGTCAGCTGAGTATTTCTCCAAAATCTTCTTTTACATGCTTGATCATTTAAAGAGAATAGTTGCTGCTCTCCAACTTGCAGAATGTTTTGTACTTGGAATTGATTTTATATTCACTTGTACTGTGCTCTGATATTTGAACCGAGCGCGTCTGGGTCGACCAAGTCTTACTGAAGAAGCAGTATGGAAACTGTATTTCCTAGTGTGACATTAATTAGGAGTGAGAGTCAAAAATGTGATTTTTTTACTGCTGCGATGGCAGTGTCATTTGGTAGAGTTCAGTGATACACCAGCTTGTAGAAAACAGCAATGTTGGACTTTGTGGGACACGAATCAGAAGAACCCAAGCTTTTGTGCTCAGCTGGAGCTGGGATCTGTTTGATTCAGCAAGCTTCCCAGTTTACAGTGTAGTCTGGCAGGGCACCTTTAGGCTGCTGGGAATGGAACTCATTTCTTACTGGGGGTGGAGGTGCACCAAATCCTTGTTCAAAGAGTCGTCTTCAGTTGTTAATGGCTTCTACAAGAAGAAATCATGTAAGGGTAAAAGAGAGAGATTAATGGAACCAAATGTTGCTTCATTCACATTGCTTCACCTCATTCATTGTTCTGCAGAGAGGTGTTGCCTGCTCGCTTTCCTGTTGTTTTAACTGTGGATTATTCTTAGCACCAGCAACTCGATCCACTCTTTTCTTTTTCCAGCATTGCCATGGCAACGAAAGAAAATATGACTTCGCAGAGAGGGATGTTGAAGTCAATACAGAGCAAGATGAATACCTTGGCTAGTATCCTTCCTTAAGAAAACTGTGCTGCCAATGCTTAGGAAAGAAGCACAGTAACTTCTTTTCAGGATGCCATTGATTCAGGGATCAAAATGCTTTGGGATGCCAACAGCTGCATAACCTACGGTGTCTTGTTGGGTTGTGGTTGTTTTTTTAATCTAACTGGCAGATGTGATGAGCAAATTGGTTTTATTCAACTCTGAACCCTGCCTATAGACCCATGTCTACATTTTTCACGTAGAGACCTATAACAGCATTTATTACCTTTCCAACTCTATGTGTTGGTTTTGGCTTTCAAGGTCGGAGCACCTGCTGCTGTTTGGTATCATTTATAGCTCAGTATTCATCACCTGAGGATCCTTCTGTCTGTCACAAGCATGCAGATGTTAAGATTTTGGTTTCTTAGCTTAGGATAGATTGACATTAGTATGATTTGACAGTAGGAGGAGTTCTTCATGTGCTGTGCAGGGATTAGTGCATATTCATGCAACATGAATGCTTCTCTGTCAAATGCCTTTGCTTGTTCCCTTAGCCAGTAACTATTCCATTAAATGAACATCACCAAAATTTCACCCCCCTCCTCCCCCCCTTTTTATTTTTCCATTTAAACATACTCATTAAGAGTAAAAAAGCCTCATAGTGGAGATGACACCAAGCACTGGTAATTTAGGTAATCAACTACTGAGTTCTGTGTACATGTGAACTCTAACCTGTTCCATTCACTCTTTCCTCTGATCATTAGGTCACAGTTTCTCTGCCTTATTAGCAAAGTACAGTTGTAATCCTGCTCATCTTGTTGGCTTTCTGATTGCATCTTCTTTCTCCAGCTTGGGGGTAGTTCTGTACCTCGTGGCATTGCTGACTTGCAGGTACAGCATTTGGGGCTGGTTCAATAAGTGGCTGTGTTTTTGGTGTGACCTTGACTCACCCTGCTTAAAGACCGGTTCCCAGCAGTGAACAGCCTGATCCAGAGGATCAACCTTCGGAAACGACGGGATTCGTTCATCTTGGGCAGCATCATTGGCATCTGCACCATCCTACTGCTGCTCTTTGCCTTCCATTGATGGATGTTCCCCCGTGGACTCTGCTAAACTCATCACCACCATCCCTCCCCCAGCCAAGGAAAAGCGAGCGGGGGAAGAGATGGACTTCCATCAGCCTGCTCCCCCTGCCTGGGACCGTCAGCATGATGTCTAGAGTTGATGATGATAGACTGCAACACTGGTTTGGGGTTGAAGCTGCAGTGTTTCTCCTTCCCTGCCATACATCTTCCTTTGGTTAAATTTGTTGGGGGCGTTTTGTTTTGTTTTTAAGTTTTTCCTCCTTTAGCCCCTTTCTCATTGCAAGGTAAGTAAATACAGCCACTTAACAACAGCAGTAGAGCAGCTCCTGTGCCCAGTGGTGCTGGGAGGTGCATTGCTGGCCAGCAGGTGGGAACTGCAGGAACCCTGCTTTGCCTGCAGGCACTTCTGGGCACCGTTGTCCTACCAGAAGAATATTGCAGCTTTAAGCCATCAGGTTGCTTCACTACTAGATACACGTTCTGTAATTCTTTTTAACTCATGGTTGAGGTAATAGTTATTTCTACATCGTTTGTGCTGTGAAAACTGTGCTTCACACAAACTCCTCAAAGAAGACAAGGATTGCTCCATTCGCTTTTTTGCACAGAAAATGAATAAACTGCCCTCTGAGGAACAGTGATAAGGTTTCTTGTGGCTTTAAAGGGACGGACAGGTCCTCTTCTGTAAAAAGGGAGCACAGTGCCCTCGCAGCTCCTTACCGTAGTGTTCAGTCATCTGAAAAGTGACCAAACGTGAGTTCACCTAAGAGCAGCCTTTGGGTGTCAGTACTTGGATTTTGGCTGACATCATGGAGGTCTTTATAAAGACAACGACTGAGAAGTGTATATTGTAATTTACATAAAGTTATTCTAATAGCATTAATATTTTTACACTGTAAGTAAGATATAATCTACACTGTCAATTGGAAGTGAAAATGATGATGGTTCTACCTGAGGCAAATGCATCTGAGTGCAGAAGTTTTGGACACACCTCCTCCTGGTGAAGAGTTGAATGTAAAATAGCAAACCAAGTTTTATTTACTGTTACCTGGGGAAGTTCTCCTCATCCAGGCACACAAACCCTGGTGTTTTGCATTGATGACTGATGGCAGGAAGGGCTTTGATGTTGCAGAACCACAAACGATGGTTTTTTTCTTTCTGCTCTTTCAACTGCTTTTTCTCCATCCGTTGTGTGATAACCCAGCGAATCCCAGCTGAAGCACTGGAATGCCTTAGGAGCTCCATCAGCTCTCTGACAGCATTCCTGAGAGATTCCACGTGTGCCACGGATGTCAGGTAGCCTCCAGGTTGTCCTCTATGGAGCAAAGCCTCGTGGGGTAGTCGCAGTGCTGTAGTGCTTCTCTTGTGTCTGGCTGGGGTTGGGGTTTGTGCCTGCTGCCCCTGAAACGTTTATATGGGTTGGAAGGCTTGTTTGCAGGGTAATGACTTTGTGCTAAAAGGTCTGCAAGGGCTTCTGATCGGCCTTAGAAAGCATTTGGAATTAATACATGTAAATAAATTTGGTTGATCTGGGAATGTTCCTGGTTTGATATGAAGCGTTTATTAAAGGGGTTTATGAAAAACCTTGATGGATAAAGGGAGGTCATTAATGAAGCTGTGTGCTGGGAGATCAGCCCTTATCTCCCCCATCCCACCCCAGGCAGGACCCCGGCTGGCAGCCGTGCACCTGCTTAGGATCTGTAGGATTTGGCTGCTCTATAGAGGGCACTCAGATCTGCAGCAACAGAAATAAATTCATTTCCTTAATCTGGTAACCCGTCTTTTACTGGACTTAATTGATGATTTGGTGCATATATTTAATCTTATTGTGTGAAAAAGCTGCTATGGAAAGTATGTAATTATAACAAATGTGTCAACAGGATTGATGTTATAAAGATGCTTCGGAGGAACTGATTTATTTTAGTAGGAGACAAATATGCTGAATTATCTCTGATAAAGCTTGACTGGAAATGCTGGCTATGGTCCTTCCATGCAGTTCTTCTTAATCTTTAGGAAAATGTGATGTTAAACAGTTTTTATTCCTGGAGTTCCCAGCAGAGTTGCAATGTAGGAACACAGCCAGGTCCTGCTGGTAACTTCTGGTCCCTCAGGCTGACCCCAGTGCTCGTGTCCGCGCCGCTTCTGATCCTCCTGCTCCGTTTGCTGGCTGTGTGTTTGCTCAGCACTGAGCATTGCTGTGGCAGAACCGAGGACGGGGGGTTTCTGCTGCTGTGGGAAGGCACAGTGGGTGCTTGTGGTCAATGCTGAGCTCATGAGCTTTGGGTATCAGCATGCTGTAAGCTCCTGCTGGGTTCGTTACACTGATCAAGCAGAGCCTTTCGTAGTTCTGAAAGTTCTCTCTTTTGAAGGTCTTAAGGCTGCTGTGAGAAGAATCAGTTCCTCACAGGGCGCTGAAAATAAAAGAGCAGAAGTGTTTGTACGTGGTGTGAAAGTTCCAGGTCTGTGCTGACCCTTCCAGGAGCCACATTACCAAAACTGCTCTGCCATTCCCAGCTGAGGAACTCCTGTTCAGTTGGGTTCATCGGGTCTCCCCGCATCCAGCAGCTTGTTTGCTGAGATCATTCCATGCGTAACTTTTTCTTAGGTTTTTGTTTTTTTTCCCAAAAACCTTTCATGTGAAGCAGACAGGAGGGGCGACAGGAAGAAATCATTCTGAAACTCCTTCTAAGAGTGCTGGATTACAGCAGCCCTCAGAACGGCAGGCCTATTTGGCAATGCACAGCCAAGGGGAGCACAGCGGGACTGAACTGAGCCCTTTTCTGGGTGACATCAGGAATCCTGGGATCTGTGTGTGCTGGATGCACGAACCCAGCGCTGTGCTCAGCTCTTGGTTGTCCTCTGCGCCCTGCAGAGTGAGGAAAGTGGGTTAAATCAACATTCCCTCAAAACGAAACCACCGTCACCAACAAAACCTTTCTGCCAAAACATCCCAGTCCGGACTTCAGTAAGTTCATTTCTGATTGCACTTTCTGATTCTTTTTGCTTTTCACAGAGCTGCTTGAAACTTACTGTATCTGTAATTACTTTTCACCTATTGTGCATTCTCTGGATGTAATTACGGAGCTTTGATATGTAATTTAATAATAAATGAGAACTCTAAGCAGGGTGCTTGGTTCTTTCCCCGGGGCAACTTCTCCCTCCCCGGCTCCAGTGAAGATGCAGACATTGCAGAGCTCATCTCTGCAGTTTGGGATTGACCCTGAATGTACACAAGGGTTTGTTCTCTGCTTTTGTGCCACAATGGGCTTCTCTCAAGGTGAGCTCTATGAAGCTTTGTGATTATCCATAGTTTAAAACACGGATTCCCAAACGCATGCCCAAACTGGGGCCAATGTGCAGCTGACAGACTATAGGAGGTGTTGCTCTTCCTTTTTTTTAATCCACTTCTGTGTGGTTTGGTTCCTTTGCTCCCACCTCACAGCACAACGCCAGGTGTGAAGCTGCACTTGGAGCTCAGTGCGAGCGGTGTGGAAACCCACAGCCACAGACCAGTGCATCTCAACAGCGTCCACAGACAAAGCAGCTGTTGGCTGGGAGCTGCCCCTGCATGGGGGGCCGTGCAGTAATGATGAATCCCTGCATCCCTCGTGTGCCCCCAGGCTGCTGGGGGTGAGCAGTTCTTCCTTCAGGGCAGCTCTGGGTGTTCCTGCCTGGAGAGCCGACTCTGGGATCGTTCTGGATGCACAGAGGCTGTTCTGCCTGCAGACGGGAAGCGCCATTCATTTTCCCAGTTGCTGCACTGGTAATAAGTGGTGCATAAAATTCCATCTTCGTTTGGATTAGGAGGTAAATTATTAATGGGGTTGAATCCTTTTTTCCAGCTCCCTGTACAGTCAATAATTTATGGTGGCACAACCTCCAGATACATTTTTAACCATCCAGCTCCCAGCACACTGCGTGGTGTGTGTGCTCAGCTCCTCCATTTCCTGCTGCCATTCCTTGCTCCTAATGGGACCCTGAGGCTTTGCTAACCCGCTTTTGGTAGCACTGCTTGTAAAGGAGGAGAGCTCTGGCTGCAGTCAGAGTCCCTCCACCATTTGAAGCAGCATTTGTGGTCCTCTCACTGTGTTTTCTTCTCCAGAACAGCTGCTGAGGTCTGTATGAATCCTCACCCCCTGATGCACAGTGCAGTGTCTGCTCAGCAGTGCTGGAAGGCAGATTGCAACCTCTTCGGGTGCTGTTTCTCACCCTCCTTGCCCACCCCCATCCCATGCAGTGCTCTTGGAAGAAGAATTAGAATCCTTCAGCTTGCGTCTTGCTGAAGATGCACCAGGAGGAGCTGGTGGCCTCTTGCTGCACGTTGCAGACCCCGCAGGTCCCATTTTGCTGCTGTTTGTGCAGTGGAAACTTCCTTCCAGCACTGCCCAGGCACCCGAGCTGCTCCCCAACCCCGTGCTGAGCTGGCTGTGTTGGTGCCATGCTGCTGAGCCATCACATTCGTACGGCTGCCTGCTCTCGGAGCTCTGCAAACAGCGCAGGTGGAAAAAAAGGAACTGTGAGGAGCCCCAAAAAAGGGCTGAGCGGCGACAGCACGAAAATTAATTCCATTCCAGGGTAACTGTGCAGCATCAGGCCGTGTCATCAGCGCAGGTGTGAGGTGGGGCGGTGCGTCCCCGTGCTCCGGTGGCACAGCGCTGGGACGCGGGCGGTTTCCCTCTGTGCTATAAGAGGAGTTCCCTCTGGGTCAGGCGTGTGTCACCAGAGCTAAATTTACCCACAGCCATCACTGAGGTGCGGTGGTGAGTCAGTCTATGACAACCTTATGTCAAGGGGTGGAGGGGGCTGCCAGCCCCCAGCGATGCCTGTCCCAAATCAGCGCTCAGCCCATGGTGCACCTGAAGCAGGGCAAAGGGACAGCGAGATGCTATTCCTGGGTTTCCCCATGTTTGGGGGAATTTGAAGACTTTCCAACCTCAATTCTGGCTTGGAAATGTAAAAAGGAAAAACAAAGCTCACATTTGGGGGATGAATGAGTTCATCTGTTCTCATCCAGGAATACTTCAGCTCTTCGTTGCTGTGGGAGGAGGGGGAGGAATGGGAAGGAGGGATGCTGCCGCATGGGTTTGGGTGTTCAGAGCTGGGAAAGATATAACAAATGGGCTCTGAGGAATGGCACCTGAGACCAAATAATGGGAGAAATTCCTTAGGACCCACAGGCTATAGCCAGCCACCCCTACAAGCTCGGCAGGAGGAGGTGTTTTGCTGGGAAGGCTCTGTTCCCCCCTCTGTTGCAGCTTCATAAGGTAAGGAGTCCTTCGGTGGCTCCAACCGCCCTGCAGAGTGGAGGCAATGAGGGCTACTGGTCGTCACATCTCTGTGCTCAGCTCAGGGAGAATCCCCACAGCTCTATTTTAGGAAACCTGGAGATTTGGCAGCAGCCAGCAGAAGGAAAGGGCTGAGTGTGGAGTTATGGGTGCCAGAGCAAATCCCGACGTCTCCCTGTGTTCCATTGGGAGCTCCCATGGGAAGCGGCTGGGGAAGTGGTGACCGACTTTGTGACCTTCACCCAAACCCCCAAACATCACACAAACTTTATTAGAGGTGAATGGAGAGCCTTTGGTGCTCAGCAAGAACCATATCCACAAGGAAATGGGATGTAAACCTTTCGCTGTTCCTTCTCCTATCTATTATACATGAGCCATCAGAGCAGAGTATTAATAAAACAGGAGCGAAAGCACTTGGCGCTGCCCTCCCCTTAGCAAAACAGCGGAGCAGAGGCCATCAGCTCCCACCTCTGAGGTCTGGAGCTCCATCTGCTCACTGCTCCAGGACTGTGCCTGGCACAGGGAGCACTCTGTGCTGTGGGTGATAGGATTCACACTGGGGAAATTCTGGACGTGGCAAAGAAACAGGGTTCAAAATGTCTTAGCATGGTGCAGAGCCCAGTGGGAGATGGTGCTGTGATAAAGGGGAAGGGCATGGAGAAGGCTGGTCTGGTCTGAGTGCTGCCTGAGTGTTCGTGTGGGTGATGGGTCCCCAAACCACAACTGTAGCTTTTGTCTTTTGAGAAAGAAAAGGAGGTTTTGGTCCTACCCCTGCCTACCGACAGCCCAAAGCTTTGTCGGGCTCCTTCCTTCAGCCACCATTTGGGATAGGAGTGAGGAGATGGAGGAGGCTGCTCAGGGTGGTTGCCATTCAGGAGATCTGTGGTTTTGATCAATGATTTGAGGATTTGGGTTTGGAATGTGTCTGTGCTCTCTCCTCATTGGCTGTGCAGAATGCAGAGCTGCAGAGGTGAGGTCTGGTGGCAGTGCCACCACAGCCAAAATGCTGCATTGCTTTCGGAATGGGGAGCAATAATTAAATGAGCAGTTTGAATTTGATATATTGTTCTCATTTAGACAGAAGAAGCAAGTCTGGCTTTGACCATGCATGTTACATTTTAATTCTTTTCTCATGCCAAGAAATACAAAGGAAGTATATAAGGTACACCATATCATCCCGCAGAAAAAGAAACATCGACCAGCAAGGAGATTCCTGGAGTGTCCATGGCATCGCTGAGCGCTCCTCCAGCTGGGCTCTGAGGATTGGGGCTGTGCCCTGGGACACCCCTTGCTTTGAAAAGGCTGCTCCCCTCCCTCCCTCCCTCCCTCCCTCCCTCCCTCCCTCACCCCTTGGGCTTGTCCCCAAGCATGGGAGATTTTAGCTTTGCCAAATTTGGCTTTGCCAAAATGGAAGAGTGCAAGCGGAAAGAAAATAACTGGCATTCAATCTGCAATCAGTTCATGTTGGGCAGCGATGAGCGGCCAAGTGCTGGGATGGGGCTGGGGGTACCGGGGATGGGAGCAGCTCATAGGGGTGGCTCAGCCCCATCCTGGGCTTGGACTGAACAGGAGTGAGGTTGGTGTTTAATTGGCAGCAACTGGAAAGCAGGGAAATAATGATTAGAAAAAGGGAAATCATCACCAATGCAGCAAACTGGGAAAGCTCTTCTGTCGTTTTCTTCCCTTTATGCTAAAACCCTCGTGGTCCTCTCCACCAGCAGTCATCAGTTGGACACTGAGTGCTGTGCATCCCTTCTGCCCCACGGTCACTGCATCCCACAAAGAGCCTGGCTGAAACCACAGTGCTGCAGAGATCAGCTCCTGCAGAGTCCTGTGTGCAGGATTGGGCTGCAGAACGCACCAGGAGCTCAATGGAGAGTGGGGAAAGGGTCTGGTAGGTCCTGGGAGCCTTCTGGTACAGCACAGGAGGTGGGTTGCAAGGAAGGAAAACATTTCGTCTGGCTGTAGAGATGTTCCACTGTGTCTAAGCGTGGGATGGGGAGCACAGAGATGTACTGAAGAGTGCAGGGCAGCGCAGTTGTATCCAGCCAGAAAGGAGATGAAAAAAGGGGAAGGAGTTGAGGGGTCTTTGTGTTTTATGGTTTTGGGGTTTTTTTTTATTGGGAAGTTGTTGCTCTCTCCTGCACTCAGATGGCTTCTGGTGCCTCTGCTGCCCCTCCGGTCCTGCTCTGTATATCCTCGAGGTGGTCCTGGCTTGCAAAGAGCCCTCCGGAAGCATCAGATCCAAAGGACGGATGCATTCCCTCCTACTTATGTTGAGGAGGAGAAAGAACTGTTTTCTTTTCTGAGCTGCTGGCACACGTGACTTGGAGCAACTTTGCCATCTGTGCGATGAGAATAGCGCAGCCCTCGCCGCGGGGCTGCAGCCGTGGCAAAGCACTTCAGGCCGTGAGCTGGAAGGCTTTGTGTAATGCCAGGGCAGCGTTCCATCCTCCATTTGGTGCTCTCAAGTGCTGCAGTTTCCCCCACGTGCTGACCCATCTCATCCTCGGGGATCCCCCCTCCAAGAGGGACAGGGGATCAGGTGTCAGTGGGCTCTGCACACAGCCAAGCACAGAGCTTCTCCAGCCCTGAGTGTGCAAGGAATGAGTTGCAAACGCAGGAGTTGAATTTGGTCCGTTTTCAGAAGCTCACAGTTTGCAATAAAACGCAGGCAAAGGGACGGGTGGGGAGGCAGCCCAGGAAAGTGCTGTTGTACCGTGCTATTGCTCTGAGTCCCTTCACCCCTTTTGGATGTAAAGAAAAACATAACGGTGGGCGCAGGAATTTGGCTCTCCTATTCCGTGGGTTCAGATTACCTCTACCCAAAGGAAACCGTGTAACAAAGAGCAGCTAAACAAGTGACAAGAGAACAATCCCATCTACATCCCTATTGTTCAAGGATTTATGGCACAGCAGCTCTCCCCACTGCCTTCCCATGTGCCCCACGCTCACCAGTTTGGGAAGGATGCAAGCACAGGGATGCTCGGGGGCTCCTCTTGGTGCACCACAGTGTACAACAGCTCCCAGATGGACAGAGCTCTTGGACATGTTGGGTTTGGTTTGTGGATCTTCCAGGTAGGGTGCCCCCAAAACACCCCACCGTCCCAGGGCAGGCTGTGGGTGCAGCTCCCACGTCTGTAATTTGGAATTGCACCAGCAAAGTTTTGCTAAAAGAAAGGCTTGGCCAATGCAAAGCCAATGGGCACAGCCAGGAGCCATCTGCAAACGTACAGCAACAGGAACCTTGCTCAGTCTGCACAGCCGAATGAAATGCCAGCACCAGCATCAGCCCACAGTGGGAACAGAGAGGTCGGATGGGGCTGCATGGCGTGGAAGACTTGGCTGGGAGCAGCGGGGCTTGGGACGATCATGGGGAGCAAAAAGTCAGCATTCTTTACATGTTTTTAAATACAAAATGTTAAAAAATAATAATACTCATGGACCCGAGCCCAGCACGCTCCAGTGGTGCTGGAGATGTCCAAGGAGCAGAAGATGGGTAATGACAAGAGCACAACTCTGAACTCCTCCATCCCTCTAAAGGTCCCCTGGAGCCCTCAGTTGGAGCCGAAGAGGCGAGGGGAGATGAGCACGGCCATAGGGCCGGATCTTGCTGCAGCTCTTGTGTGATGAACACGACTCAGCAGGTAGGAGGGCTCTGCTCCTCAGTGCCGCTGCTGTGGGTTAACCAGGAGCTGTGCTCAGTGCCAGTGGCATTAACCTCGCTTTGGGTGCATGGAGAAGGAAACGTGTGGTTGCACAGAGAAAGCGTGATCCCTTCCGTTAGCGCTGCGCTCCCATGCAGCAGCGCCCTGCTCCGCCAGCCCTGACATCTGCGAGTGATGAAGGGGCGTGGATGGACGAGCAGACAGGGAGAACATTCCCAAAGGCATGCAAATGGTCAATGTCTCTTTTTTGTTTGTCTTTTTTTTGTTTGTTTTCCCCATCAAAAATACAAAAGCACCCACCGCATCTCCGAGCACCGCCGCGCTCTGCAGCTCGCCCTCCTCATGCATGGAACACCGCTCCGCTCCTGGTGGCAGTTTGAGCTTTTGGGTGTTTTTTTTTTTTTTTCTGTTGTTTGTTTGTTTTTGCAGAGACAGAATTCGATGATTTAAAAAGCAACAAACCCCCCCAAAACGACAGTGCAAAGGTCCTTAGGAGGATTCCTCAAAATGCCGCGGTCCACCCTTAGGTTTTCCTTCAAACAAGCTTCGGTCTGGAATCTCCCTCCTCCTCCTCCTCCTGTCCATCCCCCAGCGTGGTCTCCCCGCCCTGTTGGAGGGGAATGAGGTAGTGGATTTCCCCTTCTCCTCTCTGCTCACATCCAGTTCTTGTCCCTTGTCCCCTTGCCGTGTGTCCATCCCCTCTTGTCCCCAGAAGGCGGTGGAGCAGCCACGCACGTTCCTCCAGATGGGCTCCGCTGTCACAAGTTTTTGTTGCAAGGCTGAAAGTAAAAAAAACCCCAAAAGGAGCGCTGTCTTCCTCCTCTTCGAGGTATTTGCATGCTACGTCTTCTAGGAAACTGGAAAACAGAAAGAGGGTTTCAGGGCAACTTCCAGCAGAGGTGCCCCTGATGCCTTTGGGGTTTGGGCCATGGAATGGGCGAGATGTGACATTCCCATGTCCCCAAGTGCTCTGAGAAGGTGGCTTTGTGGTTGGGAAGATCCCCACACACCCAGCGATGGCACCACTGGGCAGGCTGACTTGTGGCCTCAGTCCCTTTGCTTTTATCCTATCAGAGAAACCCACCTCAGCCTCACTAAGGTAAGTCCTTGGGTTATAGCCAAAATACTTTTTGCCTGGGGGATCTTATATGGGATAGCAGAGGAGGACCTCAAATTCTGGTCCTATTCCTGCTGCAAGCATTCCCTTCTCTGGGACATATTGCATGTGGTGGACATATCAGCACAGCATAGCAGTGCTCACTGCCTCGTGCTGGGTGGGAATGATGCGTCCTAGGGGCAGGAGTGTCCCATAAACTGCCCACGGAGCCCCACAGACAGGGGAAAAAAGGAGAGGTCACTGCTTGAGCAGGGGAAACGAGAAGGAGGTGTTACCTCGAACGCTGAGCGAGACGTAGAGCACGATGATGATGGTCCCCAGCACGATGGAGACGATGCTGAGCAGGCGGGCCATGCGGCCCAGGCGCCGGGCTCCATCCACATCCCCCTGCTGCCCGCTGTTCCGCGACTGGGGGGAAGCATAGAGAGAGGCTCCTGAGAGAGACTGCAGCCCCAAAATTCAGCAGCTGTGCCACCGAGGCACATGGATTGGATCTTGGCCGATTGGTTGTCCCCTGTCCCCCAAGGGTAGGATGGTGATGAATGGGTTCAGGTCTGCATTTGGGTGAGAGGTCCCTGGCCTGGGATGAGAGGCATTGACCAGCAACAACCACCCCTCTCTGGAGCTTTTATGGAAAAATAAACAACTGGGATTTGGGACTTGGGTCCCCAAAGTGATTCATTAACTGGGGGGTGGGATGGGGAAGGCAGTCACTGGTGGCCTGGGGTCCATAGGGGATGGAGGGTGCCCTGAGAGCTGGAGCTGGATCCTTCAGTGGAACCAGCTGAGAAAGGTTTGGGAGGGAGGAAAATAGGATAAGGAGCTGTAAGGCCCATTGGTAGTGATCTCAGTTGTTTGGGGTGGGCTTGGAGTGGGGAAAAGGCATAGGGGAGAGAAGCAACATGGGCAAAGAAGAATTAAGAATCAAGGATGAAAAAGTATCAAACAATTGCACTTTCCTTTCCAAAAATGTGCATCTCAGATGCACTGCGCCATGTGTGAGCTTTCTTGTATTGAAAACAAAAGAAAATGAGCAGCTGGGAGAGCCAGCACAGCTCCAACTCCATGCAACTCCATTACCTACAATGCCCTCAGCTTGTATCACCCCATAAACGGCGATCTGGCATCACATGGCCAAACCATTGCACTGGTGTTGGGCTCAAGACCTCGCTCCCTTTGGTTCCCTACAGCCCCACCTGGGACAACCCCCAAAATCAGCAGTACACAGCCAAGAGCTTGTTTGCATTGCAGAGCAGGAGGGGAGGAAATGAAGCCCCATGGGATGGTGCAGAGGGACAGGGGAGAACACAGCCATGCAGGGATAAATGGGGTCCCTGAGCTGCTCGCTGACAGCTCCCGGCATTTGGGATTTTTATAGGCTCAGATGTTTGTAACCAAGTGTAATGTTTCTGCAGGGTGTGGGTTAGATTGCGGTGAAACATATTTGCAGCTCTAGCTGTCTTCCAAGGAAAATATATGGGCTAACAGATTCGACATATTTATCACTACAGCTTCTGGAAGTGTTCAGTGATCGTTTATCCTGAACAATTCTGAAAAATACATCAGCATCAGCGTGGCGTGTTTAGCAAGCATTTGGTCCTGCACATATATTATTCATTGGAACGGTTTGATTATAGCTGCTTCCTATCAGCCACCCTGTGATTTTCATTCTCCATAAAACCATGACCATTTTCTTTATTAATCGAGACGCAGAGGAGCCCCAAAGGGCAACATGCCAGCATTGTGCTAAGGGACTCGGTGTCACGGGGAACCTTTTAGGGAACCCAACCCAACACAGAGCTGGGGCTGGAAGGGACCCACAGCAAAATGCATGGAGCCAGGTGAGTGCCATCAGGAGAGCCACCCTGTGCCAGTCCCAGGGACAGAAAGACGAATGGTTGCAGCCTCTCTCCATCTATGAACTGGCTTTGGATGTGCTCTGCTGAGTGCCACCCGTTACTCAGAATCAGTCATTAATCCTCCACGCTTGCATTTGGTTGAAGAAAACATTCCACGGGAGGTATAAATCATCACCAGACTGAGATGGATGAATGCACCATTTACATGGATAACACACAGTTTGACTTCTCCCACACTGCTCTCTAGCAGCAGTGTGGGTTTGGGGCACACTGTTTTACTCGGTGTGGGTTCTCACTCTGTGTTTCACTCCCCTTGGTCTGCTCCTGCTGTTGGGTGCTGTTGGGTGAGCTCTGCACTCCCATGGGACTCTGGCTCTTCTCCAAGCAGATGCACCCCAGGAGCAGTGAAAAAGCCACCAAGTGCTCATTTCCCCACGACCACCAGGAGCAGGAAAGGCCCAGGGGCTGCAGCTTATTTGTTTCCCCGGCCCTGGCCCCTATTGGAATCTGAGTGCAGCGTTTGGAAAAAAAATAATGATTTATGAGACACTAACTCCACAAAGCATTCATTTGCTTCCCTCTCTGCTTGCCGCTTATCGCCCAGCAAAGCTTTCATGTGCAAAAAAAAAGCATTGACTTAGGAAAAGAAAAAACACAATTGCAGAGCTAGAGGGAAGTCGGCACACCGCAGGGAGGCTGCCCACCCCCCAGCATGAAGGGTACCCGGGTGCCACGGAGGTTTGCAGGCAGCTGCACATCTCTGGTTCTGTGCTGTGGGGGAATGACGCCTCTGTATTTTGGGTGGAGAGCAGGGGATGGCTTTCCCTGAGCGTTTTCAAAGACGAGATTTGCCTCCTTTGCAAACGCCTGGTGGGGAGGCTGGCCGGGGGCTGTGCAGCAGCAGGGGAAGGGGGTGGCCGTGCTCGCGAGGCTCTGCTGAGACAAGTGGGAGGCGGCTGCCTTTCTTCTCTCCTGCTCTGATGTCGGTGTGTTTGCTGAGGTGTGGGGGATATTTAATGGAGAAAATTGCTTTTTCGGGACAAATGTGGGAGCTGCAGGTGCAGCCTTCTTCCCTTTGAAGTGTCTGAGGGCAGAAGCGAGCCCCCCGCCCGGGTCCCCCCGGTGCTGCAGGGTTGGGTTGGGCTGCTAAGGGGCGGAGAGAGGGAGAGACCTCGTCAGTGCCTCGCTGCTCCATCCCAGCTGGGAATTGGGCTGCTCATGGCCACCGGGAGAGGAGAGGGCATGGAGTCAGGGCAGGGCGTGCCTCAAACCGCATCCCAAATCCTGCATCCTGAATGAAGCCACGTCCCAAATTCCAAACCACACATTTCGAATTCCAAATCCCGTATTTCCAAATCCCACATGGCGCATCCCAAATCCCGGATCCTGAATCCCGGATCCAACAGCCCGGGCTGTCCCACTCCATTCCCCCGTGAGCCATCCCAGAGAACCCCAGTCGAGGTATGGAAGCAGCAGCACAACCCTTCCGAGCTCCGAGCCCCGAGATCCGATCACTGAGCCCCGAAATTCGAGCCCTGAGCCCCAAGAACCGATCTGTGAGCCCGAGCTCCGAGCCCCGAGCCCCGCCCGGTCGCTCCCCGCCCCGAGCCGCCGCAGCACCGCGGACAGCGCCGCAGCCCGGTGCCGCCCGTCGGGGCCGCACTCACCATGATGGAGAAGACGAGGGCCACCACGTTGATGGGCCAAACGGGGCAGAAGCAGGAGAAGATGGCGAGCACCAGGTAGTCCCGCGGGCGGCCCTGGTCGGCAGCCGCCGTGCTGGTGGCGGTGGAGGAGGCTCTGCCCAGGCTGAGCCGGGACGGCGACAGCGGAGCCGCCTCCAGGTGCCCGACCGACACCGACTTGTAGGAGAGCCCGTGCCCGTTGCGCTCCGCCTCGCCGGCCAACGCGGCCGTGAAGGATTTGGAGCCCCGGAGGCCCTCCCGGCCCTCGGTGGCGGCCAGCAGCTTCTCGGTCTCCTGGAGGCGGCTGGGCAGCACCGTGCCCGAGCCCGAGCCGGAGCCCGAGCCCGCGGGCGCGGCGTCGCCGCTCGCCATGGCCCGGCGGAGCGGGCTCGGAGCTCGCCCCGCCACCGCCGCTCTGCGCTCGGGGCTCGGCGCCCCGCGGGAGGCCGTGCCGGAGGAGGGGCCAACGGGGCTCTGCCCGCGGGGCAGGAGTGGGGCAGCGCACCGCCCCCGGGTTGGCTCGGTTCCTCCCGAGGAGGGGATGCTCGCCGGGATGCGGAGGGCCGAGGCGGGAGGGAAACCCCCCGTGGGATCCTCCCACTCACCCACCCACCCTCCGCGCGGTTCCGTCCCGCCCCGCGGAGCCCCCCCGCGCTCGGATCCCCGGACACAGCAGCGGGTGCGAGGGGCGGGAGGGAGGGTTCTGGCGGCCCACCAAGCGGCGGCTCTTCGCCACCGGCTCCGAATTCTCCCTCCCCGCTTTGCCGGGGGATTCCCGGGTGCGGAGTGCCACCTGTGTGCCCGCCCCGCTCCGGCTGTCACTCTGTGGGGACCCGAAGAGCCGCTGTCCACCGGCAACCCCACACCCTGCAGCCTCCGGACAGAAAAGGGATCCGCATTTATAACCGTGAAGCTGGGAGCCTCGATGGTCTCAAGTGTTTTGTCTTTCCTGTTCTCTCATCTCTCCGAACATTTATTTCCATCCGTTTTGCTTTAACACCAAAATGTGGGGTAAAAACTGAAAATAGAATTGTGATGGAGAGGGATTAGTGCTAGGGTGGGCGTGGGTTTGGTTTGGCTTTCACATCTCTGGATCCTGGTGTTCCTGAGCTCACACCACAGTGTATGAGCGCTGGACACAGGCAGAGCCTCGCCGCGTAGCAGGGGATGCTGATGGGAGACATAGGATTCCTCCAGCAGCCATGGCTGCAGCCCTCCTGGAAAGGGGAACATCTGCCGGAGATGAAAGCCAAGATGTCTCACACCGACAGCTCTTGGAGGAGGATCCTTTGCTGAGCAGAGAGCTCTCTCTCCTGGCTGCTACGGGCTTTCCTCTGCCAGGCTCATTTCCCAGCTCCCCCACCCCACCCTGGGTCTAAAGGAGGAAGGCTGGCACACGAGGAGCTGAAGGCTGAGCCCTCCCCTGTCTCAGCCAGGAGCTCGGTACCAGATCATCCCAGAGATCCACTTTGCAGTCACCAGGAGGAAGCATGGGTTTTCCAAAGGCAGATTCCAGGATCCTCCTGGTCCAGGCTTACAAATCTGTCTGCGTACCAATATGTGCACCAATGGGCATAGCGTTAAAAGTACAACCGAGTTAACCTTTCCCAGCCCCTGCTCCCTTAATTCATCAGCTGGAACCAGAGCCAGGGGCTTTAGTGTGATCCACACACACCATCTGTCCACCTCACACACAGTAACAGCCAGTGCCCCGATGCTGGGTTTTTAAGTCATGTTTTCTCACAAAGCAAGCAAAAGAGAATAAATAACGGTCACAATTTCCAGCAGAGAAACCTCACAAGAAAAGAAACTGCAGAGCTGGCCCTTCCTCCAGCACAAAGCAACCTCCTCCACGCTTCCCAGCTGAGTTTCCAGGCTTTGCTGGGCTCACGGCACCTCAGCTGAGCTCCACGTCCCACTGCTCGCACGCAGTCCCATCCCACTCCCCGCTTTGTTACCTTCCCGGCACCGCTTCGCCCTCCCCGCTCTGTGGCTCAGTGGATGGGGAAGCATTGGAAGCCAGAGCTCTGCAACCCCCCCAGCTGCCAGGGGAGCGGTGCAAGAGGGAGGGCTTGAGGGTTGCTTGCGTGCTTCTGCTGACTCCCCACGGGGTAAAACACAGGGCTGGCTGCTGGGCGATCCTCCTGCGGGCTCTCATAGCACTGGAGTTGGCTCTCAGGAGGATAGCAGCTGTAACCCACAGCACTGGGGGGCAGGAGGCGGCCGTCCCGCACGCCCTGCCTGCGGCACTCGGAGTGGGTGCAGGGCCAGCAGTGCAAGGACAGGGACAGAGCGGCGATGCGGTGGATGGCTCTCCGGAGGGTGGCGATTTTGGAGAGCCTCTTGCCTCCGAGGTCATGCTTGAGGGCCAGGCGCAGGGCGTTGAAGGCTTGGTTGTAGTCCAGGATCCTCTTGCGCTCCCGCACGTTGGCTGCCATCCTCCTGGCCTTGGAGCGTGCCGGCCTGCTCCTCTTCCTCACCTTCATCTCCTCGGTGTCCCCCAGGCAGGCGGTTGCATTCCTCCCCTTAGGAATCCACATCTTCTGCCTGCAGCATGCTCGCGGTGCTGCCCCCACTTCCAGCTCCTCTTCTGAGCCATCAGGCTCTCCCAGCCGTGCTGCAGCTGCTCGGGACATGGCTGTGGTGAGCAGGACGGGGCGAGGTGCTCTTGTGCTCCTGCCTTCCTCAGGGCTGCCACACACTGCTCTGGGGTCAGGCAGCCAGCCCTAAAAACCCCACCGCTGTCACGTGGCTCCATCCCAGCCCCCAGGTGCCGGCCCTGCCCAGAGGATGCTCCCATTCAGAGACCTCTCAGATTGCCAAGTCCAGCCTCGGATCACCCCCACCATGCCCACTACCCTCGTCCCTCAGTGCCACATCACTGGGCAGGTGGCAAAGGAGCTGCAGCGCTGTCTGCCTCCTGCCTTCCTGCTGCTGGAAGCACTGCTGGGCCTGCCCGTATTTGCCCTTGTTGGTGGAGACGATGAGGCTCCTTTTGCCCCAAATCTCCTTGTTTCCCATTGCTTGTTTCCTAAATCTCCTTATTCCCCATGGGTCTCCCATCCATGGGATGGAGGTCAACAGGAGGGCCGGGCTGCTTGCAGTTTCATTCCCTGCCCTTTTGCCCACCTTTTCATTAGAGAGCAGCTGCTAAATGCCCTCCTGCACAACGGGGTAACAATGTTTTGAAAAATGGCCCTGGAGAGTCATTGTGACAAATTGTTGGGGCTACTGGTGCAGAAGCCAAGCCCTGGGAGAACATGGTCCCCTTTATCCATCCCTTCTTATCTGATCATCCTGCAGTGGGGTTGATCAATGGCTACAATTAGCGGGGCTATTTGTCTATTGCCCTTCTCCTTTCTTGGCTCTTTGAAGTGGGAGCTAATTTAGGTGCCTCTGCTTCAGAAACCCCATAAATCAGGAGCCAGGGCCTGGGGGAGCGGGGAGGATGAGGCAGTGGGACTTCAAAGAGAAATGAAGCTTGCAAATAGCTCTGAGCACCCACCTGTGCTCACCATGACCCTCTTGTTCTCCCGGTGGCCTTCTGGTCCCCCAGTCCCTGCAAGCTGCAGGCCCAGCTCAGGAACAAAAAGCAATTTAATTTTCTGGGGGGTGATTTCATGCCATAGTCTTAAGGAAATGCTACTCTGTGATGCCATGGGGATGCTTTGTTGGTGTGGGAAGTTGAGCCGACACAGGGCTGAGCACATAGATGTACCATGGCTCCTGTCGTACCCTCATCCCACCCAGAGCCCCAGCAATAGCCATGAAGCTTTGCTGGCCCCAGCCCTGCAGGGACTCAGCCCCAGCTCTCGGAAGGACCAGATCATAAATCACAGCTCGTCGGATGCCACCTGCTGCCTGTAATTAGCACAGCCCTCCAGGTGTCCCCACCTCGTCCTGGACATTTCCTACCTACCTGCCCATTACTGGTGGGCAGGTGGGGAGGGACACCTGCCTGGGGCTGCTCCCTCAGCCCCCCTGATTTATTGCTTTGCACTGGGGAGATTTATGGGTTGGGATGGGCAGCCAGAAATGCAATGTAAAGCTCTGCTGGGCCGTCTGCATGACAGGTGATGGAAGGGCTGTAATTTTCTGTCGCCACACATAAATCAGTCGCTCACAACACCCCCTCCTTCTCCCCCTCCACCTCCTGAGAGGGTCTCAGCACTGGGGATGGGCTGTCTTTCCAGCATGGAACAGGGCATTATATTTGGGCACTGTCCTCACCTGGGCTCCAGTGTCACTTCTGTCACTGGCCCCAACTCCCAAAATCCCCAAGGGGAGGCTGTGCCAAGAGGAGCCCCAAAACCCTCCCCATGGGAGCAACCACCGTGGGGACAGGAGCAGCCACTCTGGGGATGGAGGAGGTGGCTGTTGCAACACTTCCTGGGATCATACGTAAATGAATAGGGTGCTTTCTTCCTGCTGGGCCACAGCCAGGTGGCAACAAGGGACACAGGCTGTGAATCACCACCCTGAGTCACTTACACTTCCCTCCTCTGGCGAAAGGGAAACACCATTCCTGTGTGAGGCGTGGGGAGCAAAGCACTGTGCATCAAGCCAGGTGTCACTGTCACTGATAAGAAGCCAGGTGTCACTATCAGAGTGCCATCGTGCCAGGTGTTATCACCAGAGCACCACCAGCCTGGGGATGCTGATAGCCATAAGCCTGGCACGTGCGCTGGGATAGGGCAGCTTCCACTACTCAGTGCCACTGAGGCTCACTTCTTGCTGGCTGAGAAGCAGCTCTTTGCAGTGCGTGGGATGGTTTGTGCCACTTGGTTCGCTGCTCTGATGCTGCTGGCAGCAGGCACCGCCTCATCTCAGCACTCAGCATCCTCCTGGCACATGCCAGGAGCTCCAAGGTGGACCCTCACCAGGAAGGGCTCGGACCAGCTGCAGGTACACGACCCTCTCAGCATCCTCCTAACACGTCAGGAGCTCCTTGGGAGACCCCAGGTTGCACCTCGAGCAAGAAAGGCTGCTGGTACAAGAGTGCTATGCTGGCACCGCTACCTCAGAGAGGTTCCTTTGACCTGGGGGTGGCTTCCTCCCGTGTTCCAGGAATGGACGCCGAGATCCGGCTGCAGAGAGTCGGGCCGGGAGGTGCCAGAGGGAGGTGGTAGCGGTGCCCCCGCCCCGTCGGGGCCGTGCCGAGGAGGAGCGGCCGGGGGCGGGCCGGAGGGGCCGGGCGGGAGCCGACGTCAGGGCCCGCGGCGGTGGTGGGGGGCGGAAGGAGGAGGAGGAGGAGGAGGAGGAGGAGGAGGAGGAGGAAGGCGGCGGGGAAGCCCGGGGATGGCAGCGGGCGAGGAGGCGACGGCGGCGGCTCGGGCGGACTTTGCCCGACATTGGCAGGAGGAATTCCCGGGGGAACCGGCGCCCCGCATGGAACTGGGCTCGGTGCGGGCCATGGAGCGGGAGCTGGAGCGATGCCGCCGGCACCTGCGGCGCCTGCAGCGGGCTCTGGCCGAGGAGCGCTTCAAGGTGCTGTACCTGGAGGCGGCCCTGGCCCGCGCCCCCCCCGCGCCCCCCGGCCCCGCCCCGCCGCCGCCCGCCCCCCGCCGCCCCCCGCGGCAGTTCCCCGGAGGGAGGCAGCGACGGCAGCTCCGGAGCGGAGGACGCTTCCTCGGCAGGTGGGTGGCGGGGGACAACGGCCCTGCGGGTCGGTGCCCGACAGCGGGGTTGGCCCCTCCGGTACGGCAGAGGGGTTGTGCTGCCCCGCGGCCCCCGCGCCGGCTCCTCGCCGGGCTGTCCCCGTTCGCACGGTCAGGGGGTTTCTCGTGCTGTCCTCCCGGGCCACCCTCACGTGCCAAATCCGAGGACGTCGTGCTCCTGTCCCCCCACCCTGTGCCATCCCCGCACGTGGTCACGGCACGGCAGCGGATCTGGAAGTCTCCCCAGGAGGTCCCCATCACACCGCCAGGAGCCACTCGTGCCTCAGTTAACGTCACCCCCGGCCTCGTGCTGTCCTGCTCTCAAGGGCATCCCGTGCCAAGGCCCCGTCCTTGGGCCGATCCCATGCAGCCACTTCTTGGAAGTGCCACCAGCACAGCAGCCACCTCCAGGCCTTCGGATGCTGCACAAAAGCCACTTTCTCCAGGTGCCTTAGCTCAGGGCTGTGAAGTCCTGCAGCCTCTAAGGCAGACGTGTGAGGTGTCCGGGCATCCTGAGGACACATTATTTTGCGAGCTGCTGCATGCTTCGTGGCACTGAGGGCGCAAGCAGCCAGCACTGTCACATTGTCCTACTTCCAGCGGCCTGGAAGTTGTTATTGCATCATCCCGTGTGCTTTCATCCTGATTCAGACACAGCCCTGACAGCCAGGAGATGGCACTTAAGTCGCTGACTGCAACTGACTTGCAGTAGTTTTGCTCTTGCTCAGTCTGTTGGGGTTGATTTGTTCCCTGCCCCAAACAAACTGGGCCCAAACAATCGGCTCCCAGAGCTGGGGGCTGTGTGGGTGATGGTGATGGTGACAGTGGTGGGCTCTTCCCAGCACGTCCCATGCAATCCCTTGGCATCAGCACTGCTTTGTTGTGCATTATAAGGGGCTCAGTGTGTGCTGACATTTCACAGCAGAGTCTGAGCGTACAATAAGCAGCGTGTGGCTGATGACTGGATCCCCCTTTTAGTTACGTGCGGCTCATTTATTGCTCTTGCCTTTTCTTCTCACTTCTCTTTATTGTTCAGCTGTAGCTACCAATTCCTGGTTGCAGTGCTGCTTGCCAGCTGGGCTGTGATGTTGTTGGTAATTTGGTGCCTGCTGTCTGGTTTGGGGTCCCCCAGTATTTTCATGAAGTTTTGGGCTCTCCTTCTGTAGGCGGCTGAGCTCATGGTAACGTAATGCAGCAGTGCTGGGTATCGCCTTTATGGGAATTACCATGGGGAACACAGTGGTTTCCGTTAAGTAGCTTGTGATTAATCTGATTTAAAGCGAGGATATCTACAAGATGCCTCCGTCTGCAGCTATTGCATGAGAGGAGGGCATGTGGCAGCCAGATATGTGATGCTGGCATTGGAGATAACGCCCTTGCCAGTTCTCTCAGGACCGACCCCATCGGAGCGTCAGTGAGCAGATGGCTGAAAGGAAGTGTGCAAAGGGCTGGCATTCCCTTCATCTGGCCATCACCTGTCCCTGTGCTGGGGATTGAGAAGAGGACTGGGGGGATGCATGTTGGGGGGATGCCCTGAGCTCAGTGTTTGGGTTGCAATCAGAGGAAGAGCACCTCCGTACTCGGTTTCATTGCTGGGAAGTTTAGGAAGAGGCCTGCTTGGTGTGAAGCTGCTTTGCTGCGTGATCTCTTCTTGTGGACACACTGCAGCCCAGCAGGATGAGGGCAGAATGTTTGGTGTCGGATACAGCACAGCAGGAGTGAAACCCCCTGCCCTCCATTAGCTGGAATCGCATCTCGTGGTCTCTTCCATGAATGCAATCACCCCACGTTTGCTGTGACCTTGGGAAGTGTGACCCGAGTCCTAGGGGCAGCAGTGGGGTCCCCATGGCACAGGAATAGTGAGCACAGCCCCAATGGAGCTGAGGGGATGAGATCCCAAAAGCCCCAACAGAAAAGAGAACAGAAAACAGCACGCAGTCCGAGGTTTGTCTCCATGCATCTCTTTTTGTCCGGAGCAGCTCATGGTGTGCAGGAGGTGATGGAAACTGAAATGTTTTGCTGTCACTTTGTAGATCTCTGTACATCCGTTTCCTTCCCTTTACAGCAAGGAGGGGCTTCAGGCAGGAGCTGAAGCTGTAGGTGTGTGGGTGGCCCCGAGCCTGGCCACGACATCTGTGTCCTCTTTATTTTTTAATGTTAACTTCGTAGTGTCTTCCACTGTTGAAAGAGTGTTTGTTTGGGTTTGAGCGCGCTGCGAGTTCCTCTTCTGGTCTGGGAAGGACATGCAGAGTGGCAGTGTTTAATTTTATCTGCTTGGGAGGGAACAAAACCCCAGCATGTGTGTGTGCGAGCCCTGCCTGGGACCTTTGAACCGTCCCCATCTGCTGTGGGGCCCAGCACTGTGCTTGGAGGTGCAGGACGGGGTGCTTTTCCAAGCACCAAGCTGCCTGGGGATGGGGAGGGGGGTCTGGGGAGGTGACACGGGCAGGTTGGCAGCATTAATGAAAACTGTAAAGAAGTGCCCTAGGGGGCCTGAATACATTTGCATTGTAAGTCCTACCAGGGCCGTGAAATCTGTTTTGCTTTTCTTTTTTTTTTTTTTTTTCTTCTTGTTTTTTGGCTGGAAGGACACTTCTGTGCAGTGAGGTCTTTGCTGGTGAGATTCCCCCTCCACCAGCTGCAGGAAAACTCATTTTCCCATTTTCTGCTGGTGGGGGATGTGTTCCCTTGGGTCAGAACAGAGTGCCCAGGTTAGCTAAGGGCTAAAACGTGCATCTGTCCAGGAAAAATGGTACATTTACCCCCAGCATCTCTGGGTTCCTCCTGCAGACCTTGTGACAATGTCCACAGGAGCAGCAGCCTCTGGACGTGGTGCTGTGTTGGGGTGCACTCCTCGCCTCTAAAAAACATCTTAAAATAGTCTTGGCTCTTCCATCCCTCCTCTCTTTATCAGTGTTTGCTAAGCAGGAGGATTTGCATATGTAGATGAGCAGCAGCGACGCCTCTCGGCTCCCTTGGATGTGTTTCAGGAGCAGAGCCTGGCCTGGGGCTGGGCCGGTCTGCCTTGCACTGAGCCACAGCCGCGAGCTTTGGGATGGAGCAGAGCTCTGGCAGATGGAGACCTTTGTGCTCAGGGCAGACACTTTCTTCCTGACTTGCCGACCACCATCTCTTCCTTTTCCTCTGCAGCCCCCCGGGTTGGTGCTGGGGCTCCTCCAGCCCCTCTCGTCCTGCTTTTGGCTGCGTGTTCTCCACTGATTCCTTCTTCCCCTCTCTTTCCCCTCACTGCACATCCCCAGCACCCCAGGGCCGTGTGGCTGTGGTCAGAGCATCCTCTTGTGCAAGAGCCCAGAAATAGCAGTGCGTGGGCTGCCCGGCTGCGGCCAGCAGATGCCAGGCAGGCAGTGAGAAACCCAACAGGGCACGGGGCTGCAGTGTGGGGGCAGCAGGCCTGGGCTCTGTCATAAGAATGCACCCAGTTCCATGAGCTGTTGTGCCCAGAGCCATGGGCAGAGGCTGTTGAGGTGTGTTGGAGTGTGTGGTTTCCACTGTGGGAGCCACCAGCTGCTGGGTGTCCATTCTGTTTCACTGCTACTAGGAGCTGGGTGTGCTCCATGTGCAGGAGTAGGATTGTGTTTGTTTGTTTTGATTTGGGCGTTTGTTTGTTTGCAAAGGCAAATGGGGTGGAGTAACCAAAATAAAGCACAGGTGTCTGGCACAGTGGTTGGCCCACAGGATATGTGTTTGCTGCATTAAGCTATCAGTGGTGGCATGGGGATGGTACCGCCTTGGGCATCTTGGTGAATACCGGGCATTTCTTCACTCCAAATCCACGGGATGTTTCCACATGTCTCCAAATGGCTCCTACCTCCATGGAGCAAAGTTGGGCTGTGCCCTTCGCATCCTTCCTGAGCGTATCTTGGCTGCATCACTTGCTGTTGTCACTGCTGGCTATCTGTGGGGTGTTTGCACTTTGGGGAGATTCCCTCAGTTCCTCACCCTCGTGCTGATAACAAGGGGAGTGATGTAGGCATACTGTGCACAGACAATCAGCTGCACAGGAGATGCTGAGAGCTGCCTGCCCCTATTCTGTGCAGGGCTATGCTGGTGCTGCACCCCCACAGTGGTGCTGCTGCTCCTGCACTCAGCATCTTCCTCTCTTGTGGAGGATATGTGTGCTCAGCCCTGTACCTTGCCATTGTGGGGGCCTGTTTCTGCTGTGCCTATGCATGCATGCCTGCTCACTGCTGCAGCTTGAGCAGCTGCTGCCTCCTCCTCCTCCACCTCCTCCATCCCTATCCTCAGCCCTGGCTTATGCTGCATGGGCTCAGAGAGTGCTGCCCAAGCACAGGAGTTGAGAGGACGGAAGTGGCTTTGCATCAGGGCTGGTTGTGCCTTGCAGTCATTCAGATGGAGGCTGCTGGGGATAGGAGAGCAGTGGATGCACTCATTGTGTGGGGCAGTGTGTCACCCCACTGCCTCCCCTGGGCACCATATGTGCCAATGGCTCGGGGAGGGGAGCTGTGGCACCAAGCAGTGCCAGGGTGCAGGGGTCCCCAGGATATCCAGAAGCATGAGGGCTGGGAAATGGCAGCACCTTCAACACTGACTCAGCATGTGGTGACTCAGCCCATGGAGGCTGGATGCGGCCCTCTGGGGACGTAAGGCTGCGCCTGGGCGGCACTGTGTGCTGTTGGCTGTGCCAAACTGTGCTCCCCAAAATGCATCCACCACCTCTGAGGGCTGTAGAATCCCTGGGAGCTGGAACCAGGCAGTGGCAGTGTTCCCCCACATTGAGTTTTCCAGGTGTGACTGCCAATGCCTCCCATGTCCTGGCACCTCACACCCTGGTGTTGTGCCTTCCCCACATGTCCCGCACAGCATCATCCTTCCCACACAGCTCCCAGCTGTCCCCATCACCTGGGCTGAGCCCATCCCCATGCAGGGCAGGATGTGGGTGAGGACAGTGGCTTGGGATGCTGCCGTACCAGCAGGACCAGGGCAGTGGTGCGGGTGCGGGCAGGAGGAGGGCAGGCTGAACGCTTGGCTGGTGTGCTGACATATTGGGGTTGATGACTCTGGCACTTTGTATTTCCTTTGGCTATACGCAGATGGGGAGGGCAGTTTAACCCCTGCCTGCCCATTCCAAGCTGCGTCAGCCCTTTCTGGGGGTAGCGGGGGAGGCTCCCTAGGTGCTGACTTCTCCTAAGGAGAGATACCAGCAGCGGTCTGGGAGCTGGGCATCCTTCAGCTGTTGAGGTTTGGCTGGACTGGGGCATCCCTGGAGCATGGGGAGGAGATTGAGGTTGGGGCAGAGGTGGGTGTTCCCGTGTCCCCCTATTGGCTCCGGGGTTGCCTGAGGCTCTGCATGGAGTCTCGCACCCCTGTGCCCATAAAGCCACCATCCCCACTTCCCCTCCCCAGGCACCGCGGGGAGCTGGCGTGGCTGCGTGCGGGGGACGCAGGGCTCGGCTCCCCCCGGCGAGGCAGAGGCGGGAGGCGGGACGCACTGCCATCGCCAGCCAGCACCTCCTTCCTTGGGCTCCCCTGGCAGAAGAAGAACCGCTGCGCGGCCGGGCAGGCGGTATCGCCCTGCTCCCAGCCAGCCCCCGCCTGGGCCTGCAGCCCCCCGCCTCCCCCTCGCTGCCTTTGTTGTGAGATGAGAGCCGGCTGGCGGGGCTGAACGCAGAGCATGGAGCCGCTGAGCCACCGCGGCCTGCCGCGACTGTCCTGGATCGACACCCTCTACAGCAGTACGTGCTCGGGGCGGGGGAGGGGGGGGCGGGAGGGCTCGGGGGGCCAGGTACCCCCACTATCTGTTAGGTGACGGATGGATGCTGCGCTGGTGATGCTGAGCTGAGGGCGGGCAGGGGGCAGGTGATGCCGGTGGGGGCTGTGCTCCCCCACCCCTGAGCATCCCTCATGTCCCGGTGGGGCTCTCCGGGGTTGGAAGTGGGGACCTGTGTCCATTGCAAGGGGTGGCAGTGCTACTGGTGTGGTGCAGGTCACTGATGCCGGAGCAATGTGACAGTGCCCATGGGGGCCTGGGGATAGGGGTGCTGCTTCAGTCCCTGTCTCTCAGTGGCTTTGGGTTGTCTCCTCTCCCCCAGCAGTGATTTTAGCAGAAGGATGCAGTAGAAACGCAGTCCTGTGGTAGTGGAACCTAAAGGCTGGCAGCAGGGAGTCCCCTGCAGCAGCACTGGGGCTGTGAATCCTTCCTGGCCCCATGGATGGGCAGCCAGGATCTGGTGTGGGAATAAGCCAGTCCTGAGACACCCAGTGCAGGCATCAGCATCCCAGGAGCATGGGATAGAGCTGAGAGAGGGGGGGCTTGGGTCTTTGCCATTCCTTCTGGGGAGCACTGAACCTGCATACACTGCTGTGTGGTTTTGGGGGTATGAAATCTGTGGATATTAGCTAGGAAGTGGCTGAGCATGGAGCCTGGCTCTTGTGGTGCAGGTTTGGGTGGGGAGGCAGGATGGGGTTCAGGAGTAATTGCACATTTGAATTTGCAATTCAGTGTGGCAAGAACCCAGAGCTGGGGTTGATCACGGGGTACAATGCATGGGGCTGAGTCCTCCAAAGTTTTCCATCCCAAATCCCCCAAGGCAGACCCTTGCAGTCAAAAGCATCCCTCTGTGCCAGCTTGTGCAGTCCTCCAGACCCAGCTTCCCTGCAGCTGCCTCCCTGCAGAGCTCACGGTGCCAGGGTCTATCAGGATGCCTAGGGATGGTAGCACTTGGGAGCAGTGAGCGCTCAGCACTTGGGCTTGTGAGCATCCTGGGATGATGTGCTGGCTGGGAGGATGCAGCGTGGGTGAGGAGGAGATGCTGTTTGTGTCGAGGAGGCCTGTGGAGGCAGGTCTGAGGCCAGCTCACGCATCCCTGTTGTCATGGTGAATTTTCACCCAGTAAAAATGTGGCATTTTCCCAAACCTTGCAATCTGGGAATGGCAAAGTATGTTCTCCCCCACCATAAGGATGTTGAACTGTGGGAATGGGATAGGGCAGGTAAGCGTTGAGGTGTGCGGAGCCTTGGATGTGGTATGTGCCCATCTGGGAAAGCAAAGGAAATGCCACACTGTGCTGCTGTGACAGTGCTGTCACCTGCCCATGTTGGGAGGAGCCAGTGGCCGCCCTTGGCCACGCTCATTCTCGAGCATCATTTCACTGGCATCAGCTTGGATGGCAGAGCTGAGATGTGATTTTCCGTGTGGGGACGTATTTCTGACCCCACCGTGGCTGTGGGACCCCAATGGTGCCAGTGTCCCTCAGGCACAAGCCTGGGGTACTGGGGGCTAGGAGCTGCAGCACCCAGGCCATGGCTGATTTGGGTGAGGGGGCTGTAGAGTGGGTTCTGATTCCTCTGTCCCCACATCTTGGGTGGAGCAGGAGGGTTTCCACTGCTGCTGGAGCAAAAATAGCTCTGGGTTTGGCATGGGCACAAGAACAGGCTGCAAGGGCAATGCAGCTGCGGGAGGAGGAGGGAGCAGTGTGATTTGGGCTTGCTGGGCTCTGCAGGCAGGGCTGTGAAGATGATAGGCCTTCAGTGTCCCTTACGCATGGGCAAGGTCCCTTTCCCAAGGTGGCATTAGGCACTGATCTGTGCACCGAGTGATGGCACGTCCCTTTGGATCCCTGCTTGCAGCACACCCTGACTTGTGTCCATCTGTCCTCGTGGTGAGTTCACTGATGGAGCCACTTGTGCTCTATGGACATGGGGGGATTACTTCAGAGAGCCTGTGAAAAGGTTGGGACGCTGCCAAGAGACACCTCCTGGCATCCTGCAGTCCTGGTGCGCGTGGTGACATGGCACTGGCGGTGTCCCCTGGGTGCCCAGGCACCCTCCCCTCCGTGTGTTCTGGGCTCCTGAGCGGGTACAGGACTCTGCCAAGGGTCCCTCTCCTTTCATGTTTCTTTGGACACTGCAGCTTGTCTCCAGGTCAAACCTGGGGCTGAAATCTGCTCAGGCTGGAGGCAAGCAATGGGTGCTTGAGGTCTGGGGCCATTCCTGCGTCTCCATGGACTGATCCCTTCCCCTTCTGTGCCTCTGTGCCTTTGTCACTACCTCCACTGCCGGAGGCAGTTGGCAAGGTCCCCAGCTGCCTCATTAAAACGGTGTTCCTCGTTACCCGAGCTGCTCCCAAGGCTGGCAGTGGGGTGGGGAGGTGGCCAGGTCCCAGCTCTGCTGCTGGGCTCAGCGTGGGCTCCTGCTGCTGCCGGCTGCTGCTGTGGCCCTGGTATTGAAGCGATGGCTTTGGCAAGGCTGGCATAGCCTTAGCTGTACCCATGTCACCATTTCTGGGGTGGGCTCAGGGCTGGGGTGCTGTGCTTCAGTCTGAAGCTACAGAGCTTGGCCAACAGGAGCATGGGGTTGAAGATTTTCAGGGGGGAACCTTCAGCTTTTCCCTCTCCCAGCTCCCCTCGTTAGACCCTAGCCAGGGAAGGGTCTGTGTGAGGGGCTTTGGGCTTCCACAGGGTGGGTGGTGTGAGGTGGGTGGTGTCAGGCCTCTAGAGGTTGCTCGTTAGCAGCTAATTGCTAATAAAGAGAGATCTGAGAATGGCTGGTCTGCCCTGCCCTGGTAAAATGAGGATGTCCTGTGCTGGGCTCCCTGTGCTGGGATGTAGGACAGTTCTGGTCCCTCCCTGCCAGCACTGCACGGCTCCTGGCGCTGTGCTCTTCGATTTAAAGATTTATCCACTTTAAATATTGAGCTGAATGCAATATTAATGGGACAAGCAACGCTGGCAGGAGCCGGGGGACTCCCCAGTTGAGGCTGTGGGGCGGTGAAGCGACAACAGTGCAGGGTTTGGCTTGGGATGGATGCAGCCCAGCGCCCTTCTGAGCGGGGATCTCAGCCATGGGGACACCCCAGGGGCTCGGGGCGAGGTCCTCATCCTCTTTGCAAGGTACTGGGGGGTTCCTGTGCCGCAGCTGGGCTCCCTTCCCCCTCCCCTTTGTCAGCATCTCGGGGCTGCTGCAGCCGCCTCTTCCCGCCGAGTGCTGCCGTTGCCATGGGAACCGGTTCGGCTGTACCCCGGCCCCCGCTGCGCCCTGGGCCCTCCCTGCAGCCCCCAGGCCTCGCACTGCTGCTTGGCCGTTCTCAGCTCCCACCCAGGGCTGAGGCTCCCCGGAATGGCTCTGTGTGTGTGTGGGGAAAGGGGGAGCGTGGCCTGGTGGCAACGTGAGGGTGAGCAGAGTCCTTCTGCCGTGTCTCAAGTCACTGTGTTGGCATCGCTCCCGCATGCCCCAGGTTGCCGTTGTCCCCATTCTTCCAGGCGGGGTGGCCGTGTCCCCCTCACCGGCATGTGGTGAGGATGAGGAGGATTGGATGCCAGCCCGCTTCCATCGCTCGCCGGCGCTGAGGGCAGGGCTGCTGGCGCAGGGCCGGGCTGTCTGGAGGAGCAGCTGCCCCCACACAGACGCGGCCTGCGGCTTCCCGGCAGCATGAATTATGTAAATGTAGGGAAAAGAGCTGCTGGTCGGCAGGTGGGCAGTGGCAGCTGTGTGGAGCGGGTGTCCTTGTCCCTGCTTGGCCTCGAGGGTTGGGAGTGGGGTTGTGAGCCCCTGAGTCGTTGTGGGGTGGGACGGAGACCAGGAATGCTTGGTGTCCCTGTCCCCACATCGCCCATCTCCTTCCTGGATGCTCACCGCCATCTTTTCTTCTGGCAGATTTCAACTATGGTGCAGAAGATTACGATGCCGAGGGCAACGAGGAGCCCAAAGCACTGCCAGAAGGCTCGGAAACCATGCCCTACATCGACGAGTCGCCCACCATGTCCCCCCAGCTCAGCGCTCGGGGCCAGGAGAGCGGAGATGGCGTCTCACCCACACCCACCGATGGGCTCAACACCGGGGTAGGTGGGCTGGGCACTGAGCTTGGCAGTAGGACCTGTGAAAATTGGGGCTGGGATGTGCCTTCTTTCCTGATGATGGTCTGGTGCTGCTGTGATGCATGTGACTGCTCGGCTTCCCAACCCCAGGGCTGGGAATGGTGCGGTGTCCATGGGTCACGTTGGTGACACTGCCCCAGACAGCAGGGGCTGGGTGCTGGAGCCCAGCTGGGAAGGTGTTGGGATGGACTGCTGTGCCCCTGCCCCTCTGTGAGGGGACAAAGAGCCGTGCTGCAGGCTCCATCTAGTGGCGCTTGGGGACAGCCTGCCAGCTGCAGTGGGACACCGTGTCCACCCCTTTCTCTTTAAAAGGAAACTCAGATTTAACTCCTTGAGCTCTTGAGTATTCTTGCAGATCTGCTGCGTTTTTATCCGTCGCCTTTCTCGGAAGGGAAATTAGGAAAGCTTTGGAGTAGGAAACTGAAAATAGAAGGTGTTTTTTTCCAGAATTAGGGTTTCTCTATAACCCAAGGGGAGCAGTGCTGTCCCAGGGGCCTGGGAGCTGCTGTCCCCTTGGCATGGCACTGGCTACCTCTGCTCCCTGTGCATAGCGACTGCTTTCTGGAGGACGGTGGAGGCAGGGACATGGGAGGAGGCAGTGTGGAAAATGTGGAGGTTTTTGTCATGGAAGGAGTTAAAGCCCTAACCCGGATGTTGAGGCGGAGGAGCACAGAGGTGTGGCTTCCTCCCCAGGGTACGGGTGCTGTGCAGCATCCTCTGTGTCCAGTCCCACGTGGATCCCACAGGTCCCATCATCCCTTGTTGAGCTGCTGTGTCCCCAGGCATGGTTCCCTGGCTCACCAACATGGGAGTGAGTCAGCCCCCACCCTGGTACCCCACTGCAAGGGAGTTTCATCCCCTGGCAGGGTGGTCCTGGGGAAGCAGTGGGGCTCTGGGTAGTCCAGAGGGTGTTGCCTTCTGCTCTGAGGCAGCGATGCCACCTCAGTGGCCATCTCAGCTCAGTGCTGGTCCAGCACTAACAGGATTGGGGGCTTTAGAGCTCAGCGCCAGCTCTGCCTCTGATCCCTTTATCTGCAGCTGCTTGGGCTGGGGCTTAGGGAGAGTGCCTTTGGGTGCCAGCAGCTGTGGTCTTGGTGCGCCTCTAGGTGGGTACATGTGTGTAAGCTGGAGCCTATTGTCTGGGTGGTATAGGGTGCCTGGCTCAACCTGACATCCCATATCCACCTGGTGTTGGAGGTGGCATCTCCAGCTTGGCAGGTTTCTGGCAGGGTCTCATCTTGTGAAACAGCAACTGATCCCAGAACTCCCCCAGCTGCATGGGGACCAGCCCATCCCACCTGTAGCCACGAGCATCCTGGCAGAGGCTGCGGCCACAGCACAGGGTGCTGCTGGTTTGGTGCTGAAGATGGTTTTCCCTACCCTGGTGATCCAATTGCTGTGTTCTGGGGTCCTGGGAAAGAGCTCTCTTACCAAATGTGAAAAGCCTGAGGTGCAGTGTGGATGCAGACCAGGGCTCCAGAAAGTTCTTCCTCCATTTTTTCATGCACCAGTGCTTTGTTTCAGGTTTTGAAAGGAGTAGGGAGGCGAGAAGCTTGTGGGGGCTGAGCATCCGCAACTACTGGTTCCCCTTTTTTTTTTTTTTTTTTTTTTCAGAGGAGAGTGGGAAAACAGCTGAAATGGCTCTTGCATTACCTCCTCCAGATATCTGCATCTCCAGTCCCTTCTTGCCTCACTCACCAGGGCCAGCGAGGCCCTGCGGAATTGCTAGATGTAGACCAGGTGCTCTGAGAAGTACCGCACATCAGCACCATTTCCCTGCTGAGGTTTCCTCTGGAGCAGGGAGGGGCCCAGGAGCCTTCATCTGTGGGGTTCAGAGTGGGGGGTCAGATGTCCTAATGGGACATGATCCCTTCTGCTGCCCTCAGGGGTCACTGGAGAATCCCGTGGTCCAGCTCTCCCCCTTCATGGGGATACTCATGGGCGATAGCAGGCAGAATGGTGCGCTGTTGCTTGCTGCTCTGGCTGGTGAGTCCGGGGAGGGCGTGGGGGTGTGGATGGAGGGTTGGGGACCTCTCCCCATAGAGTTCCCCCTTGATCTCTGGCTTCCCCAGTGCTGTAACTCAAAAAAAACATTTGGCGAGCTGTCTTGACCATAGTGTGAGCAGCCCCACCTCCACACCAGACGTGCATTTCCTGTAGCGAGAGCGCAGGGCGGAGCGGCAGCGCTGGCTGCAAAGCAGAGCGAAGCGGCACGGCGGGCAGCGGCCCTACGCTGCTGGCGGAGCACCCGGGGAAAGCGTTGGCCAAGGCAGAGCCAAGCAGCTCCTCCGTCTCCACTCGGGTGACCTCGCCGTCCCCGCTGCCGTCACGCGCGGGTGGCTGTGCTGCTGTGTGGGGGGAGCCCCGCAGCGGGGCCGACGGCCTGAGCTGGGGCAGGCGGGAGCACCGGGGATCCCATAATGGCTCCTTTCATCCAGAGGCTGTGGCCGGCATCCAGGGCTGAGTCAGGCCCGGCTGGCTCGGCTGCGTAAGTCCTCATGTCCGAAGCCTTGTGGGGTCCCCGCAGCCCCCCTGGTGCCCAGCAGGCCATGGAGGAGGAAGAGGAAGCCATAGGGTACCTGGATAAAGTCCTGGAGGATGAAGATGACTCTGAGCCAGGAACCCCCACCAGTCCCGGGTCTCCATTCTCGGCCAGTGAGAAGGTGGGCACCCATGGGACACCCTGCTTCAGTGCTGGATGGGGTGGGGATGGAAATGGGCTCCTTGCTGCTGCTGGCATGGGCCTAGGGGGCTTGGGTGTGAGGTTTCCCAGGGCAGGGGTGGGGAGGGAATTGAGTGCCAAGAGCTCAGCCTGCGCTTGTGTGTACCAGCTGGGGTGGGCTGCTGTGCTGGTGGAGCTGGGATGCTCGAGATGAGGCTGGACCACTCTGTGCCACTGACTCACTGCACAGCCATGAGCAAGCTCCCAGCCCTGGTACTTTGGCCCGGGAGGTGTCTGGGTGTCTCTAGCTACAGCCCTTTGCCTTCTAGCCCACCTAGCATGGTTGCTTCATGGGGGGGTGGAGGAGAAGGTCTCCATCTCTGTTCTCCTTGGGGTCTCCTTCACGGGGTGGCCGCTGGACCCTGTGTGAGGGTGGACTTTCTGCCCCTTGGGGCCATGGAGGTCCCACTGACACTGTCCCCAGGGGCATCACGGGCTCTGGGTGCAAATGTGCCCCCCTTATCTCCTCAGCTCTCACGCAGGGCCCAGCCTCAGGGGAAGCAGGAAGAGCCCGTGACTAATGGTGGCAACAAGCCTGCCAGCACCAAGCAGGCTCCCTGTGCTCCCCCCACAGAGCTCCCTGCAGCCTGGCCTTAATGGTACTGCTGGGCAGGGAGCACTGAGCTCTGAGCTGGCTGATGGGACGGGACTGAGTGGTGCCCACATGGAGTGAGACAGGAGAACTGTGTGCTTCCTGGCTGTGCTTCCATCCGGGGGGGGACTGCTCATGCCGCTCATGGCACCCGAGCGAGGCTGCTGTTGCTGTACCTTTGGTGTGGTGCCCAGGGCTGGCAGAGAGAGAGGACCGTGGTCCTGCTTAGCCATCCCAAATTGCTTGGAGGAACAAGCTGGTAGTTGTGATCCTCGCTCTCCAAATTAGGTTGTAACAGCTGGGTTAAGGCAGGGCTGTGTCTCTGCCTGGTGCTGCTCTGGTTGGCAAAGTCCAGCTCCTGAGAGTGAGCTTTAGTGCTGGGATGGGAATTTGGAGCACAGCGTGGGTTTGAGGCAGTCCAAAGCCCGAGAAGCGTTCAGGGTTGTGCCTGTGCCTGATGTCACGGCTAGGTGCATCTCTTCTGAGCAGAGCAGAAGCTTCTGGTGTGCATGGATGGGTGCTGTGCCCTGGCACTGGGCCTGCCCTGATGCCACCAAGCAGTGACGCAGAGGCCAGTGGTGACCGCAGGGGTGGCACTTTCCCAGAGAAAACCCAGCTGGGAAGAGGGTGGTGCTGGCTTACAAAGCCAGCCTTAAGGCATGGTTTTCTTTGGGCGCCTGTGGACTCTGCCCTGGGAGGGTTTTGCCTCACTGTGCCGCCCTGGAGCACTGCCTGCAGTGCTGGGCTCAAGGCCAAGCAAGTCGGTGCCGCCCCAGCTTCCCAGCCTGGCCGTGCTGTCCTGCAGGCACGTACCCGGCCCTTGCTGTGGTGTCTCTATGCTGGAAGGGATGTGTCCTCATGAGATGCTGGGGCTGGGGGATGAAGGGCTCTGAGCCATGCTGACTGCTGGCTGAGCTGGGCTCCTTGCTGTGTTGCACAGGGCGAGCGAGATGCTGGCAAAGGGCTGGAGATGCGGAAGCTGGTGCTCTCCGGCTTCCTGGCCAGCGAGGAGATCTACATCAACCAGCTGGAGGCACTCCTGTTGGTGAGCACAGCCGGGCCCCCTCCCCAAGGGGATCACCAGAAGGGATGTGGGGTGGGGACCCTCCTTCCTGGGCAGCCCTTGCCAGCCTGCCCAGCACAGAAGTGTCTGTAGCCCTGCTTCCTCCCATGGCCACATTGGCCCTCGCAGCGGAGATGCAGTTGCATAACATGAGGATCACTGCTGCTGGGATGGGCAAGTCTGAGGATGCAGGAAGAGGGAGCAGACCCTGCAGTTACTGCCCCTCTTGCTGGGGACCAGGGCTGTCCCAGAGCTGTCCCCATTGTTGGGCTGGTGGAGTCCTTGGGGCCCAGCTCTCAGACGCTCTCCCTTCTCCTTTGGCAGCCCATGAAGCCGCTGAAGGCCACAGCCACTACATCACAGCCCGTCCTCACCCTGCAGCAGATTGAAACCATTTTCTACAAGATCCAGGACATCTACGAAATCCACAAGGAGTTCTATGACAACCTGTGCCCCAAGGTGCAGCAGTGGGACAGCAACATCACCATGGGCCACCTCTTCCAGAAGCTGGTATGCTCCTTGCTCGGCTGGGTCATCCACATCCCCTTCTGCTTGAGGGACAGACTGAGGTGGTTTATGGCCTTGCCTGGCTTCTGGGGGTGCAAGGGGCACTGTAGGCACCTGGCTGACCCCACTCCCCCCCCTGCTCACAGGCCAGCCAGCTCGGGGTGTACAAGGCCTTTGTGGATAACTACAAAATTGCTCTGGAAACAGCTGAGAAGTGCAGCCATAGCAATAACCAGTTCCAGAAGATCTCTGAGGTGAGTGGAGCTGGGGTCATGCTATGGGGTTGGAGTGTGTGTCGTGGGGTGGGGAAGGGAACTTTGTTCCCACAGCTGTGCTGACCACACGTACCCTATAGAGAGTTTCCCCCTGCCCTGGGGACTTTTGGGTACTATGTGTCTAGCAGAACCACCTCTTGCTGCGTGGGGTGGTGGTGCTCACAGGGTGTTGTTCTGAATCCTGCAGGCTTTGCCCCCCCAGTTTGGGACCCCTCAGTGGGACCAGCACTATGATACTGCTTTGGGGAGACCCTGGGGAATGGCTGGATCCAGCCCTAGCTAGTAGCACCCCGTGCTTATGACAAGGCCCCATGAGGCTGGGGGAGAGTCTTGGTGCAGAGCCTCCCAACCGTGACAAATCCCTGCCCCAGCCCCGCTTTGCTGCCCTTTCCCTCCCTAGGAACTGAAGGTGAAAGGCCCCAAGGACTCGAAGGAGAGCCACACGTCCGTCACCATGGAGGGTATGGCATGCGAGGGGCGGGCGTGGGAAGGGGGCTGCAGCCTTTTGTCTGCGGGTGCATTACCAAGCAGCTCCCAGCAGCGGAGCCCTTTTGCGTTCCCATGCGCAGCGCTGGCACTGAGTAGGGGGGGACGCCCCTCGCGAGGACGTTGGGGGCGTGCAGCAGCCCCCCACCCCCTCCTCCTGCGCTGGGAGCTGTGCTGGGGGCCGATGCCGTGGCGCAGCAGCTGGGCTGAGCTGCTGAGGGGAGGCAGGGATGGCTGCGCAGACAAGGGGCTGCCATGGAAATCCTCGTTATCATCCGGCTTTGCTGTAACTGCACCTACGGTGAGGGCTGGTGGGGGCTGTGGTGCGGGGGGAGCGTTTCACCTGCTGAGGGGCCGACATCTTTGCGGGACGGTGGTGGCTTTGTGCTCTGCAACCTGGAGTTGGGCTCTTCTTTGTTCTGGGCTCTGTCGAACCGCTTGGCTCTGGCAGCGTGGCCACGCGCTCACCTGGCCCATGGAGCTCGTGTTGGTTGTGGGGACGGGGAGAGAGCTGCTCAACGGGGCTCTGCGCAGAGGTTGCGATGGGGAAGGGTCCTCTTTTTGCTCGCTGGATGCTGTGAGCATCTTGAGGCTGTGACGCCCTTCTTGGCTCAGTGCCTCTCTGCTTGCTGTCATCCAGCCCCTGGGGACCGCGGTGATAGGGACGGTGCTGGAGAGGGGGTTGGTGCTGTGCCGGATCAGCCCCTCCTGGGGACGCGTTGGGCTCCCAGGTGCTTTGTGTGTTTCCCGTAGCGATGGCAGCAGGAGGCTGCGTCCTCCCTGTATGCAAGGCGGGGCAACACGCTGAGCGTCCCCTCCCTCCTGGCTCTCACTGAGCGCTGCGGGAACTCCAGCTTTCCGAGGTGTGGGAAGTGGCTGCCGTGGGGGACAGTCCCGTGTCCTCTCTCAGACAGAGGGGCCCTTCCCTTGTCTCCTGGGGCTGTCAGACAGCACCAGCACCCTCCTCCAGGCTCCTTGGGAGCTTCTCCATGACTCACAGTGCGGTGTGGGGTCAGCACGTTTCCCTCTTCCTCTCCCGGTTGCAGCGCTTCCCCACTGGGGCTCTGCAATTTGAAGAAGTGATCCAAGTCACCGGGAAAATCCAGATGCCTCAGTCTGGGTATAAATAGCTCAGAGGGATGTGCAAGCAACCAGCTGTAGGGTGCTGGGACCCAGCACCACAAGGGGATGATGAGAAGGAAGGTCCTGCTGCTGGGGCTGAAGGGAGCCGCAGAGCATCTCATTGGGTGGGTGAGCGGGGCTGGGGCAGGAGCTGCACGGGACCCAGCATGGAGCAAAAAGGGAAACTAAGAAAGATTCTGGCTGTGAGGAGCTGAGCTCCCCCAGGCAGTACCAACTGACACCTTGTGTCTCCCACAGCACTGCTGTACAAACCCATTGATCGTGTCACCCGGAGCACCCTTGTTCTGCACGTGAGTGTGATGCCAGTACTGGGGCGGGAAGGGATGAGGTGACCTGTGATGGCTGTGTCCCCCAGCTGGACCAGCCGTGTCCTGCTGCTGCCTGGGGAGCGCTGTGGGGGGCAACCCAAGCTTACTCCATCCTCACCCCATCCAGGACCTTCTCAAGCACACCCCGTCTGACCACCCCGACTACCCACTGCTGCAGGACGCCCTCCGCATCTCACAGAACTTCCTCTCCAGCATCAATGAGGACATCGATCCCCGGAGGACAGCAGTCACCACTCCCAAGGGGGAGGTGAGACAGGCAGGGGGGTGGTTAAGCCCTGGCCCTTGCTGCTTGCTGGCATCCTACTGACATTCAGGGAGACAGAATGGTACCCAGGGGACGTGGACCTATGGGATGAAACATGGGGAGGGACAGGGGTGTCTGTGTGTGCCACCCTGTGCTCTTTTCCCTCTCTGACACCCACCCTGCTCCCTGCAGACCCGGCAGCTCATCAAGGATGGCTTCTTGGTGGAGCTGTCAGAGGGCTCGCGGAAGCTGCGGCACGTCTTCCTCTTCACCGATGTGCTACTCTGCGCCAAGCTGAAGAAGACAGCTGTGGGGTAAGAAGGGCACTGGGGTTTGGAGGGAGATGGGCTGGATGCTTCAGCCTCCTGTGGGATCCAGTAGGGCTGGGTGGATCTCTCAGTGCTCACACCTCGGCTGCAGGAAGCACCAGCAGTACGACTGTAAGTGGTACGTGCCCCTGGCCGACCTGGTGTTCCCCTCGCCGGAGGAGTCGGAGCACTGCCCTCAGGTGCACGTCATCCCCGACCACGAGCTGGAGGACATGAAAATGAAGATCTCAGCCATCAAGAGTGAGGTGCAGAAGGAGGTGAGAGGAGAGCATGGGGTGCCTATGAAGTGCCAGGATATCCCCATCCTGGGATGGGACACTGAGGTTCTGGGGACACCGATGAAATCTTGCCTGCCTGTCCTTGACTGACTCAGCCTCTGTGTCCTCTCCCTGCCTGCAGAAAGCCAACAAAGGGCAGAGTCGTGCCATTGAGCGCCTCAAGAAGAAGATGTTTGAGAATGAGTTCTGGCTGCTCCTCAACTCGCCAGCCATTCCCTTCCGCATCCACAACCGCAACGGAAAGGTAAGCAGGGCTGCAGGTGAGAGGACTGGGCTGTACTGGCCAAGGAGGGACAAGTCAGCCCTGCAGCATTGCCTTCTATCTTCCAGAGCTACTTGTTCCTGCTGTCCTCTGACTACGAGAGGTCTGAATGGAGGGAGGCCATTCAGAAACTGCAGAAAAAAGGTAATTCTTGTCCTGTTGAGGCCCCCATGTGTCGTCTTTTCTCCAGAATGCTGGGATGGGTTGGTCCCATGGGATTGCAGCCACTGCCATCCAGTCCCTGGGGCCAGTGCTGGCCATGTCCCTCTGAAGCTCCTCTGCTGTCCTCTTGCAGACCTCCAAGCCTTTGTGCTGAGCTCAGTGGAGCTGCAGGTGCTGACAGGGTCCTGCTTCAAGCTACGCACTGTCCATAACATCCCGGTCACCAGCAATAAGGATGGTGAGTGACGACCGGGCTGGTGGCCCTTCTTTGCATGGTGGTGTCAGTGAGGAGGACATGCTGTGTCCCTGGCCTGGTGTGAGGTCCCTGCTGCGGTGGTCCTGGCTGTGCATGGGGACGTGTCCCCAGCAGGTGGCACTGCGGGAGCACAGCTGGGCTCCTGGATGCAGCACTCCCAGTTGTGACATGGGGCTGGCTTTGGGGTGGGAGCATCCCCCCAGCATCGGGATGCCCAGTGGAGCTATTGATGGGGAGGGGAGGGGTCGATGCTTGGCTTTCCCCAGACCTCTGAGACAGCCCTGCAGAGGACTGGGGACACTGGAGTGTCATCCGGGGGCTGGATGGTAAAAACCAGAGCCCTAACGCATCCCCCTGTCTTGCAGACGATGAGTCCCCTGGGCTCTATGGGTTCCTGCACGTCATTGTCCACTCTGCCAAGGGCTTCAAGCAGTCAGCCAGTAAGTGTGAGCACCTGTCCTCGTGTGCAGGGACTGGGGAGGGAGCTCGGTCCTGCACGTGGCCCTGCTCTGTCCCAGTGTGCCATGGTTTGGCAGTGAGTACACGCATTTCTGGATGCTCAGCCTTGTCTCTTCCCCCAGACCTGTACTGCACACTGGAGGTGGATTCCTTCGGCTATTTTGTCAGCAAAGCCAAGACCAGGGTTTTCCGGGACACAACAGAGCCGCAGTGGAATGAGGTGAGAGTAGGTTGTGGGATGTGGGGAAAAGACCATGCTCACCTTCCAGCCCAGGCTTTGAAGCTGACTTGAGTGCTGGTTCTGAGCCATCCTCTCTCCTGTCCCCAGGAGTTTGAGATTGAACTGGAAGGCTCCCAGTCCCTGCGCATCCTCTGCTATGAGAAATGTTACGACAAGACCAAGCTCAACAAGGACAACAATGAAATCGTGGACAAGATCATGGGCAAAGGGCAGATCCAGGTATGTGCTGGGGCATTCGGGCGTCTTCTCACCCTCTTGGGGCTGGTCTGCTGGTGTGTATCTGGCCTTTGGGTGATGATCCCTGCGTGCAATAGCCTTAGCAGAGGCACAGAGCACAAAGGGATCCTGGGGAGGTGGCAAAGCCCATGACTGCCCTGAAGGTTGCATCCAACTCTTCCCCGGTGGCAGAGGGCTGCAGGAATGGGGCTGCTCTGTCCAAGATGGGGCTGTGAGCTGGGTGCCTGCTTGCCCCAAGGAGGGCTCTGAGCATGCTGCCCCACATCTCCCACGCCAGCACAGCCGTCCCACTCCGCCGGCCACGGCTGTCCCCCTCTGCCACCATCTGCCTCGCCTGCGCCTCCATCAGCTGCTGTTATGGCAACGGGTGTTTCCAAGGCAACAGCTGAGCTGCCTCTGATTGGAGGTTACCAGGCAGGGAGGATGGAGGCCTTGGATGCCCTGAGATGCTCCCAGGTGAGCAGTAGCCGGACAACAGGGAATGCTCACCTTGTTTCGTGGCAGGAGCCCTGCTCTGACTGCCTTCCCTGCTATGCTGGGGACAGCGTTGTTCTGGGGACATATCTCTTCAACCTGTGCTTCTAAGTGCCCGTCATGGCTGTCTGCTCCATGGGAAAGTAGCTGAGGGCAGGTCCCTGGGGAGGGAGGAAGGAGCATGGAAACATTGCTGAGATGGAGGCACCAAGTGGGGTCAGCACCAGACTGGGTGCAAGATGGGAGATGAGGCTCGGCTGGGCTCATTCATACCCAAAATTGCCCATCTGTTGCCCTCCTTGGCACAGGGCACGGGTGATGTGGGGTCAAGCAGTGTGCAAGAGGCCGGGGAAGGGGCTCAGCGCTTCGCAGGGCTCAGCCCAGCTGCACTCTCTGAAATAGCCCGTGTCAACAAACATGAGTCACGCTGAGAGATGCGGGGATCAAGATGGGGACAGCACAGCTTGTCTCTGCTATGCAAAAGTCCTGGAGGAAGAAAGGGAGAGATAATAGGCCTCAGGGCTGCTTGCCCTAAGGAAGAATTGGCTGGATGCAGTGGTGTCTCTGACACTGGGACAGGGGTGTCCAACCATCACCCGGCCCCATTGCTCTGGGCAGGGCTGGCTGCAAAAGGACCAGAAAGGTTACAGACTGGGAATGGAATGGAGCAGGTATGGCCAGGACAGGCACTGCTGTTTGCGGGTACCTGCATTGTTGCATCCTTACTCTGTGCTTTGAGCTGCTAAGGCAGGGGTGCTGCCTAGGATAGCTCTTATTTGGTCTCCGAGATGGTGTTGGTTCTAGTTGGCAGTGAGGAGCAGAAGGCACTGGGCTGAGGTTGGCAAGGGGCTGGGCAGTGGGTGCATCAGGAGGGGTCAGAGCCTTGAGGGGCAGCCAGGGGTCATGGGGCAGGAGGGAGCAGCCCCTTCTTGGCTGTATGGCTGCATTTTGGGGCAGGGGGAAGAGATGCAGCTTTGGAAGCGGAGGCTGTGTTGTCATGGGCACAGTGCCTGCAGTTCCTGCAGTTCACCCCCTGGCTAGCCCCCCTGGTGCAGAGCTGGCAGAGGCTCCACCGGGGGAGATCTGTGGTGTTGGGGCTCTACTGGCTCTGTAGGGACTCACGAGATGCTCTAGGGGCTGGATTCTTCCTGGTGCTGAGCCCCATGGGGACAAGGGACTGTGCAAGTCCCCACACTATCACTTTGCTCTGTCCTTGTGTGCCATGAGGAGCCGTGGTGATGCTCCAGGGCAGCACACCCCATCTCCATTCTCTGCCCCACTTTGTCCCCTCCTCACTCCCCCAGCAGTGGAGGTGACGAGGTCCAGGAAGGGATGGGGCGGTGCAGAGCGATCCCTGTTCCCCAGAGCTTGGCAGGGCAATCCTCAAAGCACCAACCCCGTGCCTCTTGCCAGGCCCAGCCCGGCTGCTCAGGGAGCTGGGAATGCTCCGGCGCTGTGTCCCCAGCCGTGTCAGGCAAGGCTGCGCAACCCTCCTGAGCAGCACGGCGGGCGGCAGGGCGGGAGTTAACGCGTGGGGGACGCCGGGGGGGCTGCTTTGAGTCACTTCCTCGCAGTGGGAGGGAGGCTTTGGGGCTGCCGAGCCGCTTCTCGCCAGCCTGGCTCACACCCTGAAGATGAGCCCAGCCTGCTGCTGCCTGAGCTGGGCTGTCCCCGGCCATCGCTGAGCTCCGTGCCCCAGCAGTGGGAATGCCAGTGCTATCCTAACCCCCACCTGGGCCATCCTTGGGTCCTCCAACCTCTCCTCTCGCGTCCGCGGAGCCGAAGCGGTGGTGATGACCGACGTGTTGGTGCAGCCGGACAGTGGCCCCAATCCTGGGGGGGAGCACCTGGAGCCGGGTGCAGAGGAGCCCGATGGCAAACGGCCCCCCACCACTGGCGCCCGCCTCTGGGGCCGGGTGCGCAGCAAGCTGCTGCGACAGAAGGTGCGGGGGGACCGGGAGGAGGTGAGGGGCACCCGGATGGCTTTCCCATGCTGTGGCTTTTGGCTGAGGGGGGTTGTGGCTGTGGGGGTGCCTCGCTACCCGCTTGCTTTGGGGAGATGGTTCTGCATGCTCTGTTTGGATGCTTTGGGAGCTTTTAGAAGTAGCTGCCTTCTCAGTGTTTGTTTTCTTCTTTTCCTTCTTCCCTGGGGGATGCTGAGCTGCTTTGTGCTGCGCTGGTTGGGATGTGCTTGGGGTGTAACACCCCATGAGTGGCCGGGAGGAAACACAGCACCTCAGTGTGCTGCACTCCCCCATGGGGGGTAGGTGCTGCCTGGCTTGCAGCCCCCCTACCCTAACCCTCGCTCTGATGCTGCGTTGCAGCTGCGTTGCAGCCCCATCAGTGCTGTCTGTCTTTGGGATATGATGATGTACAGGGGGGACAGCACCATCTCAGGCTGTCCTGTGTGACACCAGGGGCTTTATTCCTGCGCTGGCTCGGAGCGTTGGTGGACAGGAGCTGCCCTGGCACGTGTGGGTTCAGTTTGTCAACAGCACAGGGGGCTCAGTGGCAGCAGGGCTGGCTGTGACGCAGCAGCATTAACCTCGATTTTGTGCAGCCGCCACTCCCGGGGATTAAGGGGCGGCAGGGCTGTGCAGGGGGGCTGTTGCTGGGTCAAAAGCCGAGCGGTTGTGCTTCCCATTGCTGCGGGGCAGATGGGAAAGCAGAGGCTGTGTCACCATGAGCTGTCCTGCTAAGGAGTTCGGCTACAGCAAGTCCGTGTGCAGGGTCCTGGTGTGCAGAGAGCACGTCCTGCATCCTGCTGGATGGGGCTGTGAATTGCTGCTTTGGACTGTGCTTTGCTTTGGGCTAGCATAGGGGCTGCTGTGCTGCAATGGCACAGCTCTGGCACTGCCAGCTCTGTGGGCAAGGAGTTGGTTGGGGAATCTAGAGCAACTTCGGCTCACTGGGCTGCTCCTGGAGGCCAGGCTGGGTGCCCTCAGATACCAAAATGATGTGGAATGGCCCCAACTGCAGCAACTCTGCTGGGATTTCACTTCCAGAGTGACACAGGGTGACGCCACGTTGGTGAGTCACTGCAGTGCTCAGAATGGCTTCACCCCAGGCTGAGGCATCGAGTGACCTCATGGATGAGGCACAAGAAGGGATGTGCCCGGCAGCATCTCAGCTCCTGGGGCCACTGCACGGGTCTCCCTGCCACCAGCAGTGAACGCAGCCTCTGTGCTGGCCTCAGCATGGACTTGTCACAGCCCTGTCCTTGTGGGCAGGAGGGACTTGTCCCACAGAGACACCTGTGACCCATTTGCCTGGCTGCAGGGCGATGCATGCATCCAGCTCAGCACAAAGCTTGTGCACAGCACCTGGCATCTGGGACTGCAGTGTATCACCTGCACCATCCTCTCTGTCAGCTTGGGGACATTTCTGGGTTGTGCTGGATTGAGGCAGCTCCCTTTGGTGCAGGAGAAGGAGTTGGTGATGGTGACAGTTGCTGAGGCTGGGTGTTTGCCAGCGTTGCATGGGCAGATGCTCACATTCATCCCATGTGTGGGGACTAGGCTGTCCAAGACACTGCCCTGTGGGGATGTGGGTAGGCTTTGGGGAGCACAGGGGCCAGTCCTGAGCCCACAGGGGCCAGCCCCAGCTGCAGGGCAGCTTGGTGACTCCATCTGGGCCATCTCCATTGTGGGGCAGTGATGGAAGCAGGGGGCTGTAGTGTGGCAGGTGGCCTCAGGAACGTGACATGCTCAGGGTAAGGTCTGCAGCACTGGCAGCGTCCAACCTGGCTTTTATTATGGCTCTGTTCAGAGCCTGCTAAAGCCCTTCCAGATGTGCACTGCCAGGGCCATCAGAGCCAGGGGGACCCATGGGATGGGGCTGGGGCAGATGTGTGTGTTGTTTTCAATTAATCTCGTGCTGCAGAGTGCGGAGCCCCATGGCTTCTGACCTGGCTGGGCAGTGAATGGCTTCACTTGTCACTGTTGGGGCTGCAGTGACAAGCCAGCCCCTGTGCCGTTGCCATACAGGAGATGTGGGAAAGGGGTGAAAGCCCCTTGCATGTGTCCAAGGGTACCTGGCCAGAACTGTGGTGCTACTGTGCAGGGGGCTGTGGCAGGCATGTTGTGGCACTGTGGTGGAGGGGACATAAGGGAGATGGAGCTGCAGGGCTGGGGCTGGCCACGGTCCAGCTGAAGTCTCATGATCTTTGTGTCCAAACCTACTGTAGAGCCCCATGGGAGCCCAGAGTAGCTGCAGCCTTTTTTCTCCTTCTCCTCCTCCTCACTGTTCCCAGCAGCCACAGTACTGGGTCTGAGCAGGGAGCCAGGGCAACTTATTGTCTTGGTGTGCAAGAGGGGACATGAGGGACCCCAGCATCCCTCAGCACAACATGCAGTGGCTTCATGAGCACCCAGAAGATGTGGCAGGGGAATGACAGCTCAGTGGCTGGAGCTCTGGCCATCTTGATACTTGCCTCGAGCATCTCCCAAGCCATCAGCTGCCAGAGGAAACTCCAACGTCCTTGAGGAGTGACCTCACGCGTGTGGCATGAGCCTCGCCTGGCAGCTGCACACACATGGCTCTGGGACCCCCGCCAGGTCCACGTCCCGTCCCCTTCCCCAAGGGGACATTAGTGCCGGGCGCTGCCCTGCTGCCTGCCCTGTGCATTACAGGGATCGATGGGGATAGATCGATGCTACCAGCTGGGGACCAAAAAGCCCCAAAAGGCCATTGGAGTGAGAGCTGGCTGCTGCGGCAGAGCCCCATGCCCTCAAGTGGGAGCAGCCCCCCTGATCCCAGTCCCCATCCCTGTGGGAAGGCGAGCTGGTGGCAGCCTTCTTCACCCCTGCTGTCATGTCTCCAGGGATGAGATCCCTGATCTCCATTCTTTTGGGTCCAGAGTCAGCACTGTCACCTCTGCCCCAGTCCCGCATCACTGGGGATTGGGGACACCTCTGTGCCACCTCGCTGCCACCCGTGTCAAGGCCTTGGGAACACCAGAACCTCGCTGCGGCCCAGGGGAGGCATCACCGAGTCCCCTGCTAGCCCGAAAGCCTGAAATAGCAGAGCCTGTCATTCCCAGGGGTTATAAATAGCCCTGGCTATTGGGAGATGTTGTTTTTTTCTGCATGGAAAATGCTGCCCTAGTTCTGTTCCGTCAATCTGCTTCCAGAAATAGTCCCGATTCTTGGAAATTTCTTGCCTCTGGGGTGTGTGTTCAGCTGGGGGCTCAGGGGGGACTGATCCCACGTGGGTTCAGCACCCAACCCAAGGGACCCCGGATTGTCCCCTTTTTGTCCAACACCACCTGCGGTTTGGGGGGGGGTGGCAGCAGGTGGGGACTCAAGGACCCTCCTGTGCTATTTCTCCCCACAGCTGGACCCGCAGGCTGTGCAGACCAAGAACTGGCACATGGACGTGATTGAGATGAATGGGGTAAGCGGGACCCAAACCCCCTTCCTTGGGGTGGGATCGTTGGTTCCTCCCCAAGGGGAGCTGCCAGCTGAGGTCCAGGCTGTGGGATACAGAGATGACAACCGGGGCATCTCCTGCAGATCAAGGTGGAGTTCTCCATGAAGTTCACGAGCAGAGACATGAGCCTCAAAAGGACCCCATCTAAAAAGCAGACCGGAGTCTTCGGGGTCAAAATCAGCGTTGTGACAAAGTGTGTGTGGGGCTGTGGGTGGCTGCTGTCCCGCTTCCTGTGGGATCTGGGAACATGGGGCTGGTGGAGTCCAGCAATTACTGCTTACACCTCTCCTTTCTGAGCCAGGCGCGAGCGCTCCAAGGTGCCTTACATTGTGCGCCAGTGCATCGAGGAGGTGGAGAAGAGAGGCATTGAGGAGGTCGGCATCTACAGGATCTCCGGTGTCGCCACGGACATCCAGGCACTGAAGGCTGTCTTTGATGCGAGTGAGTGACTGCTCTGTCCATCTGCAGGCATCAGGCACCCTTCCAGCCCTCAGTCCTGCAGGCTCGGGGTCTGCGAATTGTGTGGGTGGGTGCATGGGGTCTGAGCCCCCAGAAGGGAGCCCTGCAACCCCTGACCTATTTTTGGTAGTGCTTATGTTATGGCTGTGCTCTGCCTCCATGCCTGGCCGGCTCCCAGGGAGACACTGAGTCAGGGTAAGGTTGCAGATGGATTTGCAAAATTGTTCCGCGTTCCATTGCCCAGCAGGCGGGGACCACTCAGCTGTGCCCAGCCCTGGCGTGGCCAAACAATCCATTCCCAACAGCAGCAGGAGGGTCAAAAGTTGGATTAATGCTCACACTGGTGCACGTCCTCCCTGTGGGGTGGTCACATCCACAGGGACCCATGCTGTCTCTTGGAGTGCCATGGGGCTGGGGACCCAGCTGTGCTGCCCCATTATTGGGCACTGGGGAGATACAGGTGTTGGCAAACAGGAAGCATCACATGTGGCTCTGCTCTGTGGCCAGATAACAAGGACATCCTGGTGATGTTGAGTGACATGGACATCAACGCCATCGCCGGCACGCTCAAGCTGTATTTCCGGGAGCTGCCTGAGCCCCTCCTCACTGACAGACTGTACCCTGCCTTTATGGAGGGCATTGGTAAGGCCTTGGGGATGAGAAGGGGTCTGGCCACGCTGCTTTTCCCCACCATCCCGCTCATGCAAGGCTGGATGCCCTGTCCTGAGCTCTCTCTCCTTGCCCCCAGCCCTCTCAGATCCTGCTGCCAAGGAGAACTGCATGATGCACCTTCTCCGCTCACTGCCTGACCCCAACCTCATCACTTTCCTCTTCCTGCTGGAGCACTTGAAAAGGTAACAGCTTGGCGGTGCGGGGCAGGGAGGGCAGCTCAGCCTTTGGCAACTCAGCCTCAGCTCTTGGCTGCCTCAACCTGTGTGCAGCTGCTGGGATGAGATCTCTGTGGCCTCAGCAGAGGGAGGGGAATCAATTTGGAACCATGCAGTGCCCTCTTAGAAAACAGCACTGCTTCCCTTCCCATCAATCCAGGGGCAAAGCACATTGTGCTAATCCCCATAACGTGTCTGCAGGGGTCTTCAGCTCCGCAGAGCCATCCTGAAGCTGCATGCAGCACCTTATGCTGCTGTAGTTGCATCCCAGCATGGCAGAGGCTGGAGCTCCTGCGCCGGCTCCCTCTGGGGCAGGGAGAGCTCTTCTGAGACTGGGGAAGGGCAGCAATGGTGGACACGCAGCTGTCAGCAGAGCCTGGACACAGTGTGCTGTGAGCTTGGGAATGGGACTGGCAGCTCGTGTTACTCACATCAGGAACTGTTTTTCTCTGGTTTGGCTAAAAGCAAACAGAAAAAGTGATTGCTGCTGGGGGTGGGGAAGGAAAATCCATTTCCATCCCAAGAATTGGGCACAGGCAGTTCCTACATCTGCTGTCCTGGCTGGGGCTCAGCCGAGGAGTGTGGCTACCTGCTGACATGGCAGTGCAGTCCCCCAGTGTGGCGTAGCTGGGGCCAGGGGCCGGTGTGCATCCCCCATGCCCTGCAGGGGCTGGGGCAGGGCGGAGGCTCTGTAGATCAGAAGCAGGCCAGGCTACACCGCTGCCACATCATACTTGGGGCTCCCAGCCAGGCCTGGCGGCTCCCGCAGAGGCCATGAAGGGGGCTGAGCTCTCTGCCCTGCCCCTGGGTCTGAACAGCCAATGCTGGGGCTGAAGGGTGGGGAGGAAGGCTTGGTGTTTGTTCCCTCGCATTGCCCCATGGCTGTGCTGCGCTGGGGGTGAAGCTTTGGGGGCTCACATTTGTGCTCTCTCCCCATCCTACAGGGTAGCGGAAAAGGAGCCCATCAACAAAATGTCCCTCCACAATCTGGCCACAGTCTTTGGGCCAACACTGCTGAGACCTTCAGAGGGGGAGAGCAAAGGACACCTCACCCTGGCATCGGACATCTGGTCCCACGATGTGATGGCCCAGGTAAGAGCCGAGTTGGCAGTGCAGGGGCCCCTAAAGGTCTTCCCCTGTCTGTCCTCACTGGGGATTGCTGCAACAGGGCATGCTGGCAGCACTCTCCTTTTTGGCCTAACACCCTCTGTTTGCCCACCGTAGGTCCAGGTCCTTCTCTACTACCTGCAGCATCCTCCCATCTCCTTCCCGGAGCTGAAACGCAACACACTTTACTTCTCCACGGACGTGTAGCCCGCAGGGAGGAGGCACTGGCTGCAAACACTCCCAGCTCCCTGCCCGGGCCATGGACCGGATCGCGGCCCCTGAGGACATCAGCCTGGACCCGAGATGTGCTGCCTGCAGCTCCTGTACAATCGTGTACTGATGGCCTGGTGCCGCCCCAGCGCCGTGCCGCTCTGTAAAGTAGTCGTGTTTTATGTCCCTTCTTGTGTTCAAGAATTGTTTTTATGTATATTTGTTCAACGGATGAGGTAGTGACTGACAAGGGCTGTGGACACAGGCTCCTCCTTTGGCTTACTTTCTCCTGGATTCCTTCCCACCTGCTGACTCCTGCCCAGCAGCCCTCATCTCACCCTGCTCAAAGCCTGCAGCACCCACCAGTGCCCAGCTGCTGCTTGGCTCCAGTTCTGCTCTGCCTCGCCTCCTGCACCGTTGGACCCCACGCCTGGATCTGGTTCTGCATCCATGAGAGCACAAAGCAGAGCACTGCTGTCTCCCCACCACATCCCTGCTGGGTGCTTCAGGCCAGTCTCCTTGCTCCCCGTGCTCCACCTGCAGGGGTGCAGCATGGTGGTTACCTCCTTTGGTGTTCTGCAGGTCTCACAATTTCCCCCTCACAGGGTCTAGGATCTAGGCCTTGTTCTTGCCAAGCAAGAGTATTTCCCTATATCCCTGCCTTAGCTCTGCACGTGCCCCTTCCAGCCAAGCACTGCCACTGGGTTACCAACCCCTGGGCTGCAATGCACTGCAGCTCCATCTGCGTTCCACACAAAGCTGGCCGAAGCCCCAGTGAGGAAGGGGAGGTTTTGTTCCCCTCCATGGCCCAAGGAAAGGAGGAGGAAAGCCCCTGTGGGCTCCGTTGGCTCTCACTCTGGAGGCAGCAGTGCTTCTCACAAAGCTGCATTAATGGCTGTGTCCCTGCCCTTACAGCTGGGTGCTGGTGCCTGCTGGGATACAAAGCCTCGGTTCTGTGAGCCCACTCTGTGTTATCATGGGGAAAGCCCCCTCCTCGATTGCAGTGGCCCCACGCACTCCTGTGCCAAAGGAGATGGATGAGAGGTGACCAAGCATGTCCCCACTACCAGCCTTGCCTTTACCCACCTGACTGTCAGACTGTTCCAGGTAGAGCCTGGCTGATGCTCCAGGTATGTCCCAAGCCCACCTCCCTGGGGAAGACAGCACCTGCCGGCCCCCCACCAGCAAAGCAACTACAGGAGGGGAGGTCTTTTGGTCTCCCTCTAAAGGGCTCACACTCCAGCCCCTGCTCCTCTTGACTACCAGCTAAACAGAAGGGAAACAGCATAGCAGAAAATAACCAGGCGTCTGTCTTGGCCCAGGACCCAGGAAGGAGGCCGAGCATTAGATGTGACTGCACAACGGATCCCTGTGCGTGTCTGATTTGTTACATGTGTCCAAGTCTCTGTCCACCATAGTGTCATTCCAGATGGAGGCTGTGTACAGCCAAATCCCCCTGTGTGATGGTGGCTGGGGACCACTCAGCCCCGGCACAGCAGGTGGCAGCTGTCCCTATGATGGGCTTTGTTTGTCCCCACAGGAGGGGAAGGCAGGGGGGTGAACTTTTGCAGCTACAGGTAGAATAGAACTGTTAATTAATATTTGACTTTCAGAAGTTGTTAAGGATATATTTTTGTTTGTGTTCTGTTTCAATTTCTGTAGATTATAAACTTTAAATGGCTGTAAACCATGTGAAGAAGGAAAAAAAAAACCTGTTAATAAAAACGCAAAGCCCCAACATTTGCACAAAAGGAGCCCTGTGGTGTTGCTGCTTGCATGAGCTGATCACCTTGGCTCCATAACTGCTCCTCTTTCAGTCATGGAAATCTCGCTAGTTGTGTTTCAAGCCAGTGGTACAAGCACAGGCATCGTGCCAGGCAATCTTTTAGGAGACATCTTATGGTTTGGGCTACATCCTTGCATTTCAGTACATTCTGGAGGAAAAAACCTGGACTGTCTGGAGCCAGCTTGTTTAATCAGCCCAGAATTACTCAAGCTTCAAATTCAGCTGACTTGCACAGCTTCTGGCCTGAGGATACTGAACAGGCACAGCGAGGGAGATGAGGCGATAGGAAACCTCAGCTGATAGATCACATGGAGCTGTCTCCCCACTTCTTTCCACGCAGGCATGGGAGATAGCACGCCTCCAAAGTGACCACTAAATACCCAGCTGGTGTTGCTCTTCCAGGTAAGCAAATGCTGTGCTGTCCTGGGATGTCAAACCCTGAATGCAGAGGGGAAGCAGGTGGGAGAACCCCCATTAGATGTTCACACTGCACTTTAAATCCTGCTGTTTCATTGCAAGGGTGGGTGTTTGCCCTTGCACCGTGCCTCAAAGAAGGTTAAAAGAGCCTCTGAACTATTCTGAATATAAAAGTTATCCCCTGAGGTCCAAAAACAGAATTTGGTTAGAAAAACAAGACAGCTAATAAGAATGCAAATCCAAAGAGGAGCAGCCAGCCAAGCTCATGAGCAGGTGCTCTGACTTCAGTACCGGCGTTCTGCAGAAGTGATGTTTCACTTTCTCCCAGTTTAACACTGGGGAGCTCAGAGGAGGTGTAGGAAAAGGATGGGAAGCAGACAGCGTGCTAAGTGAATGCCTTGTTATCTGTCTTTATTCTCACAATTCTGCTTTAAAGCCCAGCCATCAAACTGCTGGAACTGAGGGTGTGAGCCTATGGCAGCATAAAGCAGTAGCAAAACTGCTTGTACTCCCAGGGCGAGGTTAAATCAGGCGAGCCAAATGGCTACAGAGAATTATACATCTGCAACAACCTCTTTTTTACCCTTCAACTGTTTTGTTCATCTGCCAGGAACCACATGGTTCTAAGGCACAGGATTCCTTCTTGCTTTTCCCCTTTAAGAAATGGTAAAGAAATCTGGCATTCGTTCTGTACTTGAAATAAGACAAATTGTACAGATGGTGGTTTGTCTTCGGTTGGTATTTTAAGAAAAGCCTGGAACAAACTATTTCTCCACAGGATCTTACCTCTCCCCAACAGAGCAGCAAGCTGCAAACCAGGAGCTGCTAAACACTTGCAGCATATTCAAACACAATAACATAAACCACTGCATTTCTTTATGAAGGTTGTCCTCCTGCCTCTTTTGATGCTAGCAACAGACTTAATCAAAATCAGACCCAAAGGATCCAGAAAGCTCGGAGTCCAGGCTTGTTTCCTGGAAACTGACAGTCAGCTGATCCATACTGGTGATACTGCTCCCTGCTCCTGGCTCCATCCTTGCACATTCCTGCAGGCCTGCCTGAAGCAGCATGCCAAGGCTCGCAGCCAGATTATTGTTAGTCATTCAGGAAAAGCAGCCAGCATCATCCAGCTTGCACTGATCAGGACTCCAAGGCAGTGGAAAGGTAGGCCTGATGGTTCTTCTGCCGTGATGCAGGCTCTGAGCAGCAGCACTGGAACGCAAGGAAAACTTGCTCCTGAGGGATCCTGCCGTTACCGCAGATAGTAATCAATTGCTGCGGAAAAAGCAGCAAATCCACCGCAGCCGATCACCCCTGCCTTCATACCAGCTGCAATGCAAAAGGGTGGGAAAGAATGAGACAAAACAGGGAAAAAAAGATTCCTCGCAGCAATTAGCCGACAATGCATTGGCTTGAGAAGCTGACACCTGCAGGAACCTGGCGGTCCTCCACCAGAGAATGCTGCCACTGCCCAAGGGAAAGGGGTAACCTGGCACAGATGGGACTGCAGCTCCCACATCTGGATTAGCATAACACAGTGACTGTGTGCCGTGTTGCTAAGTCTCCCTATGCAGGCTAGGACAGAAAACAGCAGTGGCCACTGCCGATTGCAGGGTGCTCTGATTCAAAGCAAGCGACTTTATTGTTGGGCAAGGATGGACAGCAAAAGCAGCTGTTACTTTGAATGCTCTAAGAGGATTAGGTCCAGGACAGACACAACTTAACAAGCTCAATTAGAAGCTCTTTTGAGAGCATTTCCATTTCTTCTATGCTCTGTAAACTGTTTTTGTCTGTTTGATTTTGTTTTCTTAACGATAAGTAAGTGAAGTTTGATATTTCTGCTGAGCAGCAGCACAGCTCTCTTCCTGCCTGGGGCTCTTCTCCAGATGTTAACAGTCAAAGCTTCCCAAGAAGTCCCCACTAGGTCCTGCTGGACGAAAATCTCAGTGCTCCTGCTCTTGTGCAGCTAAATAGAATTGCCTGTTTGATTTGAGATGGGGGAAAGGAGGGAAGCATTGTACAAGCTGTGCAAGTTAACAGAGTTCCTGCCAGTGAAACAATATATATGAGTAGAGCTCTATTAACACAAGACCTGTAACTTCAGCAAGATGCTCAGAACATATTTTTGGCTCCCTCTCCATGACACCCCAGAAGCATGTGGATAGCTAGCACCATTTCCTGATTTGCTTTCAAGTCACTTCTGTTCATTTTTCTCCGATCTCCCTGTCCTGTACAACCAGCCTTCCCTACCCACACATATCTTTCAAGATGACAGGAAAACGACAGAGATGGCAATTCTGCCAACTTCAAGCACATTCTCATGCTGACATCTACACAACCCCATACAAAGAGATTTGCAATGTGTGCTGCCTTAAAAATGCTGCTTGTTACCATACCAAACTGCTGCCTTATCACAGTAGTTGCTAACAGGCATCACCAACCTCTGAAGCCGATTGCTCCTCCCGTGATGCAGCCACTAATAACACTGTTCCTCCAGTCTGACTTTCCACGATACTGTGGAATTAAAAAACAGAGACAACAAGTAAATATGGAATAACAGCTCGACATCTGTGCTAATACCAAGGGAGATGAAGCGACCTTCCAGCCTTGTTTCAGATGAGGATGTTTTTCCCTCTGCTCTCAGCAGATGGCCCCCCTGCGCCGTAAAAGGTTTTGCACGGCCAGGAGGAGGGAAAGGAGCGGGTCAGCAGGAGAGGTGAGACACATCCGCATGGTGCAATGCAGTGCTACAGCAGACTCTCAGGTGAATCCATACAGCCCCCAGAAGGCAGCACTGTGCACTGGAAGCAGCTCACAGATTTTAAAGGCACTGTGAGCACAGCCTGGCCTTGCAGCCTGCTGCTCAGCACAGGGAGAGGATCAGCACCCTGCGGGCAAACATTAGCTATGGAAATAGCATGAGCACGCTAGTTCTTCACCAGTGCAACATCTATTTGTTTTGCTTCATTGTGCAAACAGATACACTTTTCTTTTACATAAGAACTAATTGTGTTTTTCAATTAAAGGACAGTAGTGACATTCATAACAGACTCATCTTCCTACTTAAGAAAATGGATGACAGCTTTAATGCCAGGCTGCATGAGGTCATTTCTTGCTGTAGGGGCAAGATGAAAACAGGTCTATTATTTCAGAACTTTCATCAAAGGATCTCTTTCTGCACATACAATTTTTAGAGGCTCAGATGGCCATGTTGCAACTCCCAGTTTGATCTTTTAACGCAACAAGTTGTTTGGAGCCCGGGTTTCAAAAAGTAATGCCAAATTCCAGGACTTGAATGGGAAAGGTCTTCACTATTGCACGCAGGTCTGCTTATTCCATCAGAGAACAGCTCTGAAAACCTTTAGAACTGAAAAGCTTAAATGAGCAAGAAGCAAAAGGAAACGAGCCAATCCCTCATCGGAGCGCAAGGGGGCTTGGACTCATGAAAGGTGATCACTAGTGTATAATAAAACCTTATGTAATGTTTGAGAGTCATTACTCACTGATTCCACCACGCACTCGGTGCAGGAGAACATGGCACCCACGATGGCAAAGTTCTTGGCATAGGAAATGCCGCGCTGCCCCATGTCCTTCAGCACCTCCTTGGCAGTCGGGGTGCGATAGGGGTCCTTGGGGTCGAAGCCCACATTGGTGTCGATGCCAGCAGTGAAGATCCCAAACGCTCCTCCGAGGACGAACCCTGGGAAAGACGATGGCTATGAAAAGAACCTCTGGATTGGAGCAGAGGTCTCCTCACAGGATCAGAGCTGCCCCGGTCCTACGGGCAGCACGAGGGGCTGTCCCTCTGATGCTGACCCTCCTTTACTGCAGGCACACAGCACGGAGCACTCTTCCTTCAACTCGGAAGGGAAGGAAGGAGACCCCTCCCCGGGCCCACGGGCCAGAACGGGTCCTGAGAACCGAGGGAGCCGCAGCCTCTCCCTCAGCCCCAACCCCTCCCGGTACCGCGGGACCCCCCGGCTCTCCCAGCCCCGCCGCACCCCCCACGCAGGCCAACGCCGCTTTGAAGGCGCAGCTCTCCATGGCCCTCTCCACCATCTTCTGCTCCTTGCTCTTGGGCGGGCTGGGAATGCCCCCGAAGGTGTTGGGGTCCCACACTCGGGGCCGCCGCTGCTCTCCCACCAGGTGCTGCAGCAGAGCGCTGTACTGCAGAGGCGGCGGCGGCTGCGAACCGCCCGGCGTGGAAGGCGGCTGTGCGCCCGCCATCGCTGTCCTCGGCGCCGCGACCCGCTCCAGCCGCCGGCAGCGCGGCTTCCGTAGCGCGGAGGGAGCGGCGCGCGGGTGCCGATGGGTATCGTAGTTTCGCTGAGGGAGACGCCCGCGGTGCGGCGCGATGCCGTGACTCCATCTCCCAGCGTGCGCCGCGGCCGCGCCAGAGCGGGAAACTACAGCTCCCGGCATGCTTCGCGCCGAGAAACGCGATTGGCCGCGCTGAGGGCGGGGAGCTCCGTTACCCGGCGTGCCGCAGCCCCCTGGCGGCCGTTGGGGCCGGTGCAGCTGAGGTGAGCGCTCCGGCTGCCCGAGCATCCTCCAGGGCGGCAGCGGAGGTAGGCGGCGGCAGAGGAGGCGGCAGCAGGTGAGACCGGCTTTGAGTGGGATGGAGAAGGGCTGGAAGCGGGCTGGGGGCAACCGCGGGCTGTGGGAAGGCTGAGGAGCCGCAGTGCGGGGCCTCTCTGCCTCAGGTGCGCGGGGAGGCGGGAAGCTCTGAGGCGCTGTGGAGCTCTGAGGTGCCGTTCCTGCCCGCCGCTCCGTCTGAGTGACTTCTGGGCGCAGCAGGTCAGCCTCGCCATGGGAGCTGCGGGTCCTGCGGTGGTGTTCTTGTACTGCACCGGGCCGAGCTCTGAGGATGTCCCTGCGGTGGTGAGGCTTCATCCCGTGGCCCTCAGGGCTCTCCTGAGGTGTGTGAAGGTGCGAGGTGCTGGGGATCTCCTGCGGCCATCCGAGCAGCCCCTGGTGCAGGGAGGCACGGAGAGGCAGCTTTACTTCAAAGGTGCTTAGAGAGCAAATGAAAGTCTGCCTTTCTGTCACAGAATGCAAACTGAGCTCACAGCAAGTCATATAGAAACCTCAGTCCTTCCGTGCTTGCTCTGTTTGGTAACGGGGTGGGAAACTCTTCTTCAGTGCCCCCCTCAGTGAACGAGGTGCTGCCAAGGTTAAAAGCCTTCCTTCACTCACACACGTGTATTCCATCTCATTTTGCTGTTCTGTGGAGCACAAGCTCTGCTCAGCCCAGCAGACTGCAGATGGGTTCACTTGGAGGAAATAGCCTTGGTGACTTCAACATTGGCTTGATTTAACTTTGTTACCCATACATAAGAAAATAGCTGAGAAATAGCTGCGATAGTTTCAGCAGGATGCTTCAGATCATGTGCTTCAAGAATTGAAAAAGATTTGCTCCGTGTTCTTAAGCAGTGAGTTAAGTATGAAATCTTCCTGATGCCATGCGGTGCTCTGAAAGGTGACTGCTTAGAAATCCGACAGATCCAAAATAATTTTTTCTTATTTCTTCTTTCTTTTCATTTTCTTAAACTTCTTGCCCTGTGTCTTGTTTGCGCTGGATATACAGGTTCAAATAACAACCTGGATTGACTGAGTACCTCTTCAAGTGAAGTGATGAAGTTATTTTCATCAACTTTCCTCTTTTCCTCTTAAATTCCACTGCCCTCTGCTGGCTGGACCATCAGACCTGCCCAGAGCTCTTCCCTTGCTATTCTTTTACTCTTCAAGGCTTTTTGTATTTTAAGGTCAGAAACTGTTGCAAAGTGTGCTGTTAATATCTACTACAATGGGATCTTCATACAAGAGGGGAGGTTGGTGGCAGGTTGAGCTCCCTAGGGAGCCCTGAACTGTAGATCTCAATCTTCTCTTTGATCCACACTAACCTAGTTGAGCTGATCTGCAAAGCCTATTTTCCAAAGACATAAAGGGAAGAAAATATGTTGGAGCTGGCATTTGATGCTGTGAGTTTAAACGTGAAGCTGGAATACTGCTTTTAATTTCTTTTCTGTGTTTCCAAACCCAAAATCATAAGTTTATGTTAGCTTGTGAATATAACAATATTTCACAAGTTTTTTCACCTGCGTTTATATGAAACAATTATGTTTATTTATGAATATGTATATTGAATTAAACATTTCTATTTCCCCTTTAGGTATTTACCCTTTTCTCCTTCATGCTGTTCTCTGTTCCACCTTTGAACAAATATATGTGCTTGAAAAGTCCTGATGGGATTATCCAAATAGTCACATGAGGGAAGTCAGATGGAACATCAAGGCTTGGAGAGGGAATCTGAGAGTCTGAGACATCTCTGATGAGTTGCTCATGTGAAATTTTAAGTTGTTTCTTCCTTGCCCCAGGTGAAACCTCTTCATTCTGTGTGTGTCCTCCCAGTGTGATGACAGGATGAGGTGCAGCTGACGGTGGCTTTGCTCAGGCCTGCGATGGACCCACTGTGCTCAGCACTTCAGCAGAGGGCAGCATACAGGAATGTTACACGACTATTTCACTTGGCCTGTGCAGTAACTCGATTGTTATCCCGCATTGCAATGTTCTCCAGACAGGGTTCTGAAAGGCAGATTGTTCAAACCTTGGAAGTAATGGTTTTGCTTGAAATCCTGGTTTTGTGTGTCCCTCCAAGATTTTGAATAGGCTTCAGCTGTCATTTTTGGCAGTGCAGATTGAAAACAAAAGCCAAAGGTTTTTGTAGCTCAACTTTATTTTGTAACACGTTGTCAGTCCCTGAGTCCTTTCTGAAGCAGGAAGTGGCTGAAGATGGAAGCTGAAAATAGTGAGATTAATCCATTCTTTTTCACTCTTACACCTACCTGCCTGCCCCTTTTCCTTTCCCAGAACTGCAGCAGCCCAAGAGACAGAGAGGAAGAGAGGACAGGTTCACTGATCTCACAGAAGAAGGAAAACCTTTCCATTGTACCATGAGCAGAAGAGAGCACGGCAGGTTTGCAGTGCTGGTAGCTGGCTGCTCTGCAGTCCTTGCCCCTCCTGGAGCCCATAGGCTTTCCATGGCTACAGAGGGCTGTGCTGGGCTCCATTCCAGCAGTACCACCTAACGTTCTCACTCTGTAGTTCTCATATCCATGAACTGAGGCTGCAGCTTTCCTACCTTTCGTCCAGGTTCTAAATGTAATGATTTCTTACCTATGAGATTTTAAGTTGTTGGCTTTGAAAGGACATTACAGCAATAAATTGCTTTGTGAAATATGCCTAAATCCAGTGGATTTAGTTGCTTTAACATCTATGCTTCCCTTGGCTTATGAATTTAACCAATTTTATGTTTGATAGTGCAGTTATTTTTTTCTTCTAATACTAAAAAAGAAAAAAGGCTTTCTATGCTGGAGAATCTGTCACTATGATGGCAGACAGCTGAAGTATTAATAACAGGTCACATTGTGGAGATGGCAGCAGGTATATGGGAGGTAAAATGGGAAAGTCAGCCAGCCTGACTCGCTGGTTTTTCTTCAGGTCAGGTAGACTGCAGTGATATAGACACAGATTTACAGAAGATCTCCTTTTAGGATCAGCAGGCCTGTTCCTTGCGGCTCTGGTTTGTAGCTCAGGGAAAAGGAGCAGGATGTGTGGTTTTTGAGCTGTTTGATCCTCTCTTCCTTCTCTTTAACATTTTATATCTCAAAGTGAACATCCTTTTTGACCACAGTTCCTTCAGTTTTGTCCCACTTCAGTGAGCTACTGGTTTCCTTCTTCCCAGTTTCCCCAATACTAGGCAAACTTTTGCTTTGATCTAAGAAATCTAAAATGCACTCGCGTCGTGGGCTAAAAAAAGATCTGTGTAAAGTTTCAGACATCATCGTCTCCCAGGGATTTCAGCCGTTGCTATAGGAGCCCAAACTCTCATTTGAGAGACCTTTCCAATGTGAAGAAGTTGATACTGGGGAAAGTTGTCATGGAAATATGCAGCAGAAAGGGAATCTCAAGGTGATAATTGTTAGCTGGCTTAGCCAGCTTGCAGTGACTTGGTGGCTGGAGATCTGGTCCTGCAGATTCTTTGTTGCATTCCACCGGTCTGGAAGGCTACGGATTCAAACCTCAAGAAATGCATTGTTTGACATTCATAGCTCTAGTTCTCCCAGGAGAGCTCTTCATCAAAGTGAGCTTCTTACGTACCTGCATGCACATAGCAGTGTGACACTGGGGCTGCCCTGCCACTGCTGGGTGGTGCTGCACTGCTCGGACCTGCAATGCCACCGATGTCCCCTGCAGGAAGGAAGGCCCTCTGAGTGCCATGGGCAGCAATACATCCCACAGCCCAGCCCTGCTGCGGTAGCGAGCCACAGCACAGCCCCCTGTTGCACTTCTGGAGGGGTTCATAGAGCTGTTGCTGCTGAAATGTGGCAGTGTAACAAATTTTTAAATGACTAGAAGTAGCTTTTTGTGCCAACTTCAGTGCTGCCTCAGGTTTGAATGGAACGAGCGCTTTGTGTGCAGCCAGGAGGTGGTAAAAGCAGATCTCTGGATGCTCCCTGTCCACTTACTCCGTTACCAGACCCAGGTCTCTGGTTTCAAGCTTTTTCTGCTTTTTCTTAATAAAGCTTCTTGATCCCTAATAGAAGTGATTATGGGAGAGCTGCCTTTGAATGTCTCATACTGGTGTTACCATGGTAACTGCTGCAGGGGTTTCTTGCTGGGAGAAGGCTTCCAGCTCCCTGAGATACTGTGGGGCAGCTCAGGCTGTTTGCACGCTCTGAATGAGATTACCCACAACATCAAAGAGGAATACATTAGTTCTTCACTTTGATAGTGAATGTTAATGGTAATGGAAGGCTGTAAGATTGATGTTTCTTATGTTAGATGTCCTCAGGTGAGAGAACTGAGGTCGGTTACGCGGGCAGTGAGAGCCCAAACTTTTTGCTAGGAGCATGGCTTTCCCAGCAGCTCCTACAGCAATAGGGAAGCGTGGCTTACCTTGATCAATCCCGTGCTTGACCTTTCCATTGATACTGCCAACAACTGAACTAATTAATCTTAATGAAGGATATGGAATTGTGGTACTCACTACAGGAACAGACGTTCCTATTCAGGTTTATTCAGTCTGTAGTAGAAAAAGGTGATCTGCCTTCTATGTTCTCTTTTCTCTGTATTCCCGAACTGTGGCTGGGCATCACGCTAGCACTGCTAGTTGGGCGCTACCAGAGCAACTTTGCTGTCCTGAACTTCCTAATCTTCCCCTCTTTCCCACACAGCGGCTTCCTTTGCCAAGTTCCTTGGTTGTTCTTGGCCAATCAGTCCTCATTTGCCCTCTACCAGCAGTAGTTCCTTTTGCCTTCCCCAAGTGATGGGTTCCCAGGTATCCCTCGCATTCCCTCCTGCAGGTTTCTTAACAGTTATGCTGTATCACAGCCATTAATGCTGGAGGAGATGAATCTCTGTGTTTGAGAGCTTCAGCTTTCAGGCAGCAGCGAGTGCAGTCGTTCAAACAAGTTGGCTGGAAGCAATCAGTTGCTGAATGTTAATTTAGATTCCCCCTTTTTCCTGCATTTGATTAGGCCACCAAAGCCAAATCTTTATGCTGCAGTTCTGGGTGCCTGTCAGTAACAGCAGGCCCAGCTTCTGCAAAGCTGCTGACTTCCTATTGGCTGGGGGCTGAAATCAATGAGTGCTGTAGATCCTTACCAGCTCTGGATGCATTGTCAATAGATTAGGTGCCTTTGTTTCACTGTCTTTAAAACAGATAAGGGTTACCAAGCTGCTGGTGCTGTTTAAACTATCTATAAAAAAAAGAAATAAGAAATGCAGAGTAAGAACAAGAATGGAACTTCAGGATATTATTGTATAGAGAACCAAATCTTGCAAATAGCTATTTTTTCTTCTGAAATCCTGATCTTCATTAGAGGGCATGTTAGTCTTCTGGGGTTTGAGCTCCTTGTGCTTCATCACTTTTCTCAGTTAATTTGTCCTAGTTCTTGCAGCTGCTGGGCTCCCTGTGATGCACACTTTGCATCCAGGCATGCCCTGCAGTTCTGGTTCCATTCAGGGTCTGTCAGCACTTCCAAATCCTTCCAAAACAAAGCTGGCACCTTGGCTCTTTTATTTCTATCTCCCTGAAATGCATCAAGAAGTTCAAAGCAGTGGGATGGGGCGTTCCTATACCATCCCATTGGGGTTTCTGCTTCGAAGGCAGCCTCCAGCACACATCATCTTTGATCCTTAATTTTCCTGCACAGCTCTCCATTGTCAGTGATCAGCAAAAACTTAAAGAAGTGATTTTTCTGTTCATCTTTCTAATGGATGCCTGTTCTGATTCCTCTCCTGTAAGGTGATCAAATGCTGGCTTCTCCAACATGAAGTCTGTCCTGGCCAATAAGGAGAGAGAGCAAATTGGGTTGTGCAGTACTTTGCCTGTGTAGGTAGTAGGAACTTGCTGTGCAACTTGAATATGGTAATTCTGTGTTGTTAATGCTGTATTAGAGCCTATGCATCAGAAAACTAACAGTGAAGAGCAATAAAGACCAGGGGTGTTGTTCTTCTAAGTCTTTTAAATTTCATTACTGGAATAAAACGGTTAAGTGAGAAAGAACACTGGAAGTCTTATCTCCCCTTTCAGGGAAGAGAGCTGAGCGTTGCGTTTTTCACACACTGAGATATATCTGCATTGTGAACAGAGGAGCAGCTGTAGTAACACTGCCTTTGGTTTGCTGCTGTGCCTCTTATGGCTGAGAATTTTTCTCTGCAATTTTCAGATGTCCCTACGCCAACTTCTCTAGATACGTGTGTGAAAAAAGCAGCAAGAAGCTTTTATTTTATATGTATGTATTGCAGAGAGCTTGTGAATATTTCTTTGCCATGTAGATTTCCTTCCTCATTCTGTCATGTTCTGTGGGTTGGATTTTTTTGGTGGATAGATGTCTATTAACTCTTCAGTGATTTGGATGGAGATGACAGAAATGCTGCAAGATGCTGGCTCCTCTCACAGACTCTTACATTTGAATCAGGCAGTTTCCTAATTCTATTTTTGACGTACTTTGTGGCTGTTCCCTTGGAAATTTTCAAGTTGTTGTCTGGTCTTCTGAAATTTTGGCAATAGGCAACAAAGGAAGCTGCTTTCAAGCTGCTTTTTCTGTCTCTTGTAGCACTCCATGTTCCATAAATCATATCTGCTTTCTTCCAGCTTTAATGATTCTAGCTTCTTCCAGCAGAAATGTTTGCTCTGGTTGCAGGTCAAAGCTGGTAGCTGTGCCACAGGGTATGTGCTGCAGGTGTACACATGGGGAAGTGACACTGCAGGAGAAAATCTGAGTTCCCCAATTGAGTGTACTCAGTATTTCTTGTGCTAGTGGAGCCTTCCTGGCAGCAGTTCCAGGACTTTGCTTTTTCTATCCGCCCATTCGATCGGCAGCAGCATCTTGTTAGCCCAACAGCGGTTGTTTTTGTCGGGATGGAAAGCGGTGCCCCATGATTCATTCTGCACATGTCTGCTGGCTGCTTGAACTTCCTGACATCTGTAGTGGAACTGAGAAAATAAAGAAGTTTGTATCAGTTACGGAGGAGGAGGAGGAAAGGGGAGTAAATACTGACCAAAGCCACGGCCTCAATCCACTTACACCCGCTGTCTGGTGCAGACTTTCCCTTGTAATTACTCTTGGCACATTACTGTCTGGAGTTATAAAACCAAGTCTTATAGCTGAATTACAGACTTGCTTTATAAAAGATGTTGTTATTGACATAATAGCCTTGCTTGCGGAATCTCTGTCTCTGTAATTAAGGTTGTTGCATGCACAAAAGCAGTTAAAAATAGTATAAATGTCTGTAAATGCAAAGATACTTTTCATTTGTTCCTCCTATGAGCCTTTTTTTTTTTCCATGCAGCATGTACACTTGAATCTCGAATGAGCTGTGCCACTGGACGTTCTGCCCTTTGCCCATTCCTTTAAGTTATGTGCTATCCTATTTGTTCCTGTGAAACTACACCAGTGATGCAGGTTGCACCATAAAGCACCTGCAGTCGTCACATGCAGGGTTATGAAGGTGCACTGGTGAGTGAGATTCAGTTTAACTTTTGTCCCTTGTTAGAAGAGCTGGTGGGTTTGACCAGCATGCAACCAGTGTGCCATCTGTTCATGTGTTTGTCTGCTGACCAGACTTACTGGTTGGGTGAGAACCTGGCAGTTTGTTTTTTATTTTTTTTTTTTAACAAAGAAATAAAGAAATTCATATTGCTGCTGAAATTTTCTCATCCTGGCTGTGTGAAAGTAATTATGGTTAATGCCCTGGACAGGCCACAGGCTTTCTTTATGACCTCAGCCAACTCATTTTAGCTGTCTGTTTCTGGGCTCTTTGTTCATTAAACAGAAATGCAGTTTTTCAGTTCAGAAGCTTTTGTGTTGAATAATTCTTTGGTCTAAGTGAAGAGATCAGATGAATGTAAGTGCTACTGAAAAACCCAATAAACAAATGTATGTCTGGTCTTGCTGGGCCTGGGGAAATTGTGTGGCACTATTCTAGCAAAACTGAAGTATGTAAATGCCGTCAGTACTTTTCATTTCTATTCAGCTCTGAAGGTTGTCCAGTGCCAGAGCAGAGCTTCTTGCAGCCTACCTTACTGTCTGTGCATGTGTCTCACTGAAAGCAGTGTTGCGTCCTTAGGAGGAGAAACGCCATTTGTGTATGTGCTATTATTACAAACATGCTTCAGCCCATGTACAATCCTGATACAGATATTATCTGTAGAATAATATAGATGTATATAGATGTAGATGGCAACACCTGCCATGGCTTGGTTAATATGAATGACAGAAAGTACTGCTCTCTTATCTGAGCTGTGAATAATCTCAGACTCTAAATATCAGATGTATAGAAATACGGTATTGATAAATTCTTCTGCCTGTGATGACCCAGTCTGTCCTCAGGTACTGAAGAAACTGGCAAAGCAGGCTGGGTGAGGTTGGTACTGCAGGTATCTGAGCTCCCACTGTCAGCTGTCCTGGTTGGTTGAGTGCTTAGGGGCTTACAGCTGATCGTGGCTGCCTGGCACCCACCAGACATTGACCAGTGATGCTCTCAGTGCCTGATCTGTCACAGCCTCTGACACTTTCCTTCCTATTTTCAGAGACTACATTTTCTTCAGAAAGATTAAGCAAGTGGGTTGTCCCCCTCATTCTAGTCCCTAAATAGAGACCAGACTGCTTGGTCAGCTCAAGAAAAGTCACTCAGGACTGACTCCAGCTATTTCTGCTAGTGTGTCTGCCCAGAGTCCAGATCTGCTTTTGAGGATGGTGAGATATTGAAAGAAAACTTTGGTCTGCTTTAATCCGTGAAGCATCTCTGTGCTTTTGAAATGGCTTTCTTGAATAAATCTGCCTTGCTTTGATGAAAATATAATATTTCTCTTTCCCCTGAGTAAGCAAGTGTGCATATATGTGTGCGTGTGTGTGCTGAATGCCAAAGTGCTGGTGAAGCCAGCTTGCTTCCGTATGTGAATCATTTCTCAAGCAGCTCTCTGTCTCGCTGCAATGTGGTTTTCCTCTCAGGGAAGCGCTCAAGCCCTGTATTTTCAGTCTGGCTTGCACATGCTGTCAGAAGCTAGTGGGAGACAGTTTTCTTCTTAATGCAGAAAAGAGGACAAGCTTTCACTGTAAGTATTTTACTTTTTAAGCTGGGAATATCTGTATCAGGATTGTAGGAATGTCGGCATGTCTTAGAGTGAATGAGCCTGTAATGCTCAGCAGTACTTTTTTTGTATTTACTCTAATTAAACTTAAATTGCATGAAACGCAAATATGTAGAGTGCAAACAATTCTGTGTTACAGAAAATAGGCTGGGGGTGATCTAGAAGTCATTACAACTTCCAAAAAGTGAATCTGGAGAGCTGGCTACTGTGTTTTCTCCTGCGTGGCTTCAGAGAATTGGGTGACAGAAGGGCTGAAGCTATTTCTGTGCCTGCATCTCCTTTCTTCTCTGGGAGCCGTGTTGCGTTCCAGCAGTTAAACCAAGCAGGAGCACGAGCAGGCTTTCCTCTGCTACTGCGTGTTCACACAGCCCATTGAGGAAAGGGCAGAAAGGAACAAGCTGCTAAACAAATAGCTTTGGCAGCTCGCTTCTCCGCAGGGGACCAGTGACAGCAGTGCAGAGCCTGCCAGACAGTCCCATCCTGTAACACCAAAGCATGCAGCTGCTCTGGGTTTTGCAGGGCCCTTGAGCTGTACCACTTTGACAGGTGGCCTTAAAAGTATACTCTGGGCTGAAGCATGTTTGTAATAATAGCAGTGTTTATATAGCATGTAACATAGCTTTGCAAAGTTGTGGAGATGTTAATTACCGTTCTGTATAAGTAGCAGTAAGGGATTACTGGTAGAACTGGTTTGAAAACAGGGATTCTCTACCACCTTCTCTTGTGTGCTGTCTTAATTTCTTATGAGTGTCCCCTACTAGTTCTTTGTTTCACCTCCAGGATGCTGGTCCTTTTCTACCCTTTCTAAACTGTGAAGCGCTTTCTGTCCCTGTAAGCTTAGCTGTGGAGCGGATGTCTGATTTGCAGAAATATGCTGGGTTTTTTCACAGTGTGGCAGATGACTAACGCAGGGATACCTCATCCTAACGTGCACACATGTACTACCTCTTCACTTTCCTCTGTTTTAAAACAATTTCATTTCGTTATGCAGCACACCACAATGGGTCCTTTAGTCCCTCAATGGTCCAGTAACTCATAGTCACGGACCCCTGATACTGTTATTTAGATCTGTTCAGTTCCTGTTCAGTATGACTGTTTTTTAAATTCAGAAGTCTTCTAGCTTCTCCTTCAGGTTTAGAATTTAGTACTGTTGTCTTCCCAAAGTAACCTTTCAGCTTGAAGTTTACAACATCACTCGTAAAAGTTCAGGAGTTCCCCATTTCCTAATTTTAATAAATGGCCTTCTCAGCACCTTGGCAGAGGATAAATATCTCCTTAAGGAATGGCTTCCAGATCTCAATTATTTCCCTCTGTCGTGATGGGTGGAAAAGGGGAATCAGGGAAACATCCCAACATGTGGCAATATTTTGGAGCTGAGGGCAGAATCAGGAGGAATCCCGAGGCAGTGCACTGACTGTGGTGTCACCCAGCTGTGCATCACACACAGAGGAAACTTGCCAGTCTGTGTTTATGTACCAGTTAGTTGTACTGTGCAATGACCTGCTGTGCATCTCTGCCATCCTAAAAATGGACTCATTCCTTCCCTTTCTTGTACCTCTATCTATCCTCCTATGCTGCAGAAAAACGTAATTGCAGGTAATTACCCAGAAAACCACTTATAATTATTCTTCATTTCTCTAGCAATTATATAGCTCTTGCTCTATATAAAATGAAACCTTTTCCTTCTCCTTATGAGTTGACAAAACATAAGTGTTAACCGTATGTGTCACTCTCTTTGTGCTGTATTCACTGGGGCAGCAGTTCAAAGAACCTGGGTTAATGGGCAGTAGCTACTTTGAAATGGTTCAAAAACATTTTGTTCTCGATGTGCAATATACTGAACATAAATTAAACCCTTGTATTCAAGGCAGGGACGTGGTGGGGAAAGCCCCGAGTGACCTAATTCTCTGTGGTGATGGCGATTGCAATTCCAGAAGCTAGGAAATTCAGGATCATGGCATCGTTTTCTCCCTTCTGGGGAAGATTGTCATTTATTGTGCAACCTGTACATATGCCTTCCATGCTTTATGTGCTTTCCCAGCTGGAGAACATGCTGCTTGTGCCCACTTCCCTTCTTTCAGTGTTTCCATCCTACCCTACACGTTTTTTTTTTTCCTGATGTGCAATGATCAGTAGCACGGTGCATATGGGCTCAGAGTTGCCACATTCAAGTTCATATCTCTGTCCTGCAGTTAGTGGAAGACCCTACCTGCCTTTTGGATGAGACAGCATCCACTGAGACCAGAGAAGCACAGCAAACTGCTTCCTGCAGGCCAGCACATGGCTGTGCTTCATCAGTTCAGGTCTCGTGCCATCCAGCTGGTAGCTGCTGCTGTTGTCTGGAGGACATGCAAGCAAAATGCTGACAAATCAGCTGATATCTTTGTTTCCCTATCCCTGTATTTTCTATGTATGATGGAAGGTCACTGGGAGGTAGCACAGCTTCTCTTCTGAGATGCGTGGTGGTGGCTGGTTAGATAATCAGTGTGAGGAAGGAGGGGGCGGAGAAGATTGAATATCCATGGACAAACAGAAGATGGTTCTCAGCTGTTTCAGAGCACAGCGTCAGCTTGGTGGGTTTCTTGTATGATTTTTGTCCTGTTTTATAAATGATCAGGAATGTAGAACAAGGAGAAAAGAAATACAGCCAAATATCTCTTCTGTCCATACACGCACTTGGGGGTTTTACTGTAATTTCTGTGTTCTCTATGGGATCTAACTAAGCAAAAAAAAAGTCACAAATCACAAACTCCAGGGAGAATGTGTGTAGGGATGAGCAGCAGGCTGTGTGCTGCTCTGTCTGTGCCTGGAAAAATCATCAGTGACACCAGTGGCTGGTGTGGGAAGAGAGCATTTTGTTCTGAGCAGCGCTGAGAAGCGGAGCTGTGAGGTTGCTGACTTGGAGCCTGTCAGCAACGTTGGGATGGGTCAGGAGGTGGAGTTGCTGACCAGAAACTTGTCCTTTGTGGCTACCTGGAACTGTCATCACTTGGACCATTTCTCTTGTTATTTACATGTCTTCATAACCATCTGGTGTATTTATACACTGATGAATACATATCTATTTTAGAGAATTACGAACGCTGAGAAATAAGCAGGAAACACTTTAAACAACACAAACACCAGAGATTGTCCTACCTCAGTAACCAGTGGTGCAGAAACTGTCTCTGAGAGATAAAGGAGGGGTGTCCATAGGCTGTGAGCTTCTAACTGGTGCTGTGAAGGGAAGGGAGAGGAACTGGCTCTGCTGTAGTTCCTCACGCTGTGGAGGAAGGGAGCCCTGTGCTCTACTAAGAACGTTCTTATCTGAGGCTGTGTTGAAGGCTTTCTTCTGAGATTTTTAGGAATCCTGCAGAAGAACAGATTTTGTTCTGTTAGTTGCTTGTTTTATCCTTGAAAAATGCCTCAAAAAGCAAACAATTTTCAGATAACAGCGGAGATGTTGGAGGTGTGACCCTGCAGCTGTATCAGAACTACTGATGGTTAAATTCTTGGAGTGTTGGAGTGCTGCTTTGTTTTGTATTCTTCCAGTGATGAGTTAGGTGACCTTGGGCATGCTTTTCCATTTGTGCGTGTTTTCTATCTAAAATCAGTCTAAGATTTTAACTCCTTGCAAAACTGTTTGGATTCTTGCACTGCCTGGCTGTGTTACTGCATTTTTTTTTTATTTTTTTTTTATTTTTTTTTTGAGCTACTGAAATTAAAAAAAAAAACAAAAAAAAAACAACCACAAAACCAAAAACACAAAAACATCTTTGCTTGAGGCATGCATAAAATCAACCATTTTTTCCCTGCTGTAGCAGTCTGGACGTGAAAATCTCAAGGTGTTGTCTTGTTGTCTTGTTCCTTACCATCAAAACATGAAAATGCAACCCCAAATGCAATGGGAAAGTATGTCTACTGAGATAGACCGGAGGAATCAGCTGCCTGAGTGATTGGGGTCAGGTTTAAAATTGATTCTCTGTTTTTATGGCCAGCAAGAGTGTCAGGTGTGAGGTGCTGGCACACTTTACCTATTACCTATTCCTCTGGGTTGATTTTTGGGTGGCAGATGGTGATCTGACTTGTGGTTTTGAGGGATTTTTAATGCAACTGCAAGGAAAATTAAGCTTTGCACTGGAAAAAGTTCCAGCAAGTGTGTTTGGACGAGTAACAGAGGATTGGTGCTCTGAGATAGTATGCTTTCAGTAAGTTTGATGCTAATGGAAACTGAATGAAAAGAGGATGTTGAGGACAGAAATATTACACACAGAGCTGAAAGGAACTGATACCTAAGGAAAGTTGCTAATGATGACCACAAGGGAGTAACAGATTGTTTCTGATTGTTAGTCTGGTCTTCCTTGCAGATAGCACATAAAAAAGCAACCCCCACCCTGGCAATTCCTGTGTCAGACTGTGGGCTTCCCTGGTATTGACCTGGCTGGGTTCCAGGTATCAGCCCGAAAACCAAACATGACTCATATGGAAGCATCTGTCAAGCCTGAAAATGAATTTGTGTGAAAGGCAGAAAATCATTCTGCTTTAGCATAAAAGGCTGTCCTGCTGTACAGCTTTCTGCAGGCCAGAAGGGAAGGTCTTGCACTTTTTGGAACTCGCTGTCCATCTCTGTGCTCCAGCTGGTAGTTTGATAATAGAGTTTGGTTAGGTTAGGAGGACAGCATGAGCATGATGCAAATTTTGCATGCCAAAAACAACAACAACAGCAAACAAGAGAATTGTTTTGCTTTCATGAAAGTTTGTACTGAAGGTCCTGGAATAGTCTGACATCTTGATACAATAAAAGTAACTGAATTATAGGAAAATGGCACTGGGCTGGGGCTCTCAACCAACCTGACTAACAGACAGCTGTCCTTTGAGAATCTTCCCTCCAAAGGTGGTCCTTTTGGCCTCATTTTTCAGAAATGGGCGTTCATGGGTTTCAATGAACCTGCCAACTTATACATTACTCATTACAGGTGAGTGTTATAAAGAATGTTGACAATTATTCTTCTCATTTGTTTGGCCAAAGCAACTTGAATGATTCTGCTTCATAGCTGGGCTGCTCCATAGAGTAGGCAGCACTGCACACAGAGATGAGCACTGAAACCTAAATCATGTGAAATACAGGGGTACAGAACTCTGTGCACGTCCTCCTTTCTTCTCTGGGACTTTCTTATGGAAATTAATTTCTGCAAACGTTACTGAGATCTGTGTACTTAGCAGTGGAACTGCTGGGTTTCCTGGTTGTAGAGTATTTCTGTTGCCATTCAGTTCAATCTAATTTTATTTAGTTATTCAGAGGAAAGCAGCCTTGGACAGCCAGCAGAATGTTTCCTAGAAGTTTGTTCATCAAGATGGGTGGATTCCTCCTTTGATGGATAGCCAAGCCTTGAGATCCAAGGGACCTGCTGTTGTTTCTGCTGATGCTGACTGCCTGTGGAGTTGGAATAAATTCTGTATCCAGTTTTTCTAGCCATAAAATGGGAACCATTCTAGGCTGGTTTTGAAAACTTTTATTAATAAGTGCATGCAGACTGACTGAAGAATTGTCTAGGTTTTCCATCTTTAATAAAACAATAGCACTGTAAGTAAAATGGACCATTTTTCCACTCTAAAGCTTCCTCTGGCAACTTCCAAGATAGTCCACACCGAGATTTTCCAAATCCCCTTAAAAAAACCAGTGAATTAGGCTGTACTGTACAGTATGGCCTGAACTGTTAGAGACTGATGCCTGCAGGGAATCCTGAGGGTTACTGCGAGGAAAAGCTCCATCAGGACCAGCTTTCCATTTTTATAAGCCCTCCTGTTATTTCATTTGCAGCGCCCATTTCTGACAGGAAGGACACTCAGACCCCAGTGTTCTTTGGTAGGAAATAATTATTGAAAATATATTTTCTTAAAAAACACCTTCACTCTAATTCTGGAAGTTACTGGTAAAGGAATTGATTTTGCTGCTCTGAAGCAATACGTTCTTGGCATGAGCCCCCACTTACTTCAGCATGGAGTCGCTCCTTGTCTTCGGTTTGTATGCATTTGCAGAGCGTTCTGCTGGGCTGTAATTGCAGCCCACTCATGAGCTGCTCTGGCTGACAGCAGAGAGAGGCAGGGCTGGGATCTGTTTGCTTCCTAAGGAAAGCTCCTGGAAAATGTGAAGAAAGAAATGAAAATTGTAGAAATCTGAACACTGCTTATAAAGTCGTCATCTAGGAGAGCAAGCAGAAGTGTGCCTCATCTGAATGTGTGAGACATGAGGGATGCAAGAGCAGTGATTTTTGTCATTGCATTTGTGACAGCAGCTTCACTGCATCTCTTGTGTAAAGCAACTTTTATTTTTATTATTATTTGCTTTTTATTTACTTTTATTTATTATTTTCCAGATTTCCCTCTGTGGGGAGCCTAGGGATCAAGTCAAAATCTCTCTGGGGTTCTTCTGAAAGGAAATGCTGATATTTATTTCAAATATAGCAGGCTTCTCTCAAAGCATTGTACACTAACTGGGAGCCATTACCCACTGGTGCACTAACACAGGTTCTGTTTCATGCATGCTAACTGTCTGCAGCCACAGGAGATACCCAAGTTAACATTTTCTTGGCAGTTCATTGCTGCCTGCCTAACTCTGTCCATGAGCCATTACTTGATACTAAACTTTTCTTGGTTTATTTTCTCGTAATGCAATAAATTGTATTTTGAGGCAGAGTGAAGCAGATGCAAACTCTTGGGATGTATTTCCTGCTCCCATCAAAGCACAGGACCGTTTTATTTGATTTCTGAAGTAGTTTTATTTGGCACTTCTCTCGAAGCAGTGCTTCTAATACTGCATGTCGTCTGCCTGAGAGCGAAACCTGCATAAGAGGTGTGAAACTTGTCTTTATTCTTTGAAGAATGAAGGCTTGTGGGAAATACTGGGGTTCCACTTCACAGATGGAAACCTTTTTATCTGCAGTCGAGGTTCAGGTTAGTCAATTCCATCAGAAGCATCAACTTCACGTTTCACAAATGCTGATTCCCGTATAAATTTGTGAAAACTAAACGCTGAACAAATCCAAACATCCTCTTCTCCGTGTTAGTTTCATCTCTTTGATGTGGTACGTTATTATTAAATCCAGATGGCACAACTCAGCTATCACCACTCGATAAAGCTGCTTTGCTGCAGGCTACTGGCTGCATATGGCTTCAGGTTTGTTTTGTTTTCTGGTACCTCCTCCTTTGGCTTCCAGCATTGTGTCCTCGTGAGCATCTCTCTCCACTGCAACTTCAAAATGCCACGGGTGACTCAGAATTAAATTCTTTTGGGCACCAAGAAAGCATCTGTGCATCTTAAGGCAGGAAAGTATGAGGTAATTATGAGGAAATCCAGCGGGTATGTGCAACCACTGACTGTACAAAAACCCAGATCTGCATAATTTGGAGATTAATCAGGAAGATAGCTTGCATCTGTAATTGCTTGTTCACCCATATAAATACAGTGAATGTATGCTCATTATAAAGCAGTTTATTACAAACATGCAAGCACTGAAGCTCCTTAAGGTAGATCACAGAGTCTGGAGATGCTAAATATTTTTTATTGTAATATGGTTTATGTGTCTGTCCAGGCTTCAAAAAAGCAGCCAACTGATCAGCATGATTATCAACAGAAATGGTACTGCTTTCTTCTCTGTGAGATCAGTTGATGGCTCTATGCTGTGTATGTGTTAAGAATTTTAATGGAGGAATATCTGTAGTTGGTAATAATGCTAGCCAGTAATGTTGTAATTTCTTTATTGAGCAGCTGACAGGTTAGAGCTGCAGGGAAAGCAGGCAAACCTTGCAGGAAGCACTGAGGATAAACAGCAACTGCCACTTGCTGGCTGTGGTCTGTCAGACAGCAGCACAGCACCCGATGTTCCCTTTGCCTCTGTGCTGCAAAACACTCCTTGAACAGACCGTGGTGGCACACAGAAGCTGCTGTGAGTGCTGACTGTGTCTTGTCCGTTAAGTGATTTGCTTTCCATGTGCTCAGTGAGTGCTATTTGCGAATGTGAAATCATGCAGAAAGTAAGCTGTGGGATAAAAAAGTGACCTAAGCCCTTCTACTGACTCAGCCAGGAGGAAATTGTTTTGGCACCTCTGTCACAGGGTTGCCATCCAAGGTCATACCTGCCCAGCTGGACTTCTGCATGATAAACAGCAGGCACTTACTGCTTGCTTCGTGCTTTCCCCTTGATGAGACTTTGATCTCTTTGTAGATCTTTGGATATTACCTGTTTAACGTAGGAACAAGTTGGCTTCTGTCAACACAGGACTGATATGTAACTGCATCCTGTGTCTATTTTAGAACTGAAGCTGAAGAAGAGAGATGTTGCTCATACTGAAGTGTGGAGGAGATAGCAGGCAGTCTCCTCTCCCTCCCACTCCCAGCCCTGCAGGCTCGTGGGACTTCAGGAATATAGATATAATTATTTTATTCTGCTCCTGGCTTGGATTGGGGAAATGGAGGGTTGAAAATGTATGGATTTATGTCCATAGGAGTTGAGCTACTGAATTCTCAGCAGTCTGCTTACTAAGAGAGGCAGAGTAGTTGTTCTTGCTGGCAACTCAGCTATAATAAAGAAAAAAAAAAATCTATTTCCTGATCCTGGCAGGATTTCTCTCTTGCATAAGCATATCTCCAAGGAATAGTGGATCTGCTTTTTGTTTTATTTGCAAGAAGTTGTTATTTTTACCATGGTTTGTAAATCTTGGTATTGCGAAACACATCTTCATCACTGTGGCAACATCAGCTGCTTCTGTAGAAGACTGATAAGTTAAAGATATAATATTCTCTGTAAGACTGAGGAAATTTGCTTCTCATGTGGCTTTTTTAAAAGAGTAGTATTTCAGTTGAAGAGGTTCTAGATCTAACAGTAAGAAAGAGTTTTCTTTTTATGCCAATGTTGCCTCAGTTGCTGTAGGTTTTCTCACATGTGTCCTCAGTTGCTCTTTTGTTGAGCTTTGGCATTCGTGGGTTTTCTGCTGTGGTTGACAGAGGTTTCTGACTTGCAGAGTCCCAACAGAAATCCTTGTTCCGTCTGTGTTGTTTCATGTTTCCAGTCACTGTTAAAAGTATGAATGGCTGCAGCCTGTATACTAAAGAACACTATAGGCTGAGGTCTTATGTTTATAAAAGAAGGAACAAAATTTGACCAATCCTTTTCAGCTCTTAAACTCATGCCAGGTATCTCAGCTTTGCTCTCTCAGATGAAAAGACACTTTTTAACACTTTTTTTTTTTTTTAGGGTCTGTAGACTGAGTTACTGGGGGGGGAGAAAAAATGAAGAGTACTGCCAGGCCTTGGAGTGCAGTGTCAAAGCAAGGAAGTCATGGGGTTGACAGAGGAAAGTCACTTTCCACCACTTCATCAGGGATGAAGACATCCAAGTCCTCGACTTCACTCGCCTTCGAATCTCGGCTCAGCAAGGTACTAAATCCAGCTGGGGCTGTGCAAGCATTTCTGCCTTGTTTTTTGCACCTCTAAGAGATACTGCTGAAGAGACTAGTCCAGAAATTTGGTATGATTGATTTGCATATATGTTAAATGCAGATGGTTTTCTTCCTAATTGCAGCTAATATTTTCACACTGTTGAACACCTGCAAATGCAAGATCATCAGTTTACATAGGTCACTCCGAAAGTAATGCCTCTGATTTATTTCCATGGAAACTGGCAGGTACGAAGCACAATAGCACTACTTGACAGAGCAAATTCTCAGCTACAAAATACAATTTGTCAGCATAGTCACCACCATTAGCTATGAACCAGTGAAGAACGTGAATCTGAATGCCACACTTGTTCAAAAACAGAAATAAAAAAGTCTGCTCCAGTGAAGGGGATCCATTGGCCATGTCATCACTGCTGAAATGCCTCACTGTTCTCACATCTACTGTTTGGTCTCCATCATCATTCAGCAAGCACTGATGAATGCCACAGATGCAGTTTTTTCTGCATGGAGGTATTAGGCACCTTTGCCTCATGTGCACTGCATGTCAGTGTTTTGTCAGACTGCCTCTCTGCTGCCATCTGTTGCACGGCAACAAAGTTCAGTCAGTCCTGGTGGAAAAGTTCAGCCTCTACTGCTATGCCACCAACATCTGCTGTGAACATCATGGTCCAACATCATAAAATAGGAGGCACTGCTTTCAGAGCATCCCTCTGGTATATTTGAAAAAAAGAGAGTTAGGAAAAGCTAACAGTTGCTGTTGTAAAGGAGGATTCATTGACTAAGTTATGTAGAGAGGTTGCTGAGGTCTCTAAATTGTCAGAAAGTTCAAATTATTCCTTTCTGCTTCTAAGGGGGAGCTGAAAAAACTTCTGGCAGAAGGTGAAACATTGTTTGGTTTCCGGAAGCAGATCAGCAGCAGCTTCTGAAACTTGCATGCTCATGGGGTCCAGGAAGCCACAGACTGAGTCAGAGACAAAAAGGAGAAAGAATTGGAGTTGAGAGAGATCTTATTTTGCTTTAAGATTTTACGTTTAGAAACTGTTAACTAGATGAACGTACATCATCATGTGCATTCTTTTTCAACCTGAGCAGTGGTTTTCAGCCTGTGGCTTGTGGACCCCCCCCGTGTCACTAAAAAACCTCTAAGAATTTGGTTTTGATTTGTGAAAACAGCTTAAGTGTCCACAAACTGTGAAGGATAGGAAAATACGCTTCTGAGGAGTCTCTAGCTTTGGTCTTTTAGAATGCTTTACTTTCAAGAGAAATGCATTCAGGTTTTTATCAGAAGTACATAAGCTGTGAGAGGTACAGAAATGGGGAAGCAGCTGACCAAAAGTTCTGAGATGATTTGGTACTTAAGTGTTCTGCTTTAGAGTAAACTTAAAGGCAAATCCCCGTCCCAAGAAAGGCAGCACAGCAACAACAGTTCCTTGCTTTCTCTTGTACAATAAGGCATGTGAATAATATGTAGTGATATCATATACCATTTTAAAAAATATACTGTAAAGTAGCATGTAAGGCAAATAGTTCTTCTTTCATGACATGGAATGTGTCAGCTGGCACTGAAATGCAGAGACCTAAATATTTCAGTAATTGTAAACCAGGGAGGAAATCCAATGGTTGCTGTTCAGGGCAGCATCTGAGAAGCTGGCAATACCCAGTACTCTACTACTGTAGACTTTTTTTCTCCCATCATCTTAGTTACTTGCTAATTTAAACACTTGTTCCTGTTTTTCATCTTTGGTCTTGACATGGTATCGTCCCTTAACCCACTTCTCAAAAATCTAGAATGCAATACAAGTTATATAAAAATAAATTGAAAATAAGATAGGTTTTTTTAGCAATATTTCCACTGGGTTACTTAATGAAAACGGTCCTTTTCTCCCATGAACCTGGCTTTTGAAACGGCTTCATGGGAATAGTCAATTTCTGATACTTCTGCTTGCTCACAAAATCTCCTTATTATAGCTGAAGAGGGCATGCAGCGATGATATGCTTACAAAACCGGGAGTGACAGCAGCTTCTGGAGTTTCTAGGCTGAAGAAGACCATTACAACTGGAGCAATTTCTGAGCTTGCAGAGAGTCGGCTGAAGCCCAGCACAGGTTGGTACAAAGTCTACTTGATGTGAAATGCGCTTGGTTTGCTGAGAACCTGTTTGAGTTTTCCCTCTTTTCACCTTGTAGCACAGTTATAACTTACCTGCTGTAATATTCAGCATACTGAACAGGAACCTGTTGTGCCTTACGGGCTCGTGTTTTGGTGTATCCTGCTTGGTCAGTAACGTGGGGAAAGAAGAAACTGAGCGCTGAGTGGCCACGCGGTGGCACTGGCTGCCTTCTGGTAATTCGGGCTGCCAGGGGAGATGCGCAGCTCGCAGAAGGACGCGGCCATTTGAAAGCTTGTTCTTTACTTACTTAATTTTCACCCTATGTGTATACAGCAATCACTTTTCCTTTAATTGAATGAGCAGAGAAGTTATCAATCTGTCCCTGGGAAACAGTAGAATTGCAGGAACAAAGAGCCAGCGCTACCATCTTGTGTGGAGGTTGTCCTCCTAAGCTACATTGCGGCATGTTCCCTCCCTCTGTGCCATCCCCACCAGCTTGTTCCCATTGACTTCAGATCTAAGCCCATTTCTAAAGGCAGCGACACCATCTGCATACCAAGGCCTTCTGAGCAAATACTTTGTTTTCCCCTAGGAGCTCAGCAAATGCTTTCTTTTGTCTGCTCCCTGGTAGCATTTCCAGGGGAATGTGAGATGTTATTAAATTTGATCATGACCTCGCAATTTGTCACAGCCTCTGCAGGGTTTGGCTGTGAAACGGAACAATGAAAGTAACCAGAAAGAGAATTCTCATTCAAGCTTTTGTTGCTTTTTTTTTTTTTAATATATGCAACCCTGTAGCCCCTAATGGAAATGATGCATCTTAACAACCCAAACACAGATCTTGTTCTGCAGTTAATTGGTGTGTAAATCCTCAGCTTTAAATGTTTAGTTGTATCCACAGCCATTTGAGATTTTCCAGCCAATAAAGAAGCATGATGCTAGCTAAAGATGCTTGAGAGAGGAGTAACAAGGAGAGTAGAGAACCTGTACAGAGAATGCAATACAGGATCCTGAGAATACAGCCAGGGAAACAGCACTGCAGGGAGTTCAGAATGAAATACATGTGTCAGATACAAAAATACTAGCACTGGAATAGAGAGCCTCCTTCTGCATTTGTGTGTAATAACTGGATGGAGGGGAGGGGAACTGAGATTTATGATGATGACTGCTTTAAATACATGATAAAAAGGTTTCAGATAAACACTAAGAATATGTTATCCCTCAAAATTTTCTTTGAGCCCAGAGAGAAAAGCTCAGGTCTTACAGGAGCTACGCACAGCAGTGTGGATGTTGTATGTCTTAATTTTCACAGTGGTTTCATAGTCCAAAAGATTGTTTAGAAATCTGCCTAGATTCTGAGAATATTTGTCACTATCATGGCCACTAAAAGACTAGATATTAGTAAGCAAGGTTACAAGATGTAATTCTAGATGGTTGCACTGTGGAAAAAATACCAGAAGTATATTATAATACAATGTATCATTGCTTAGAGGGAAAAAAAAATCAGTTATGACAGAGGACAGAACATGTTGCTGAGAACATTAAGTAGAAAGAATGCTAAGTTTCAGCTGCTGTCCTTCATTGAAATAGCATCACAAATAACCTCTGATTGTGATCAAGATGACTCTGAAATTCTAGCTGACTGTGGAGCTAAGCCAAGAAATAACGTTCCTGTAGTTGAGAAATGCAGATGTTTGTGTACACAGCCAGCTGCATAAATCTTGAAATTCTGTTCTGAAACCCCTTTCTTTGGCTCCCCTGATTTCCTTCTTCAGTTCTGCGTTTTCCTTTCACTTCTTAAATGCAGACATTATTTCTTTTCCCTGCCTTGTTTGTGCTTTTTATGTTGGGTTTCCTTCGTTATTCAAGGGAGTGCTTTGATTATTTTACAGAAAGGAAATGTGTATTAGTTCCAGGTACATTCGGGTGATGCTCATTTGGTATTTCAGTATTTTGTAGCAGAAAAAAATGTTTCTTTTTGGGGTGTGACTGCCTGGTATTTGTGTCTTAACCTTGAGCAACAGCACATGTTCCAAATGCTGCAGATAATAAATAATTGACACCAAGATTGCGTGTTTAAGTAGGGTTATTTGTATGCTGCCCTTGGTGTGGTTTAGGTTATTCATTCTTGCCTTTTGCTGACATACACTCCCCTTGTCTGCCTTGTTGGAAGCTAACGCAGTAAATTGTAAGTGGCTTAAAGGAAGATGAAGCCAATTGCATGTCTCCAATCTTGCCAAGTGGAGCTGAGCAAATGGAACTGAAGAGGAATTCTGGCTGGGAGTTCTCTGCTGTGATGTTTGGCTTTGCCTCTGCTTGGCAGTTTTAAAACCCCCAAGTAATGGGAACCGACGCACAGAGAAAAGTCTTGGATTCTGCTTCCTCATCCGGTGCTCTGGCTGTCCGTGTTCTGTCCTGAGGTAGCTATTTGCTGTTATGTTAAAAACCAAATTTACAGAGGTCTTGCATTGCTTTTAGTGCTTTAGAAGAAATAGAGCTGGAAAAAAACTGCAGAACAGGAAGAAGAAAATGGGGAGATCACTAATCTTGGAAAATGCTTACTGAAATGAATGCACTTGGAAAGCTATCCAACCTGTAAAGCCGTAAAGTAAATAAATTCTTGTAAAATGTTTAAATATAGAAAATTATTTCATCTTCAGTGTCAGGATTATAGGAAACTAGTGATTGTTCAGATGCTGAACCTTCAAGGTTTATAAAAGAAATAGCCTTAAACTCTGCCATTTCACAGTCGAAGAATTCCAAAGCTGCTTGCATGGCCATTTGCTTTTTGTGAAGAGCTTTGCATGGTAATATTGACATGCAAATAGAGGGTTTGAGGTTCAGAAAGGTGAAGTTGCCTGCTCAGTGGATCCTGGAAGTCATTCCAAATCCTGTTTCTGTTCTCCTACTCCCCACGCATTCTCAATTCGAACACTTTCTGAACATTTCCCTCAAGGCTCCCTACTTTAATCACGTTCGTATGCTTCCTTGCTGTTATTTCAGTGCCGGCAGTTATTATCTGTCAGGTTCAACAACAGAAAAAAAACGTCTTGTGCTTTACAATTTGGACACTGGAAAAGAGAGCCGGGTGTGCGACTCGGCTGTGCTGTGCACATGTAATCTGAAAGCATTTCTCACAGATATATTGATTTCTGTATAAAGCTCTGCCAGCTGGAGTATGAAGTATTGGTTATCCCTGAAATGTGAAGAACGGCTAGCTGTTCTTGTTTTCCCTGTCTGCTTCATTAGCTTATTTCTTTAAACCTAAGTGAAGTCTAAAATTATATATAGAGCTATTGAATTTTACATAGAAATGTAGGAAGTCATCAATACCAGTGTTATAATTGTCCAACTTATTATTTCTAGATAACTTGGATGTTTTACAGCCAGAACAAGAAAAGAGTGTTGCTTTCTGTGCAGGCCTTCAGAGTTGATGAACATCGATAGCTGAAGGCAGTGACAATGCAGAAATATAGGAGAGGAAAACTCAAAAGAAATGAAGAGTTAAAATGATCTCCTAAGCTTCTTGTGTTGGGAATTGAACTGTTTTATGTTCAAATGTTTTGAACATTACCTGTTCAAAGCCCCCTAATCCTAAAAAAAGAACGTTACCAGCACTAGAAATGAAGCTGTACAAAGCATGCTGTTTTAATAATGCCAGCAATTTAAATAGTGAAAGAAAAAGACAAAGAATTTTGGCCTAATTGGTAAAAGCTACGAAAGGAGACAGATCATGGAACAGTTTATTTGGTTTGAGCAATGTACAGCTCCCATAAGGGAAGCCTCAGCTTTTGAGTTTTCTGTCATCCATATTCGTGTGGGGTTGGCAGAGCTCATGTCCCAGTGGATGAATATGGTGCCTGTATATCTTCAATTCCTTCCTAGTTCCAGTTGAGCACTTGCTGTCCTTTTGTCCAACTTAATCTGTTTGCTCATCACTTTCATTTAGTCATGTAAAAAGGGAAAGTCCTGATTTCCCTCACAGGCTTGTTGTGTGTAGCTTTTCTCTGTTGATGGTGATGACGCTTAGTTAATGAGGATAACTTTTCTGAATGAGGATAACTCTTAATAAAAGCTTTAAAAAAAAAATCACTGCAAAATCTGGCAGTTTAATTCTTCTTAAGATGCTAATAGACCCCAATTAAAATAGAAAAAAAGGAAAATGATACCTTTTGAAGGACAGCGTTCTGACCTTGGGGTCCTTTTCCTTCCCTGTACATCCACTTTTGACAGGGTCTGCTTTTTGTGATCTGTCACATCAAACACTACTGCAGGTTTGCAGAGGGTTGCTGTGCTTTGCATTCAGCTTCGTTACTGTCTCGTTTTTGTGAAAGATACAGGCAGGTGTGAGAGGCACTAATGAGATTGGTGTGCTCTGTTCCACGAGACTCCACTAGAAACCAAATGACTGAACTCATCTGGGCTTTCCCAAGAATAATAAATATGCTTTAAATTTTCATCTGGAAGGCTGGTTGCATTTTGCTACCCTTTCCATGTACAAGGGACAGCTCTTGTGTGATGCTTCTTATCAAGAAAAAGAGATTTATTTGTTTTTACTTCGGAAATGATATAGAAAGAAAAGAGTCAAAAAACAAATGATTGTGTTTGAGTGACACCTTGACAAAGAGACAAGAAATACTGCAGAAATTTAGCACACAAAGCAACAAAAATGCTCATCTGCATTTGCACCACAGCTCCACATGTAGCTGGACGTATATATTGACACCCACGTGCACTCGAACATCTGCAGGTAATGTGTTTGTGCGAATGTGAATGAATCTGAACCCTCACATCTCTGACTTAACAAAATGATTTCCCTGGGAATGAAGTAATTCAACTAAATTTCAGCACCATTGAAGATTCTAGCCTTTTTTCTTTTTGTTCAGAGCTGACGTATGATGGCTGACCAGCATCATTATTCTTTTGTTCTGTTGCTGGATGTTTTACATGAGCCTCCTTCTATAGCCAGGAATGGAATGAGAGCAATTCATTACAGTGGCTGTCTGTTGGGATTTCTGTTACCTGATTCTGTTATGGATAACAACTTCTCTGAGAGGCATTCACAGACTGGCTGCAGTCATCTTGCATTATTAAACAAGTAGAAATTAACTTCTGCTGACAATGCTGTCTGCAGAATGTGCCCTTCTCATTTTTGCTGCCATCTTAATGCACTGCACAGCTTGCCTCTGCTGCACTGGGTCTGTATTAAAGCATTCTAATGTTTTGCCTGCAGCTTTCTGTTAGGACAACCTGTGAAACACAGAAGACCCTTTTCTCTCGTGTGTATTCCTGAGAATGACTTTGTTGGCACATGCTTACAGCCCTGGGAGCTGAGCCAGCTAAGAGGATTTGGTGTGCGGTAGGGATACCAAAATGCAGAATCTTAGATGTAATTACTTGATTCATTAAACTGTTGACAGTTAATTGGCTCAAGCTGGCACATATAGGGAAGTTCCATTACAGTTATAAGCAAACTGTGAAGATCAGAAAAGGTTTGCTAGGGATACCTAAACAGATAGGGGGCTTGCTTGGATAGTCTCAGAACAGTGCACTAAACAGACAGCTGTGATCTCTGATTGTTTTCATTTTCAGTCTTTTTTGCTAAAATTGTCCAGCAAAGTCAACGCAACTTTGTGTTGCCTACCTACTGTAGGTTAATTATCAGCTCTCCTTCAGCTAGTTTGAAGAGAAATGATCCCTAACAGTCCCAGGGCCTAAATGTATCACAGCCAGAATGCTTTGGCAGAATGCCATTCTCTTTGCACTTTGAGAATGAGAGGGAGGGAAAGAAAGGAATGTGAAGCGGGCCTGGTCTGACAAGTATGCATATCAGGAGAGGGCTTGGCATTCCTTTTATTATTATTTTTCCACTGTTTGGTTGTTTTTTGTGTTTTTTTTTTCCAGCATCTGTGGCTTGCATTAGACTTCAATACTATAAGGTAAGAGGGAGGGGTTGACAGCTACATGCTGAATGGGTTCACAGGTAGCACTTAGTGCTCAGAAAATCTTCAGCATGAATAGAATAAGCAGAGGACGGTGGTGTGAACACTGGTATTGATGGTCAGCATCCACGTGTAGGACTTGTTTGGTTCAGTCTTGGCCAGCAGGTCCACTCTCTGGAGGTCGTGCTCAGCAGTGCCTTCTCTAGACCTTCTCTTTCTGAAGAGAGTGCCAGTTATCCGGCTGGAAATCTGAGAGCATTCTGCAGCACTTGCAACCTTCTTTTGACCGTGGATTGTAATTTCAAATTTCAAAAGTTATGCTAATTAATCTGCTGTGCAGTGAGCAGGACAGAAGGAGGGCTGTGCCTGGCAGATAAGTCCTTTCACTTGCTATTTGAAAAAGTTGTCTGCTTCACACCTGGAGTAACTCATTCTTATTACTTAGAAAAGGGTGTCTGTGGACTATTGTCTTTTTAGGCAGTCCCACAAGTGAATAGTGCAAAGGGATGAGTCAGGCAGTCTTCGTGCCTATGGAGAAACCAGCTAGTCTACTTTAGAATGATGAAATGGTTTAGTCATTCACCTTTATTACTGAGGAGGAAGGCAAAAAATGTAAAGTATTCAGAAAATAAATAGTAGCCTATGGATTTAGCCAAGAATCTGTCATAATTTCATAGCACTGTACTGTTCTAGAAGTCTTGTGCCAGGTCCTTTCTTCCTCTGTTTGAGCTTCATGCTCCATGAATGCTAATCTCGATATCCATAGGCTCTTCTCAGGCTTAGCTGTTTTTAAAACTTGAATTCTACCTTTTGCTGTGGGTTTGGTCTTGTAGTCTTATGCCTGACTCGCCCTATTGTGGTGGTGGAATTTCTGACTTGTGTTTCACGCTGTCAAAAATAGCAGATTGGTTCTTCCAGTAGTGATACCTGCACAGTGTTCAGATCTTAAGCGTGTTTGCTCTGGCTCAGTGGTTACATTTTGTAGTTACTTCAAGCTCTACCCTCACACTGTACTGGGATTCTGATACCCCTTCCGTATTACTGAAGTAGAGAGCTGGTGTTGAAATGATGAATAGTTAGTGTCAGAATGTATCAGCCCAAGAGATTGTATTGGCTAATGCAGTTCTTCTGAATTCTGTTGATGAAAAGCAGGCGTTGCTCTTTAATCTATAATACAAGAAATTCTCTTTGTGTCAGAGATGTTTCAAGAGCAGTAGGAGGACATTTGTATCTTCTCTTCTGAGGAAACTGATGGACATGTTGAATACCAAAGCTCAAGAGACCATGAGATGGCTTCTAGGAAAAGCGTCATTGATAATGCGTTATTTTTTATGGAACTTACATTGTTTATTCATTAAAGCATTTCATACTTGTCAAGTCATAAAATAGGGGTTTTGTTTATTGTCTTCCAAACCAGACAGATGTATGTAAGCTTTTAGCTTCATCCATGGAGTGAACAATGACAAATTACAGTTGACGACTAACTCCCTGTTACGCTGAAGTCTTAGAAAGAGTTTTTCTGTCTTATGGAACAATCTCTTTTAATTTGAATCAATAGATTCACAATTGGCTATCTTAATTTCTGCATGTTTTATTTTCAGCCTGTTTTGATCTGAAATAACTTTTCAGTGTGTTACTGTATTAATTTGTTTACAACCTCCTTGTTGAAACCGAGGCTTGAAGAAGGTAACTGTGTTAATTGTCCATGCAGAGAATGCAGATTGCTGGAGCTGTTCAGGGTTCTTGTTTCCAGTGTGTGTCATGACTCCATTAGTGAGAAGCATCTTGATTTATTTCAAAGGAAGATCAGCCATCAGCCCATCTGTGAACTGCCACACGCAGCTCTTCTTGCACTACAAGGTGTGGTCAAAAAAAATGTTGATGATAGAGATATGGTATGCAGATCATATTTGTAATCAAATTTACTGGTGTATGACAGAGCTCTGGGGCCAGTCACCCCCTGCTGCCACGGCTCCACATCAGATGTGGCTGCACCGGGACGCAGAAGTCCTGCTTAAGTTTCCAGGGTGATTTCTGTGGAGGAGCTGGTTTCAGGCTTTAGGGGGCTTAATCACAAACGGTGCCTCTCAGCTGCCTGCAATTCGCTGCTGCCGCCTCTGAGTGGCCTCCACTGCTCGTTGAGTCGCTCTTTCTTTCTCTGCGAGCTCTCTTTTTTTCTGCCTCTCTTTCTCCCCTCCTTTTATTCCAGCAGTCAGGCAGCTAATTAACTGCACAGGCCGGCCTTCAGTGCATAATATTGTAATGAGGTAGGAGGGAGAGCCACAGCTGCTCCAGCATGAGCAGCAGGCTCTGTTCCTGGTGCCAGGAACTAGGAAGGAGCTGACTTTTTTTTCCTTTGTAAGTTGACCGGAGCGCAGACGTTACCAGCAGATAAAGGCAGGTCTGTCTCTGAGAGCATGGGGTCCTAGAGGAGCCTGGGGAAGAGCTGGCGGTGACTGAAGATGGGCAACCAGCCTGGGCGAGCGGAGGAGCACGACCAAGGTCTGTACGGCCGGGCGGCTGCCTGCCCAGCCCTGCGCAACGCCGGGGCTGCTGCCTGCAGCTTGCAGGGCTGTAACTGCAGGGGTTGGGGTTTTGTTCTCGGGAGCTTACCTGCAGCGTCCTGCCGATGGAAAATGAGGCTGTTGGCATAGGTAATGCTGACAGCTTTGAGCCAGTGGAATTAGGGCTGTTTACCTCGTAACTTGTAAATGGTATTCATTACAGTTCCATACCTGAGCTCGCAGCATCGTCCTCGGGGGAATTTCTGAAAGAAATCCTTTGGTCAGAACAGAATGCTGACAAAGGAGGGACCTGGGTGCCTGATGGATGTTATTTTGTTTAGTCTGCATGATGCAGCTAAAAAGTTACAAGGCTGATCTAGTGATGTACATACAATTTGTTAGAATCTACAGCCTGGTGTCTTAGCTTTTACTATTGTTTGTGGCCTCCAGCCTGATATTTTCCAGGCCTTAGAATTTAAAATGATGCCTTTGTGGACGGTCTTCCCACCATTGTCTTTCAGAAGTGTAATGCTTTGCATGTTAATCAGTAGCAGCTTTTATAGAAAGCCAGGAGTCAGGTATATCTACTTCCCTTTGTGCCAGATGTCTCTACCGTAAGCTTGGAGATAATAATGATTTGTTCCTGATGCTGAAGTACTGCCCTTTGATTCATTTTGTTTGCTGCCCTAATACCGAATGAGGAAAAACAGTAGGCCCACAGATTTCTGCTGCTAGTTCCTGTTCAGGCTTAGACTGCTCCAACGTACAGAAACCAGCATCAGTTGGATTTCCTGGCGCTGTGTGCCTTATTGTTGTGTGGGATTTCCATTCACAAAATTTAGTTGAAGCTGTTATTGAGTGATCAGTGTTTCTTCGTTGCTTTTGTCTAGATGTGTAGCTATTGTTTTACAAGTGAACCTGTATAGCTGAGCTCTGGGGTTGTGCAGAAGGTGTTGCATTGCTGCTCTAGAATCGATCACAATAGATCAGCTAGTGAGTGCTAGAACAGCAGTGAGGTGTAGTGGAGAACTCTCTAGCAGTATGTTAATCAGCAGGCTAATGAGGAACACAAAAGCTGCCAGTACCCAGTCACCAGAAGAAATGCTGCCCTAAGGGGAACTTCAACTTTGGGCTGGAAAGTACTGCTGTTCCAAACGTGGTCTCTGAAATCATCCCACTGCAAGCTATGGAGGTGTTGCTGAAACCAACCCTGTTACTGTCATTTGAGGAGGGCTGATAAACTGTGGGGCGATGGATAATGGCACGGGTAGCACTGCTAACTTCTGGTCAGAGTTTGGGAAGGCTGGCTATGATTTTTCAGGGCTGATGGCAGAATTTGAACAGCTTATTACTATTAACTTAAATGACGAATGCAGACTCCCCGTGGGTTTAGAAAGCCTCTTTCAACCTTTGTTTACTCTTGTCCTGTGATTTATTTATTTGAAGGGGGAAGGGTTATATTTCTGTAGCATCTATAAATTTTTAAAGCTTTTTAGTTTTTAAATGTAGACCACACTAAGTCTTGTTTTAGTTTGATCTCATGGTTCATAACATATAAACATGACTAAAACCCAGATTTTATACTGAACTGTGTGCTCAAAACGTTGTTTAATTACGAAAAAAACTTTCAGGAACACCAAAGCAGAAGATGAATTGTGAGTACGTATTCCATGTGTGAGATCTCAGATGCTGAAAGTCAGAGGATAACGTAAAGACATCAGCAGTATTTGTGTCCCTTTTAGACAGGGCTCTTTATTGATGTAGTTCATGTTCCAGATTTAACTACAGAAATCAGTTCTTCTGTTTTCCTTGCGATATCCAGTGTCATCTGGTTTGTTTTTCTTCTCAGGAAATCTTGTAGACACTGCATGTTTCATCTTCAGTCTTTCATCCCAGCACTTACTGTGCTGGGTTGCCACAGACAGGTCTTTAAAACTCTTCTTCCTTCTATCGATGCCGTCGGACCACAGAAGTCTTTAAAAGTCTGACTCTGGATGCCTCTGTTATGATGTATATTGTAACCTGGATTAAATGCTTATTTCCAGTTACTTAAGAGAGTAAAAGTGCTTTGGCAGGTTTTCTGTTGAGCGTGGGTACAAGAAGCAGGACCTGGGCACGCACAGCTTTTGGCCTGATGTAGCTACTGTTTTACTACAAAGATCAGCTTTAGTTTAAAACCTATGAATAAAATAATACAGGGCAGAAGCAACGTTCTGGGGGGCTGACTGTGCCTGCTAACAGTCAAGATGCAAGATACACGGGCACAGCAGTGGTAACCCCAAGTTCTGGGTGGGCTGGTCAGTGCTATTGAGAACAGGAAGGAAATTATTGGGCCCAAGCACAGCAGTTTGAAGCGGACAGCTTACTGTGTTGGACTCTGAAAGAAATTTAGCTAGAAAATGTCAGAGAGGTGAAGACAGAGAAAGTGGACATTAGATACATTGCATGCTTTTTTGAAGTAAACCCCTGCTGATGTCTAATGGGTGTATTGGAACCAAAGGTTTACAGGATTGCAACAGTCAAGTATCAATTTAGATGACTCTACACCTTGCTAAGAGTGCAAGAGTGTTTCAACAGGAACCAGGGACAATATACCATCTACAGGTCTTTCCTGACTTCAAACTTTAAACCTACTTTAAACCGTTTTAAAAATAATTTGTAACAACTTTGTTTTGTGGTGTTGTGACCAAAGTTTGCACCATCTTTGCCAAAACTCTCCTGCTTGCAAAGTGGGTAAGTAATAACTATCTCCAAGTGCTCTGCATACTTGAATGTAATGAGCATGTTGAGTTTTTAGAAGGAAAACACCTGTGAAATAGTACCAAAAATAAGTTGTAAAAACAGTAGTGAATATTGCTGCAGTTCATCAGTAGAATTAGTTTTCTGCTTCTGAGACTGGCTGCCTCAAATAGAAGGAACCATTAGGGCACCTGTGAAATAGTTGGAACATTTTATGGGATCTGTGTGGAAGAATACACACCATGCAGTGCAGAAACATTTATTGAGAGAAGCCTTTCAAACATCATTTTCCTTGGAAACAGTGAGGCAGCCAGTGCTTGTGAACAGGAGTGCTAAGATTGTTTGACATTGGTTGACTTGGTGATGGTGAGGTTTTGTTTATCCTCTAAACATCTGCAGGTGATGTGGTGATTAATAATATCTTTGAGAAGAGGTGGAAAAAGTGATTCAAAACATGCAAAAACTTTGAAAGCAGCAGTTGAATGGGAAATGTTAACTTCTCTAGTTGGAACAAGGTAATGAGTGGGGTTATCCAAGGGTTAGACTTTTTTTGGGACTGTGCTTATTTGTAAAACATGCTTACAAGGCTTGGATGAGGCTATCAGATGTCAGTGCACACAGTAAGGCAGTACTGATCTGTTTTCTTGTGCCTGTTTTGTCCTGACCCAGGAGTGGCTTCATTTTATGTTTCAGCGTAGGGGAGTCAGTCCACAAAACATCAGACCCTGTCAAGGTAAAGGGTAGAACTATCATTTCTAGCAATGTCTGATTTTCCTTCTCAGGGAGTACGTTTGGGTCTTTCTCTGGGTGCTCCCTTCAGTCTTTGTCTGCTTCTCTTCCTTTCTTTTAAACATGGGATCCACTCATTTTAGCTGTTCTATGTCAGCACACCATTTCTGCCAAGCAAGAGCTCCAGAGAACAGATGAGTTTAATGATGGTGTGGGGGGAAGGGAGGAAGGCGAGAGGGGCCAGCAGAGCTAATGAATCACATAACAGCTTTCATGGAAACACCGACAGCAAGTCATGTCCTCTTCGAGCCCAGGCAGCGAGCCGTAGACCTTTTGTTCCCAGTGGAGCCAGCAAACCACAGTTTGCTCTCCAGTGGACAGCTTAATTCCTTAGTCACCTCTTCCTCCCACAAGTCACTCTTGCACGAGGGTTTTACAAATGCTTTCATTCTTCAGAGTAGTAACACACTGCTGATTAAACTAGCATTGAAGGAGCTTATTTTCCCCCAGAGAGTAATTTCTACTTGACTTAAGCCTCTCTTCCAAGGCCAGTTAGGGCCAGCTCTGTTGATTAGCTTTGTGATGTGACTCAACTGGAGTGACACCATTAAATCATTTCAGAAATACTGACAAACAGATGTCAAATAGCAGTAGTGTGTTCTGCTCTGTAGGCCAGCGAAACGAGTACAGCCAGGAGACTATGTCACTATTTGGACAGACCTCTTAGAGGAATTTAGTCATGAGTATGAGTAACTAGCTGCCTCTGAAAATATCTGTTTGAGGCAGAGTTAAGTGATAATCAGAGGTCCCCTGATCCCAAGTTGAGAGGCCAGTGAATGCTAAATTTGTGGAAGAGATCAGTAAAGTTCTGCTTAATGCAAGGGCCTTACAACATTTGGCGTAGGCTGGGAGGATGTGCTGAGTGGGAGTACTTTCTCTGGGGGCTGGACTGAAGCTCTTACAGAAAGAACTTCTAGGGCACGGCAGGCAGCAGGATGTGGTTTATGGATTTTGTTTTGTGTTAAATTGTTTTGCTGTTGAAAATTAAAACCATTCTTGGAAAAAAAGCAAAGAACTTCTGCTGCAGTTGAGGAATCTTACTGGGTGAGGTAGTCAGTGGGGGCTTGTCCTGTGACAGAGCTCTGCACACTGCTTCTTCCCAGCTCTGGGGATGTTTTAGAGCCTATGAATAGTAGATCTGGTATAACAGTAAAGGTAAAAGCGAACTTTCATACACATCCATGTCCTCCAAGAAGAATCACATCTCTCTCATTTTTGTTCCTCTGTATGCTCTGGTGCTGTCAAAGAGGATCAGTGGAGGTAGGACTCCACTGAAGAAACGGGTAAAATTCTTACTTGCTTCAGTAAAGTCCTATTTATTAATGTATGGGAAAGGGGTGTTGGGGCAGAGTGCAGTTAGTGGTTTGACATATGGTGCTTATGTTGGCTGACTTTTCCTCCTCCTCCTACTGAACTGTAATCTATCCTTAACACTTAGTTTGCATTTCTTTGCCACGTACTGTAGATAATATTCAGAATAATTTGCTTTACTTTTCAATTTGCAATGATCTAGTCATTGCACATGTAATTTGATGAAAGGCAATTAGTCCTGCTTGAAGAAGTTGATTGCTTTCTATGATCAGTTCCATTTCTAAGCAAAATAATATCTAGAAATACAATGGCTACTTAAAAGCAAACAAACCAAGAATAAAACATGCAAAATCTTTCTGAACAAACTTAATCACTAAGGATGCAGCCCTTCTGCACAGCTTCTGCCTCAGAATGCAGCAGGCATCTCAAATTCAGAGGATTTTCTGCTGTATTTTTAACACCCTAAAGGTCTTCTGCAATTTAAATTACTGCAATTTAAATATAAATTGCAGCATTTGTAACGAAGATGGAGAAATCCTTATAATACTGTGTAATTATGCCCCATGTAATCACTTTTGTAGGGATTGTTTCTACAAGGGTGTGGGTAATGATAAATTTGTTGGCACAAATCAAGTTCTCTGCAAGACAGGGAAGAGAAGACCTTCAAAAGCATATCTGAATGTTTACTTTTATAGACAGAAACACAAACCAAAACAGAGGTAATTCCTCAGAATGGTGCAGAAAAGAGCCAGCTCAGCAGTAAGTTCAATCAGTCACAATTAGCAGCTGGTAACTGGATGAGACAGCTTTCATGAACGCCAGTCATTGCAGGTTGGGTATTCTCCTCTCAGGGAAAGCACGCACTGCACCAACCTGCTGAGTGCAAGAGCCCTGCTGTTTTCCTAGCAGTGACATGATAAAATAGCTGGTAAGCAGCAGCCTGTAGAGAAAATGTTATTTTTACTGTGGGTGAAATTGTCAAAATCCTGTTTTCTCAGAAAACAACAAGACACGCATCTGTTTGATCATAAACACTTTTAATGCTTTTTCTAAGTCTTGTTCCCAAGAATGTATAATGTCAGCAGTGATGCTGGTACTCCAGCACTAGGCAGAGGTGGCACACTGGTGTCACACCCATCTCCACTGGCAAATGTCGTGCTGTGGTAGGAAGTGTGCTCCCAAAAATTGAGGCAGTTTGTGTAAATCTTTAAACAAGTTTGAGCCCTCGTATAACAGAAGGTTGTGTGCCTGGTTTTATCAGGCTAAGGCAACGTGCAAATATGTTGGCTTGTTTGCAGCCTCTTTAAGTGCATGTCAATAGCTTTGTTTAACCCAAGCTGTGTTATCAGTGCTGGGCTTACTGTCCATTTTAAGGAGAGAGACACACAACCCTGCTAATATTTTTCCAGGCTTCTCCTGAGCAGAAGTTGGTGGTGATCAGTCATCTGAAGGGAAGGGACAGCACTCTTTGAGGAGCTGGATGTATTTCCACGATCCTTATCTATTTTTGAGAAATCCTGCTTTTACAAAGCCTTGTTGACTGTGAAGAATGGGCTAATCATGTTAGAGATTGGCCTCTCCCTCCTCCACTCACAATTTCTTTGAGGCTGCTTGACTGCGGAAAATCTTTGACTGATCTTTTAATTAAAAGTGCTTTTTATTTTTTTTTTTTTTAACCAAGGAGTTGAAGCTCTTCCTGCTTTGAAGTGGGCAACGCTTTATAGATAACCATCTCATTATGTTATGAGATTTCTTCCTCTCTGTCCTTCTGTCTGGTTCCTTGATGCATCTCATCCTGTGCTGATGGAGTTTTAATGATTTCAGCCCCGTTCCCAGTGTCAGCTCTTCAGGACAGTGCTCTTTGGCTCCCTTCTTGCTCTGCTCGGCACAGCTGAGGCTCTAGATGAGCTGTGGAAACTAAACACAGTTCTGTTCCCCACTCCCTCACTGCAGCAAACTGGAAACAGCAATAAAACTGGGTTTATTATGTGGTCATCGTATTTTAATAAACAAAAAGCAGTTGTAATAGCAGTGCAACGTGTGTTGGTATTAAGTATTATTCAGAATGTAAAGGCCTCTATTTTTTAAATTCTGCCCTCTGTTTTGCACAAGGAGGAGGAAGCTTTCTTCATATCTTAATTTTTGTTCCGTTCCTTCCCACTCTATCTGGATTAGCAGGGTTTGAGAATTCGTGAGGAGAGAAATTATTTTGGCTCAGTCAGCCATGGCCTTTTGGCCAAGTGTGGGGCAGCATTCCTGAACTGGAGGATTCGGGTCATGGTTTCCTAATACAAAGCGCTCAGCAGCAGCACTGACCAAAGGCATTTTCAGCTGCTTCATTCCTCTGTAGTGGCTTGCTGCTCCCTCGGTGGGATGAGCTCAAGTGTTTATGGGCAGGATGGTGAATTAGATCAGGATCTGTCTTTAACAAAGAAAGGTGAAGGAGGAAAAGCATGTAGATAATTCCACAGCCAGTATAATTCCCTGAGCCAGCTCTCAACCTGGCCTCCTGAGTTCAATACACTGAATTCTGATGTTGATATCGAACATCTTCCTACTTACGATCACTTTTTGGTTATCCTTTGTGCATGCGGATGCATCAGTTGGGCATTTGGTTCAGGTGATACACAGCGCTGATGTGTGTCTGGAAGGAGCAGGGTTCTGTTCACTCCTCCTTCCTGTTGGCTTCTTGGACCAGGAGGCCCTGTTCTTCTTTTTTGACCAGCAGACACAGCTCAGATGTTAATGCACAGCTGTGACAGCCATTGTACATGCACTGTGCGCACAGCAATGTGTCTGCTTGCTACTCAGCAATGACCATTACTAACTCAATTTACGTAGCTGGTTTGTTTGTGTTTTAATTTCCTGTATTTCTTGAAACACTTAAAGCTGGTATTCCATCTGATTTAATTGCGTTTCCCAGAAATGGGGGAGTATAGCTGTCATGTTTCCACTGTTAATTCAGCAGTGCCTGAGTGACAGACTGCTGGGTTCATTAATAAGGAAGCAACTTGCTGAGCTGAAGACAATTCTCTACTCATTTGCAAACAAGAATAGAGGAATATCCTGGAATTCTTAATGCAACTAATAGTCATTTATCTCAGGGGAACTGTATGTAGTACAGGCATCTCATTCAGAAAATAGCTGGGTTTCTGTAAATTCCATCAGATTAATTTTGATATAATGCTATGTAAAGCATTTTAGTCATCCTTTCTAGGAGGAGACAAGGGTTACAGTCAGCAGGTGACTGCGTTTTTGGCGGACCCACAGGTATTAACAGTTCCTAAATAGATTTGAGTTTACAGGAGGACATGCCAGTAGGCATACATGTGATATAGAGTTTCTCTCAACATTTGCTAGACCGTTTGCTTTGGATGTCTGTTTGTTATGCCAGGTTGCTGGGTACTCTCAAATACGACGCAGTGCAGTGATAGATGGCAGTTACACTCCTTGTCTGCTCCCAGATTGGCAGAGATGACAAACTTTGGTTAATCTGTGGGGTTTTGTGTACTTCATTTTAAAGGTAAACACTGTGGTGTCCTCGTGTAGGTCGTGGTGCAAGAGGCTTATGGCACTGTGAAGGCCCAGGTACGAAACTGTATTATCTTCAAAATAGGCATATCCAAGCTTGAGTTTTCACTTGAGACTTAACAGACTTCCAGAAAATCCAAGCAAATATCTGAAGGAATGCTCAGAGAAATTCTGCTTTGTACAGACATTGGTGTGTCTGTCAGGGTTAAGAGATTTTAACTACAGCTGTGGTTATTCAGAGAGGAATTCTATATGAACAGACCAACAAAGTGGAAAGGAAGTTCATGATGTAACCAGTCTTTAGTCTCTATTTGATGAAAGAGTGAAGGTGTTATTTGAACAGATGCTTCTATATAGTTAGTGTTAGATTATCAAGATCACCTTTGTTATTCTGCAGCCATCCCCTTGTCTCTTTTAAAGTGGGGTGGAGTGCAGGTGAACCTTCCCAAAGATTTGCTGACCTGCAGAGGTGTTGGCTCTATGACTAATGTTCTGCAAACAGACTCATTCAGGAGAATCATAACTGGCCAAGCCTAGATCTGCTTTGTTTGCTGTTGCATAAAGACTGGGTAGCAGAGGGCATTGCCTTTCTGCAGGGAAGCTCTGAAAGAGATGGAAAACAACATCTTCTTTTCGTTACTGAGGAATATCCAAAGGAGTGTCTAGCAGTGTGGTCACTGAGAACTGCTGACAGGCTAACCCATTCAGCTTGTTCAAGCAGGTCAAGCTGTAATTGTTTGTTGCTGTGCAATAGTGTCACTATTTATCTTAATCTTTACCTAGATGGATGGTGGACCAGATGTTTTTAAACATTTTGCTCTTGAATATGAAATTCTAAACAACTTAAGCAATTTTGAAAATAACAGTAGGTGATGATCAGTCTCTTGACACCATTCTCTGGAAATCCAGCCTTCTGCATCCAGTCACTGTTAAGTGAAGCACTTAACAACTGATTCAGATCTTCAGTTGATTCCATCACATGCATTCACTCAGTATTCATGATCAAACTATCCTGCTGTCAGCGTGCCCAAAGGATTTGGAATACAGACATTAAATAACATGGCAGACTGTTTAGGGATCTGTCTCTGTGAGTATCTCTATGGAAGACTTTAGTCCAGTACAGGATTGCTGTTATGTCTGCCCTCCTGTATAGCAGTTACGCTTTTTGTCTTTCCACCTTGAAATGTATCAGTGTTTCCCTCCTGTGGACACTGTTTCTTGTTAATTAGGATATGGGAGATCTCTGGACAGCAGGGAAATTGTTTTGTTTTTTAACTTTTTCATTTTATTTAAGCAAAGCTGTGTAACAACAGGGGAAGTACTTAAGGTGTACTTAATGTACACCTATCATTCTTCTGTGCTATATAGTCATCATTACCCAAAACACAATCCTGGTTTTTCATTTTCATCAATCTCTGATAGGAGCAGTGGTGGAGAAAGGAAGGTGAAAGTAAATTGCAAAGTCACCTAGACTTTCCATTCAAATTTGAGCTCTTAATGGCTCATCTGCCTTTGGGAAAAGTCATATTGAGCACCAGGTTCATCAGGATCTTCTCAACTCAGAATAACATTTTCAAAAGGCAACAGAAAGGGTGGCTCATCTCCTTTTAACATGTACTACTTTACAGCAGGGAATCAACTGGGAATACGATGGTTCCAAAGTAGTATTGACTTTTTTGAGTTGCTAACCAATTAATTGGGATCAGTGATCTCATGAAGTTGTATATTAACGCACTGCATTATGTCATCGTTCATTTTGTGGCTGGAAGTTACCCAAGTGGTATTTGGGTACTGAAATAATTTTGAAAACGACACATAAAAGCTGTTATTACCCATCTTGGAACATCAGCTTCTAAATCTGTTGTGAAATTATGGCAGTTCAATTTGATGTCCAGCACCATTTCAGATGTCTTAAGACATCACAGTTGCTCTCTTGGTGCCTCTCTGGCAGAGTACTTATCTCCCATAGGTGCTGTCAAGTCTTTCAGGTCAGTGAAGGTATTTTAAAATACCTAAAGAGCATCCAAAGTGACATTAGGCATCTATATTTTGGCTTCCTACATTGTGTCATAAATTGGGTGAGATTAAGGTATGTCTGTGGCCCATATTTGTCCAGTTTGGTTAAAAAACTGTAATAGAACACAGGCAAGAATGAGCACACATAATTACATGGTTGCATTACTGTTTGTTAACAATCTGCTGTGGATCCTCAGCAGTATCTTAGCAAACCCTGGGTAGGTGCAAGCAATGCTGAGTTCAGGATCTACCTTGCAAGTCACAGTCAGAGCATAAGATGAAAGCCAGAGCTGATGAGCAGGGCTATTCCAGCTAAACCACGTGTAATAGAGCAAAGTAAAATGGTATGGAGATGTTTAATAACTCTTTTTATTTGCCGTGCAAACATGGGCTGTTAATAGTATTGTCTTAACTTAGCCGCTCTGAACGCTCACAGCACGTATAATGATGTTTTTCCTCAAGGTTTCACAATAAGCACTTTGCTGTCTGAGAGACAGAAACCTGTGAGCTCTGTGTAGGAAAATAGATTGAAAAATCATAGTGCCTGGGAATAGAATTCCAGGACAACAAAAGGAGCAGTCTTCTCTGTTGGCAGGGAGGCTACGAATTGAGCCCATAATTTCTTGCTTCTTTGTCCTTTATTTCTTTATTCCTTTGAAGCCATTTTGAGATGGGAGGGATGGCAAGGAAACATGCAAGACAGTGAAATTGTTTGTTTGTTGCAAGTATGGGAGGAAGAATGAAAGAGACGTGGTAATTGTTGAGCAGCAGATGATCATGAGAGTACAGATTTGTCTGCAGGCAAGTCTGCCTTTTTCTGAACTACGACTTCTAACATTACAGAGTGCTGTGAATAGTTTTATTTCTTGTTTTGCTGCCCTTGCAGTTTGAATAAGGTGTCCATTGTTCTGAAAAATCACACCCAAAAATGCGCCTGTCTTCATGGTTTAGACTTACATGACTGAAGTGCTTTCTGAAATGAATCAGTGATCAGCGTGCTTAAATTACATAGGTGAACTCTGTTCCTACTCAAGCTATGGAAACATGAATTATTAACATGGATTTTTAAACATGCTAGAGAAGAAACTGCATGCTTGTACTGTTGCTAGTTTAAGAGTTGTCGGGATTGCAATTTGGGAAGAGCTTACAAATGGAACTTTCCATGTTAATTTATCCTTGGAAGAACTGAAGTCCATGGCATTAAGCTTTGGGTTATTAGAATGTTGATAGAGGGGAGGATTAAGAAAAGGGCAGGTTGTGGGACACGAGTGACACAAAGACCAGAGGCAAAATAGTCTTGTAGTGACTCCAGTTCTAAAAAATAGATTCAATAGAGAAATCAGAACTTACTGCAAGGTGATTCTGTGGTCAGATGAAGTCAGTTCCCAACTGAGATACTTCCTCTGCACTGGGATTGGAGAAGCAAGTATTTGAACTAGTGCTACTTAAGAGTCAATTGAAATAAATGTAAGTTCAAGGCTTTCCTACAGAGGCAGTGATATGATATCTTAGAGCACACAGAGCGTGAGGACTGACAGTCTCGATGGAATCTTCATTCCTAAATGTCACACGTGACCCCTCTGTGCCTATGGTAAAATGTTTGCCACCTCCCCTTCCTTGCTGTGCTGTGCTGTAACTGCGTTAGCTCTCTTGCAGGAATTTGACTTCTGAGCAGCAGTTGATGTGTTCCACCTTCTGGGCTAGGAAATGATTCTCTCCATTCTCTCCTTGTTATGGGAGCTGATGCAGCAGGTGCTGAGAGCTTAGATCTGATATAGATCAGAGGCACGATGTGGAAAAATTGAAGAGCAATCCTGATCCTTCCTTCTGTGCAATACAATGTAGTTGTGCTGCAAATGGGATTAAAATGGCTAAAGATCATCATGAGGGGTCAACTTTTATCTCGTTAAAGTTCCACTTTGTTTCTGACGCCAGCTGAAAGGCTGCGAGTGTTCCCTGGTGAGCAGGAAGGCAGCACAGCAGGCTGTGAGCCAGCAGCTCCGGGGGCCTAATCCTTACTGATGTAGCATGACCTTGGGCAAGGCATTCCTGTGCATCTCTCTTTTGTAATCTAGAGGTCGCAATTGTCTTTATCTGTAGATTTGAGCATTAAATTGTTGTTAATTTCAAGATATTTTGAAGATTACAAGTATTATGTAAGTTTAATCCCTTGTGCCTGGATAGTAAATCTGGCAGATCCTGAAAATGGAGGAGTTCAGTGCTCCTCCTGGGCACCAAAGTGAGGAATGTGACAATAAAGTGACTCCAGTTTGTCCAAAACAGATTTTCAGGAAATAACTCCCGTGGATTATTTGGGGATGATTCCCAGCTCTTCTGAAGTGGAGGAACACAAGCTGAGCCCGCTGGCAAGCTGGGTGCTGCGCTGGGGAATGGGAGGGTAAGCATGGTGCAAAGGGAAGTACATGGAACTGTATGTAGACTGGAGGTGGTGGAGGTAGGTATGAGTTTGGATGTAAAAGCAGTGGTATGGAGCTGTGCTCAAATTTGTCAAGAGAACAGTTGTGCTAACAGGGCAGGCAGGGTAGATAAATGGTGGAAATGCGAATGAGATACCATAGCAGCATTTGAACAAACAGAAAGATATTTAAGGGTTTGGGATTTTTTTCTAGATTGTCACCCTTGAGATGCAGGATTCTGAATTCTTGGTTGTTTGTTCATATGTTTGTTATGCTCAAAACTCTCCCTTGGAAGTGCAGTTCCATGAGATGCCAACCACTTCAAAATGAAAACACGAGCAAAAGAAAAAGAAGTATTAATCACATTAATCAGCTCTAAAACAGGGTCTGCAGCTTGGCAGCATGCTCTGTCTGGAATCTCCTTTAGACCTTAACTGGTAGAGTGTAGAGCTGATGGTCACCAGAGAGACTGTGCAGCTCTAAGTGCAGTGCCTGCATAGTGGTGCCTCGGGCACTGGGGCTGGCAGTTCCATTAATAACTGCTACACTGCTCAATTTCAAGGTCGTTCAAGGGGGGAGTTGCCCATAAAAAAGACTTGATATCCATGCTTATGCTTGTTTTGGTGCTTCCTGATCAGCTTATGCCTTGAGAGGTGCCTCTTTTCTATGTTCTCTTTGGCTTTTTAGTACTTTATTGAGCTGTTTTGGAGGATGGAGAAAGGAAAATACGGAGACACTTGTATATCAAGAAAAAACACACAGGTTAATTAGTGGTTCCTGATAGATTGCAAATGCTTTATGATTTATGATGGAACAGGTCAGCAGAGTATGGACTCTTACAAAACGCATGGGACAGGCTGAGTAAGCTTGATGGCTGGGCTGGTTGGCAGCCTGGTGAAGTACAGATAATCCCTGGTAAGTATGCTTGATAGTTATCCTTATGTATACATCTTCCATTGCTCAGGATCATGTTGCAATTGTAAGCAGGTGGCAATTAGAAGCATGCTGGCATTGCTACCAGAGCTGCTACGTTTCTCTGTGGAAAAGGGGTTTTTCTCATAGTGCTGCAGAATTTGTACCAGTGTGTAGCAGCATTTTCTTGTTGCAATGTGTGTTACACTGCCTAGTCAATGCTACCCACTGCTTATATAACACTCCCCTGTCATGTGCTGACCAGATGACAGTCATGCAGACAGGCATAAGCTTCAGCATTGCAAGAAGCAGATGAGTTATTTGGGGCACTTTGTCATAAAATTGCATCACAACAGTAGGAAAACCTTTTGGATTGAATAAAAGAGTGGGATACAATGAAAGGCTTTAAAAGCACACCTTGGGTTCCATCGAGGAGCATTTCTGGCCATATGTAATGTATACTGTACATCTTTAATCTGCAGTATGGCTATAGCTTGAGTTCTGCTTCTCTACTTGGGACTCCGATACAAATATCTGCTCCAGGGATGGATGCTCTCTGCTGTGCTCCTGTGAATCTCTATGTGAACCTTTACTTCTGTGCTGAGCTGATGCTTCTCTGCTGGAAGCACCACGTCACATCAGTCTGTTCATTTCCCCTCTTGTCCTTCATCTTTCAGCATCAGCTGCATCAATACTAAAAGCTCTGTGTGGTGAGCTCACTGTGAGTACATCTTACAGGTGCCACGCTGTGGCAGTTGGGAGCCCATGAGTTTGGAAACAGGATGAGCAGTGAGGCCAGAGCCTTCAGACCCTCCCAAATGAAGTTCTCTGGCTGGAGCTGCAGCAGCCACCATTTGAGTCGCAGCAGCAAACTCCTCTCTCTGCCTGTGCTGCACTTCTTGCTGTGGAGCGTGGTGCTGCCTGGATCCTTCGGCTCCTGCAGATGCAGATGGCTAAAGGAAGCTGTGTGGGCTGCTGGTTCTCCAGCCAGCCTGTCCCCGCTATCTCTTCCCATAAACACTGGACCCTTTGTCTCAGGCTTTATCGTGCCCCTGCCATCACAGAGCCCTTTCTGTGCTCTCCTCCCAGCACAGCCACTGTGTTCAGGGGTCTTTTCTTCAGCTGCTCTTTGTCTCTGGGTGTTTATTGTGCCTGCTGCAGAGTGTGTTTGTTGGGAAAGAGGAGGAGGGGCTCCTGTTTGTGTGGGTTTTATAAACCCAGTGCAGTCTTAAAAGAGATACTGAGCAAACTGGTGGTGATGATATTAACCCATCAGTGCCCTGCTTTATGGACTGCAAAACTGTGCTAAGGTTTCCTCAGTGTGTGGAAAATGTTTTGGGAGGCTGGCCGAGTTGTATTGCTGTGGGAGGCAGTAGGCATGCAGCCGTGCAGCAGGGGGTCTGCTCCCCTTTTGGTCTCAACAGACCTTTGATTTTCTGTGAATTTTGCACATGTATGTCAGCAAAATGAGCCTTGCAAACGTGGGGAGATGGAGCTGATTGTAGCATTTAAGCCCAGAGTGCTTCTGGAACTTGTTCTTACTGCAAACGCTGGATTGGTAGCCTCTTCTATTTGCTTAACTGACTTGTGCATCCTGTCTACGTCGCTACATCAGTCTTTTGGTACAACATCTCTTTGTTGTACCATGTTCCAAAACTTTATGGCTCTGTACTTAAAGGTTTTCCTTTTGAGGAAGGTCCTGAAAACAGAAACTTGAACATAATTCTTTTCTTTAATCGGTTTGTTAATGCTTTCAAGGTTAGAATGGCTGTTACTGTTTATTCAGTACCTGTGATACCGTATTCATTATTCAAGTCTTCTAGAATATCAGCTGCTCAGAACTTTTCCCTTGTAATCACCCAATGCTTTGTTACTAGGTTTAAAAGAATGATACTAAATAACATTAGAAAGGAAAAGCATCCATTTTCTAAGCTCCTCTTGTTCTTCCATGTTAATGGAGAATGTGATTTATAATGTGAAAAATCTTTTGTTCAGCTCTGAGAAACTGTTGCAATACCACTGTTGGAGTCAGTTTTCTATTTGAGAGTCCATATGTATGAAAGTACAGTCAGAATAAGGGTTTCCAACATTTTCCATGATTCTGTCCTGTGTAAATGGACTGTAATGCAGATACATTAGTTTGATGTGTGATAACATAGTCGTGTGACTAGAAAATAATATATTTTATAATCAAGGATCATATTTTTTCCTACACTCTTGAAACTTCAGCCAGAAACTAACAGGATTAAACTTCTCTTCTCACAAAGTGTAGCATAAAGAATGTTTTCATTTTCAAATAATTAGCATCCTGGTACTGGGGGGGTTGCAGTTTGTGTATCACGGCATCTGCATGTTATATTATTACACTGGGAAGAACTTCTGCAGATTGTGTTCCCTTTGCAGGAGGTAGCAGGGGAGGAAATGCAAAATAGTACAAGCCTTTGTGAAACATGAATCCACACTCATCATGACTAAACCTATTCAAACATTCAGGTGTTTTTTTCCAAGACTGCTCTAGTACTGTTGTCGTGTGATTTGTTTACTTTATGAACTCGCTCATTTTGCCTCATCTTTTTCTTTTCAAGGAACAGTTTCAACTGCAAAGCGCACAGGGATTCCAGCACCCCGAGAAATATCATCCTCTGTCTCAAGGGAGAGAGCTGTACTGCGTGGCCAAGCCAGTGCAAGGAAAACTCAGCCCAGCCCCACCTCTTCTGCCACGCCGACTCCTACCAAACATGTGCGCCCCGCTAGCAAGTCCAAGCAAGAGAGTGAAACTGGTGACAAGGCTGTTTTGGAATCTCAGGTTAAAGAACTCCTGGCAGAAGCAAAGACAAAAGATTCTGAAATAACCAAACTCCGTTGTGAACTGAAGAAATGCAAAGAGAAAGGGTCACTTAACCCCGAAGGGATGGGTGCTTCAGACCAAAATGTAGAAACCTTGTCACCTGTTGACATAGATCCGCTAATACGGACCCTGCAGGAAAAAAACAGGACTTTTCAAAAAGAGCTTGCTAGCCTGGGAGAAGAAAATCGTGTTTTGAAAGAGAAATTGCTTTATCTGGAGAACTCTCCTCTGTCAGACACAACAACAAGCAGTGGTGGTGACAGCAGCCTCCCTACCCCAACTACCCAAGAATCCAGCTTTGGAAGCCCATCAAAAAATGCACTGAGAGGTGAAACAGTTGAGCACAGGCAGCGAGTGAATGGGGGCACGCTGCGCAATTCCGCCTCTTCCAGCAGCGATGTAACTAAAGCTTCCTTGTCACCCGATGCGTCTGATTTTGAACATATAGCAGATATACCTTCCAGGCCAGCATCCTCCAACAGCAACCACTTCAAAGGTTCCAAATGCTCCACTACAGGAAGTTCTCCAAACAATATTAGCGACCTTTCTGTTGCATCTCTTACGGAGAAAATACAAAAAATGGAGGAGAATCACCATAGCACAGCAGAAGAATTACAAGCCACTCTACAGGAGCTGTCTGATCAGCAGCAAATGGTGCAGGAACTGACGGCGGAAAATGAGAAGCTGGTGGAAGAGAAAGCTCTCCTGGAGACTTCTTTTCGCCAACACAGAGACAGAGCAGAACAGCTGGGTCAAGAAAATGAAAAGCTAATGACTCTCCTCCAAGAGCGATCCAAGAGTGAAGAAAGCAGAGCTCAGGAGGGAAAAGTCCTCGAACTGGAACAGAAGTGTGCAGAAGTTCTTGAAAAAGCACAATTTGAAAGAGAGAAATTGCTCAACATTCAGCAACAATTAACCAGCAGCCTACGAAGCTTAGAAAGGGAGCATCAAGATGCCCAGCAGGTGATCAAAGGCCTGAGAGATGAAAATGAAAAGCTGCTTAAACTTCTAGAAGTGGAACAGCAGAGCAACAGCACAGTGACAAAAACTCTGGAGGACTGCAAAGTTGCATTGGAAGGTCTAAAAATTGAGAATGGATCTCTAAAAACCCAGCTGGAGAATGAGAAACAAAAGGCTGCAGAAATCAATGCCATGGGATGCACTACTGACAACTCTGAGGTGCAAGAGCTGCTGAAAGTAGCCCATGCAGAAAAGGATCAGCTGGAAGCATCTTGCACTGAGCTTAAGCAAGATCTGCTGAAGGCAAACAGTGAACTGAAGCATGTTCAGGGTCTGCTATCTAAGGTAAAGCATAGCAGCTGTACAATGTGACAGTTGTTTATCTGTCTTTCCACAAATAAGTAATTGTGGGTCTGTGAATTGCTATTGATCAGCTGATTTCAGTACTAATTATTTCAATTGCATTCATTACTGGTGAATGGAAGCTGGGACGATTACAGTATTTTCTATTTCTTTTGCTATGTGTGTGTTTTTCCAGGAATAACTGTTAGGAAAACTGTGCTTGTAAGTTCAAAATTGATTTCATCTATTATCTTCTGCAGAATATGCTTGTTTGGGTGAGCATAAATATACTTACCAAAATCTAAGCAAAAGAACAGGTTAATAAAAATGCACTTTGACATTATGTCAACAAATATTAGTGAAAGTTACTCTTTAGTCTGGGTAGGGAGGAGGACCTAAGTAGTTATCAGCAAATATAAAAGCTTTGATAAATGATGAAGGACAAGCTACAAAGTAGTGAATTATAGATGGTACTGAGTACAAAAACACAGGAGCATGAGTTAATACTCAGGGAAGTTGATATGTACAGTGACGATGTACAGTCAAGCTCCAGATGAGATTATTTTGGTAAAACTTAAGGTATTTTTACAAAACTGGAAAGTATTCTGTTTGGAGATAGGCGAAGTAATGGCAAAAAATAAATATATTTTGGAACAGATTTCTCTTTGTCATTTGGTGGCTTGTAGCTTTGCTCCAAGCAAGCTTAAGTCAATCGTTGGTTCTATTTTCTGTCTGATCCTGGGTGTTCCAAAGAGAGTTGCAATGCAGGGTGTCACAGAACAAGCATTAATATGGTGCCAGCCAGTGATTAATGTCCCATCACTGCAGAAGGAGTGATAAGCAATGTGTGCAGCCTTTCCTGTATGGGGAAGGGGTCATGGGAAGAACTGTAGAGCTGGCTAGCTGCAGAGGAAGAGAGCATTGCCAAAAAGCACCTCAATGGTTTGTGTGTTTTAGAAAATCCAGGTGTCCTTTCAGCTTAAATAGGTGACCACAGCAAACAGAGTTGCAGAGGAAGTTCCCTGGTGTTTTTGAGTGCTTGCTAGTGCTGGAGTGTGTGAAGAATAAATGAAAAACTGCTGAGTTCTCAGACTCTGCTCTGAACTTTTATTGCTTGGTTTTGAAACCGCAGATTTCCTCCTTTTTACTCCTCCCTTGAATTAAGCTGTTTTGAATCAATGGCTATTTGTCACACCCAAGCAAGACCACAGGCTTCTGTAAGGCTGCCCTTCAGTCAGCCTGTGCCAGTGCTGCTTGCTGAGTTGGCAGCCTACATCTTGCTTTTGCATAGGTTGTTCATGCTCAGGGGTCTCCCCCAACCCTGGAAGCATTGATCTGTGGGCCTGAGCCAACAAACTGAAGTACAGCATATTCCTCCTTCAGTAATTCCAGCTGTCCTATATCCAGAAAATATACTTATCTGTAGTAGCTAGCTCTCCCACATGTGCTTCACAATCCATCAGAAAGGCGTGTGGTAAAAGCAGAATTGTTAATATGGACAAACTGATTACTCTCATCCCTAAGGCAGCTCTATCATTCTCATAATATAATACATGATTAGATTTGGAGCTTTCCAGAAATACCTTTCTTCTGTTCATTACCTGCAGAGAGTGGTTTGGAATAACAGTCACCCAATAGAAAACTTCATTTCCTTCCTAGTATCTTCTTTTGTTATCTTTATGTCTGGGAAAGAGCACTGACATTCATAGCTCGTGTATGTTTCTTGGAACTGTCCTGTTAGTGTTGAAACTCAGTTTTCACAACACAGGTTCAATTCTTAAGTTCATGACGTAGTGAAATATCTAACAAGTTATATCCCTTAAGAAGTAAGGACAGTCAAGCAGTTTTCTTTCCTTATTTCTAGGCTGAGAATGAGTGTGGTCAGCTGAAGGAGGTGTGTGAGCGGCAGGCTGAGCAACTGAGCAGAACCAGCCAGAAGCTGCAGGAAAAAACATCAGAGAATGAAGCAGATATAAAGAACCTAAAGGAGACAATTTTCGAGTTGGAGGACCAGGTGGAACAACATCGTGCTATCAAACTCCACAACACCCAGATCATCAGTGACTTAGAAAGTAGGTAGAGATGAAAAAAGGGTTTAAGTGAACTAATTCTGGAGGCTCAGATGTGGCCAGAACCAGTAGGAGGAGGAGGCAGTGTGACCCGATGTATGACAAGAGCCTCACTTCAGAATTATTTGTATTTCAACCAATCCTTTCTGTTCGTGTGCGAGTCACTGTTTTAACAGTTAGTGCTATGGAAATAATGTTACAGACATTTTCCAAACTTGCTGTTTAGCGACAGATGTATCACCCATTCCAGAACCTGCAGTTACTGGCCTTTTCAGGAGCCTCCGGGTTAAACTGCCAGTAGGAACTGGGAAGTCGAGTTTGCTGCTGTTGTGTGGAAGAGGAGCTGCCACCTGGTGGAATGAGTTGCTCATTTCACTTACCAGTATTAAACTGCTTCCTGACCGTGCACTCTGACAAGTGATCCTGCACTTGCAGCTCTGTTAATTTAAAAGCCTGCTTTAGTATCACAGAATAATGAACTGCTTTGGAGATATTTGAATAACAGATCTGTTGTTGATCCTATTCCTGATCCGCTGACAGAGTATCACAATTTCCGTTTAATCTCTGTTAGTGACGTTACCAGAGGCAAAATCAAATAGGCTTTTCTTTTTTTAAACTGTTTCTAGGTAAAACTATGAAGCTGGAAGAGCAAAAACAAGATATAGAGAGGCAGCTGAAGGCTCTGACTAAGCAAATGAAGGTAAGGCTCAGATGCCATGAAAAGCTAGGCTGAGCTTTTATTGTAACACTGGATTTCATTTAGGCATTGCAATTTTTACAGCAATTATAGAAAGTTGTACCTCCTTTCGTTCTGTGTTCCTTGTCTATAGCTGATTCTTTGGCAGTGAAGTAAACTATAATCTATTTTTTCTGCCAGTGAACTGCTACTTTGGAGCATGTTCCTGCTTCCTGAACCATCAGTAGCAGTGAGCTCTTTTCAGCAACAATCCTTGTAGTATCACAATTCTGAATGATCAATAGCTATAGTAAGGACCTTGATTCTACTTTCTGAATTGGAATTGGGAGCTTAGGGTCAGCTGTCAACTTCTTCTTTGGCAATCTAGTCAAAACTGTAAAGACACTGGTATTTAGTTTGACCTCAACATCTCGAAATTGTGCTGAAATCCTGTTCTCTTTTGATCACTGAAAGAGGGGCCAATAATTAAGTGCTCAAGTGGCATTTTTACAGCAGTTTGTGGTTGTAATTATTCTTTCTAGGAGGATACAGAAGAATGGAAGCGTTTTCAAGCTGATCTACAGACTGCAGTGGTTGTAGCCAATGACATTAAGTGTGAAGCCCAGCAGGAGCTCCGTGTGGTAAAGAGAAAGCTTCAGGAGGAAGAGGAGAAGAGTGCCAGGCTGCAGAAGGAGCTCGATGAAGTGAAGGGCAACAACAGGTCGGTGACTTACAAAGGCCAAGGTCTGATCTCCGTGACTGCTAACATGCATGCAGACAGTGCTTTGTCAATAACTATTCATTGGCTTGGATGTGTATGTTGTCTGTTTTTAACTCTTCTGATAGATTTTGTGGTCTTTTATTCTAAGATGTTCTGTTCTTTTCTCTTTTTGATAATCTAGTTCTGTCACCTAGGCCATGAAGGTTGTAATAAGCTAATATGAAGTAATAACAATTGCCAATATCCTTTCGTAACTTTATTCTCACTACTGTATTCCACTGTTTTATTACCTTCATAACTCTGCACATCTGCATTAAGTCATCTGTGAAAAGCTTGGCTGGCTACATATGGGACATCCAGAAGAGAACTTCTTTCAAACAGAAGTGAGGATTAGCTGAACTCTTTGTTCTGCAAGTCCAATACATGCTGATTAAATGAATAATACAAGTACTGGGATTCCTCACCTCACATCTCCTGACCTTAAGTCAAAACTTGTGTGTGATTAAATGATCTGGCCTGGCTTAACATCCTAGAAGTGATTTTTGTCGTGCAGCAGACCCTCTTGAAAATCAATGTCTGTAGTCTGTGGTTGGGCAGGGAGCAGTAAATATGAGCTGTTTAGAGATGTACCCCAGCATGGTGAGGTTCCATGAAAGCATGGTAAGATCAAGTGACTTTACAATTGAAATTGGAATCAGCACAGCTGCCTTACAATGTGGCTTTTGTTCCATGCAGGATGTTTTATGTATGACATTTTATTCCAAAGTCATACTACAATTGAAGTACTAAATAATAAAGGATGGAAAACAAAGTGTATATTAAGAAGGGCAAGTAAAATTTATGAAGGAGGCAATGCTGTACTTCTTTTTTATTGCATTGTCACAAGCAGAACTAGAGCTACAGGAATGAAAATTTGTACAGGGAGAATGGTGAAAAACAACACACACAGTGATACTGCTTACCATAAACATGCCAAATGAGCTCTGCTCCTCTAGATTTTTCCAGTTAATCTCTCTGCTGCCAGGTTCAAGACCATTGTTAGAATAGCCACAGAAACAAGAAAACACTCTCCTTTCTTTCAGGTAAAATAACAGTCCAGATTAACATTGCTTGCATTCTTCTCTGTTTTCCATTCAGGAGCTTCCACAGCAGCTGTACAGTAGATAGGTGTACAGAGATGGGATGACTTTTGTGTGGTATATGGTTCAGAATTGATGGATAGAACAGAAATCCATTTTTTTCAGGAGAAGAAAATGTGTTTAACTTCCAATTCTGTTATTGGTGTGTCCAGTAAAGAAAGGTTATTATGTGCACTGCATTGAGACAAAGTGATTACCAGACAGTATTAAATTCTAAGCTCTGTTTTTATTCTTAATTTGTTCTTAATCAGATTTCTCATGTGGAATAGGGCAATGTTCATCTGTACATAAAATATCAATATTCAGACATTAATCCATATGAAGATGTATTTAGTATTTGAACTGGATAGAAGATGACCTGCTAATTTGCAAACTGGGCTGTTTCTCTTACACGTACAGAGAACTTGCCTCTGCTGTTGGTTCTTTGGCATAAGAAGCCTGAGCTGGAAATACTGATTTTGAAATTAGACCATGGAAATCTATACATTTGTAGCTTTAGAAGAAGCATTCAGACTTGTATTTGAGTCAGTTTGGGCATTTGTCTTGCTTTTTCTCATACGTACAGAAAGATATGTCTGTCTTCTGCATCGCCTTGGTTGTCTGTATAGCTTGCTTTGAGTATTACTTTGGTCTTGAAGCCAGACGTGCTGTCTGCAGTGGATAATGTATTTTCTCTTTCACAGACAGGCGTTGAGATTTTGCATCTGTTAATTTAGGTTTAACAAACTTGACTGTGGATGTCAGTGTCCATGCAGAGAGTACTCAGGCAAGTTTCAGTACTGAGTGTATGGAGAAATTAATGAAGTCTATATAAGTCATTACTCAACCTGCTGATCAGCAGAAAAGCAGTGAAACTGACCTATAAAACAAAGCCTTGACATTGCCAAACCTACTGCCAAGAGCAAGTTCTACACTTCCCTACACAGTTGATTTTTGGATTCCTGAGGTGGCTGTGTTACCGAGCACCTCAACTTCTTTTATGTGGGATTCTGATCTGGGACATTCTCCTCGTTCCAGTTAGTGAGCATTCACAAATGCTGCTGCTCAGGATCAGCAGTGGATTCTGGTGTCTGTGGTGATTTTAAATGCGTGCTCAGCACTGGTGAAAGCAGTTTGTAGCACAACACCTTAACACCTTACGTGAAGTGTCCCTCCTGTTTGTTACTTCTGAGCAGCTGTGCACTCAGCTGAATGTCTGAGTCCCCAGTGAAAGTTTCCTGTCTGATTTTTGAGCTCCGATTGGAAAATGTACCTTCCAAATAGTTGTTGCTGCTCAAAGGTTTTTTGGCCAAACCTCATCCATCTCTTGAGGGTCAGTAGACTCCACTCATAAATTGATCTTGAAGCCAGTTTTCTCCTACAACATCCTGCCATTTTAATGTTTGCCTGTGGCTGCCTGAATTCCTGCCTCCAACACTGATTTCACCATTACATTCTTCTAATCAGACAAAAAGTCACTTTTGGTTCAGGAACAGCCAAAGAACTTGCAGAAAAAATCCTGATGAGGTCATCAGAGTTCATCTGAACGAAGGTAAGAGCCTCCCAAAGGCGACTTTAACACAGATTAAATGTCTAATTCTATGACTAAGAATGTTGGGGGGAGGTTGGTCCGCCATCAAACAAGTGGAACAAAGGAGAGAGAAGTTCACTTGTCCCAAATTAGTACTGCTTAAAACCTGCAAATTGATTATCACACTTCAAACAGACCTATGGTACTTTCCATTGTAATTAATGCTATTTCTCTGCAGTTATATGCAGAAGTTTGCCATCCACCAAAAGTCGTGTAACTTTTCTCAGATATGGTGGAAATTGAGATAACATAGTCTCCATCCTTGGAGGTTTTCAAGACCAGACTGGATAAGGCCCTGGGTAACCTGGTCTGACCTCATAGCAGATACTGCTTTGAACAGGCAGTTGGAAAAGGTGTCTTCCTGAGGTCCCTTCCAGCCTAAATTATCCTGTCATCCTGTAGCAAGTCTCACCTTTTCAAAGAACTCACCTTAGAAATAAACTCACGTTTTGTAGCTATTTTAGGATCAGATATTTAACTGGAGATGAAGTACTGTATTGGGTTTGTAGCACAACAAACACATTGGCTGCTGAGTGCATCCAAATTTTGAGTGGCCCCTTATGGCTTCATACACATGCGTTTTGGAGCCTTTCTAGCAATACAGTGTTTAACAACAGAGAGAGTTTATAGGTGTGCCTTTGACTCTTTCCCTCCCTTTTTTTCACAAAATTATGTTGGCACTATAATATTAGGTACCTTAAATCAAGAGCATGGTGGGAAAATAGTTGAGCTGGGAGCAGCATTCAGAAGACAGAGAAATTATAGCTGGAATTAAATGAGCCACTTCCTATAATAATAATAAAATCTAACCAAGTCCTCAAAAGAAAGCCTGAAGTGAAGCTTGCAATGTATCCCACTAATTTGCTTCTGTTCTTCCTCCTAAAGTCTCAAATGCTGCAGCATGGCAGTGTTACATGCTTTTTCTCCTGGAAATAAGCTTGTACTCTATGTGTATTAAAACCTTATGTCAGTCTTTATGTGCTGATGTGCTGCTCATTTGTGCCTGTGTTTTGCAGCTGTTCTGTCTTTTAGAGGTTTGATAGATCATTCTGCTCTCTTTTTAAGAAAGCATAGTAGGATTTTAGAGCTTCAAGAGTTCTTGAAGTACTGTTTGCTTTAATCAACTGGTTTGTTGATTAGCTCTGTAGAGTTTTTGGTACCCAACAGAGATTGCTTTGGGCCCTTCAGTGGAAGGACCCTGACTAAACCTGGACTGAGGGTAATGCATTTCTAATTATGTGACCAGGCTCACATACCCATTTTGGATGAATAGCCCTAACTGAATATAGGCAAAGAAAGCCAAGTATGCAACCACCCTTATCCTTTGAAACTTGTTTCTGGGCTCTAAGTACTTTTTTCTTTCCTATCTGAGCAATACAGATTTATGTTATTGATGGTTGCTCATTGTGTCCCAAAGCAGAGTTAGTGGAGTGTTAAGGCACTCCTGTAAGACCGGTCTTGCACCTGTATATCATTCTTTCCTCTTTAGTTGGTGATGATGGGATGATTAACTGTATAATAGAGAGCTGTACCTCGGAATGGGCATTGTGCTGCTTCTTTTAACTTCTCCCATTGTTGTCTGTATCTCCTTAGGTGCCTGATCTCTACCAGCTAACACAGCCCTGGATGGATGCATAGCCAGGCCTGTGAGACACTTCAGGACATGCCTTCAACTTGCAGCTGAAAAAGGGAAGTTTCAATTGGAGAAAAGCACCCCCAGTTTTTTATTGCCTGCAAAAGTCGAGTGTATCACCAAGTGTGAATCTGCTCAGGTCCACCTTCTCCCCTTGGACAAGAGCCTGATTTCTTTGTTTCAAAATGCTTCTCTCTTCAGAAGACTCCATGAGGCAGGAAAAAGTTCTGAATTAATTTAAAACCAACTAGAAGTAATCACAGAGATTTGGGAGACTGAAATAACTGATGGCCCCTTTGGAGTGATGGGGCTATAGGCATTTGAACAGAAGTTCAAATGCTCTATTTTAAGCTTAAACAACAACAAAAAAATACTACGTGTATGTCTAATATGTAAAATTTAATGTGCATACACATTTGTTCCCATATAATACTCATAAATCTGTGTGTCTAAATAGACATGCATACGGATCTGTGTGTAAAAATGCACACGAACTCTCTAGTGATTCCCACCTTTGCAGCTCGTGAGTTGCTCATGGAAATTATTTACTGAAATCCAACAGGAAAATGAAATAGAAATATTATGCTATTTAATTGGTATCAGCTGTTTTGTTGGTTTCAGCCTTTTAATATTGTGTTGACAATGCACTCACCACTTGGTGGCATGTCTGACTCAGTGTGTGCTAGGAAGCAGGGTGATGCTCAAGGAGCACGATGTTCACAGGCTGTGTCCCACAGAGGAGAGATTTGTCCTTGCTATGAGAATTGCAGGTGAAGAGATCCAGAAGGAATAGCAACGAATACGTCAAGCTCTAATCATTATCCTCTCAGAAGGAGTTTTTCTCATGCCCTTAACTCAGGTGAAGTGTATAATCAGGGAGAACTTGTTTTGCTACTGGAGACACCTGAAGAGAGCTTTACTTGGATGCTGATGAGAAACTGAAAAGTCACAGTCTCTACCAGGATATCATCAGGATTTGTTACAGGACTGGAATTACATATTTTGGCTATGGGATTCCATCCTTTTCTCCTGGATGTGAAGACCTAGCAGGGGCCTGATCTCAGAGGAGGCTGAGCTAGAGAATTCTGCAGGATTCTGGCACAGCCTTCACCTATGTGCCATTCTACTGGAGTGTATGCATGTATGCACACTTGTGTTGCCTTTCTTTACTGTGCTGGCAGCTGTTAAATGTTGGTTTTTATGTTTAAGAAATTATATATATTGAAGTGCCAAATAAATGTTTGTGTTTGGAATTGTCTGCTGCCTACTCTTGGCTTCTCTTCTGTTCTGTGCATCAGCAGCTGTGTGTCATCTTTGTGTCACTTGGAGTTCAGGAGGATTGACAACAATGTAACGTAATGAAGACTAGATTACAGAGTAATTATTTCTGACAACATGGTTCTACTGTCCTGGGCCACTTGTAATGAGCAAATCATCAGAGCAGTTCAGAAACCTTCAAAAGTACGATGGCTGCTCTTGCAAAAAATCTATACATAAAGCACAGAAAGACTTGTACCTTGCTGGCTACTGTCCACACGTTCCAAACCCAGAAAACAAGCAGAGTAACTCGTCTTTAGAGAAAAGCTCATGATGTCTATTTCTCTCATCAGTGAATGAAACTAAGCAGTGGTTTTGTGAAAAGGACTCTGCACATTTTGATTTCTTTGTGGCCAAAGTGCTCTGCTTCATGCTGTAGCTTGAAGCCACTTCACTTAAGCCAGCTGCACTTGCAGCTTTTATCTGTGCAAACCATTTATTCTTGTTTCAAGGTAAGCATATAGCAGATGCTGACATTTTGCTTAACTCCATCCTCTTAGTAGCAGGACTTAGTCTTCTTGGCTAGACTAGTCTGTGAAGCGTGAGCTTTTCTCAGAGTTAAATCCTGCTCAGTGATTGTAGTCTGGCTGAGACTTGTCGTTAATACTGGCAGCCATCACTCCTTTCCATTGTTTTGTGCTACCATTCAGTATGGTTCCTCTCTGCCTAAATGAAATCTGGGTCCAGCTACCACTTTTCTGCTGAAATGATGGCTCTTCACAAACCTTGTACTTTATCGTTCTCACCTGGTAAACCAGACAGAACTCTTACACAGTAGCCTTTTTAATTCTTGGAAACAAAATGGATTGCACTGGTTGGCTTAGTTTCCTGAAGCTGGAATCTATTCTCTTTGTGTTTTCTTACAATGAAGTGCAGATGCTATCACCTGATGATTTGTTATTTATATCTGAAATAGCCATGAAGGAAAAAGTGAAGGATTGAGGTTAAAATTAGCCAGTAAAACAGTGGCTCCCTCAGAGCTCTGTGGATCTTATCCAGTTTGCCTTTCCTCCTTATTGGATTAAATGGAGAATGGAACTGAAATGGCTTTTTCTCTAGCCATCTGCCTCTGCGGTCCCTTCTGGCACACAAGGAGCTTGAATGAATTAGCAAAGAAATGCCTACTTAAAGACAGCACCTCCTTAAGCTCTGCCAAAAATAGAAGCATTAGTCACTCTTATTCTCTTATTCATTGACACCCTTTAGCCCTTTGCATTTTGTAGGCTGTGATGCCAAAAGGGAAATAGGAAGACTCCAAGTTCTATTTTTAACTAACAGAAGTTGTTCAGTCTCATGGGTACTTGCCTGTTGGAGTCTTCCAGGCGCCCTGTGAAATCTCTTCTGGTTTTCTGTTCATGTAGCCCTTGGTGCCTACCTTACTGCAGAGTAGGGGAATGGTGATGCCTCAACTTCTGTAGATCAATGTGCATTTCTTAAGCTGCTAGCAGATAGGGAAAACCATGTAATAAAGACTCTCTTTTTTATGTCACTAGGCTTTGTTGTCTAATTACAGCTTTCCTAAACTAAAGCTAGGTAGTTACACTTGAAGTCTGCCTGGGCACTACTGGGTAAGTACAATGTCAGTGCTAAGCCATTTCATCCAGACCCATAAAATGCATGACTAGAATCATCAGTTATACTTACAATTATGCTTGCAGTTTTTATGTAATGTGGACTTTTCTGTATTAATTTCTTTCATGCTCACCACTTTATCCTGACTTTAAAATTTCCTATCAATGGAGCAACTGAATGACCCTTACTGTTAAAATAGGGGCCTTCTATTTTGAGTACATCTACCTTCACTACAACCACTGAACTTTGGTATTCCTGTGTCTGTTAGGATGAAGCACTTCTGAGTTTTATTCCCTATATGTTTGCTTAGAGGTGGCGATTGAGGGTTTACTGGTTTAACAGATGTTTTTGTTGATAAGTTGTAGGAGTTGAATTTCAGTGTTTTTCATTATGAAGCGTGTTTTCTGGTTTAACTTTTGTGGTTCTAATCTGAACCCTGTCCAGCTAATTATTTTTTTCCAGTTATGAGATTTTAACTGATAATAATGACGCCAGCAGAAGTTGCATCAATTAAAAACATAGAACATAACGTAATATCTTTCTGTTTAGATATTTTCCTTGTTATATTCCGAGTACCACATTAGCCCATTGGCCCCAGTGCTGTGTTGAATGCCAGTCTTCAGGTGATGATCTGTGGTGACCTGAACTTCATAAAACTCTTTGTTCCCATGATAGCCCTCTGTCCTGTAGAAGATGAGAAATGGGGATGATACAGCTAACGACAGAAAGAATTGTTAATACACAATGATTTCATGTTTGTTAGGCTTCAAACAATGATAGATGCTATTCAACACTCCAAAACTCTCCACTCCACTCTCCAAACACTCTAAAAAATGAGCGTGAGCATTATAACAGTGGGTTTATATTCGGGTATTACAATATAAGATGTGCATCGTTAGATTTGCCTTACATGTGAAGACCTGCAGTTTCTGCCTGTGTTTCCTGTTGCTGCTGACTTTGCTCTGGTTTCTGCTTTGCAGGCTGACAGCTGAAGAGGTAGAATCTATAGAGGCAGATACAGCCAACCGTTGGCAAGGAGTCTGCATTAGCAGGGCATCTCCCACACCGTCAGAATCTGCAGCCACTGTGAAGTCGCTGATAAAATCATTTGATTTAGGATGTTCAGGTATGCTGTATACCGTAGTGGGGTTTTTTTCCTTCTTTTTGAGTGATAAATATGTATTTCTTGTCATTTTTTTTGTGTTGCTGATTAGTGGAAATGTTCTGTCAGTGCTTGGTTCAGACGTACTATCTGTGAAATGTCACTGTGTCATTGGTTCCCTGTTCTGCTGAGAGGAAGATGGCTGGTTTTGAAACACAATCCTTTCTATGCTTTTTCTTTAAAGGTAGCACTGGACAAAACATCACAGTTCAAAAGGTCCCTAGGAGCCCTCTAAGTGGAATTCCAGTGAGGACAGCCCCTGCAGCTGCTGTTTCCCCCATGCAGGTATGAGGAACTCTTTCAATCACTGGAGAGCTTGAATGGATAGATGCCATGTTTGAATGACACAGCTTCAGTGTGCCAACAAACGTATGTTGACAAGGGGAAAGGGAAACTCATCTGTTTATTTGCTGTGGAACATCAAATGCTTTAGTACTAACAAAAAGGATCAAAGTTTGCCTTTGACTTCAGTTTAGAGGTCTCAGTGGACGGATGTGAACTCCTTGAAATACAATACTGAACTTTAATCACAATTATCTAGAAATTAAGTTTTAGTTATTGGTAGTAAGAATGAAAAACATCAGCATGAGTATGATGTATTTTTTAATTCTCTTTTATACATTTTTTTGTTTCACAGAGACATTCTGTTTATAATAACACAAAGCCAGCCAGCAAAGGTGTTGTCAAGCACACAGATCTTTCAGACCTTCCACTTGCAGGTAAATTGCAGTAAATGTACAAATATTGCTTTTTTTTTGCCAGCATTGTCATTAACTGTTAGTCCTTCTGGGCCACTTTTCCTCTTCACATATGGTCAAAGAAAACATGAAAATATGTCTTTAGAGTCTGTTTTAAGGAGCTTATTGATTTTGTCATGTTTCCATTCCCATCTTCATTGTAGCCTTAGAAAAAGAAAAAAAAAACAACTGATGCACTAGGGTTTGCCAACACAAACTTGCCCTCTTTATTCCAAAGTATCCATGGCACCTCTCTAATCCATGCTGTGGAACTGGAGAGGGTTGAATTTTGTTCAGTATATGTGTGTTTGGAACAAGTCCAAAACGCTGTCTTTTGGGGACCTGAATATTTTTGAATTGAGCTTCATTTGAAATACATCAAACATTTCAGATACAGATGGGACCATTTTAGGAGCAGTCATGTTTGGGGTTGAAAGAGTTTGTTTTGAGAGTTCTCAAGAGATGCACTTGTTTTTATTTCACACTTTTGTTCTCTCGTCTTAACATTCTTTTTTACTAATTTTTGTTTACCCTTTTCTCTGGGGCCCTTTATTTTGCTTATCTAGTCTTGAATTTAGTTACTGCACTGGAATTGAAGTTGGCACCAATAGATGACTAAATCTGTGAGGACAGATGAAATATTATATTCATGTAGTCAAACTGAAGCTATAGGGAGAGAAAAAAGGATCAGTCAACTTCTTCAGTGGTAGATTGAATTTTCTGCAGTAAGTTTGCTAATACAGGGAGAAATTGGAACCCACTTTCATTTTTAAACTCTTCAGATACTTTGGTAAAATGCCCCTTCCTCCATTCAAAAATGAAAAGATACCGGATCTGAACAGCAAAACAGCTTAAGGGACGGCAACATAAACAACATCTTGTCTGTGCTACCAGCTTCTGTATGAGTAAATGATAGTCGAGCAGAGGTTATTAGTGGAACAGATAGTTCACTTAGATTTATCAATTGATTTCCAGAAAACCCCTTGCATGAAAATATGCTCTGATCCTACACAGAACACAAGACTCTCAAAATGTCTATCGATTTATTCCATGGTGAAGCAATCTGTCAACTGTCATGTATTTCGAGTCCTTAATAATACATATCCCAGGTCAGGATGTGGATAATTGCTGTTATTACCAATAAACAATTGTTCTATGGAAATCCATTGAAATCAACAGATATTTGATTAACTATTGTGTGTTAAAATTTATGGTCACTTACCTAATGACTTCCTATGTCTATCATTTCTCTTTGTACCTGGATTTGATTTAGCCCCAGTAATTCATTGCAAATGCTTTCTCACTATGAAGTTGTAATAGCTCTGGTTCCAATCTAAATAACCCTAGAAGGCAGTTGATCCAAGTCCTATGCAAACAAGACTGAATTAAAAAATATCCCCAAGGAAATTCAGAGTTGAAGTAGTCTCCATGATAATAATCTTCTGGCTGATTCTATCTGACTAATATTACAGCAGCGTCCTGTGATGTCCTTAATCTGACCCAAATGTTATGTGGTTGAAGAGGAGAGTAGATTACTTTGCAGAGAGAGATGATCTGAGTGTGATCTTTTCAGCTAGAATCAGAATTTGACTGATTCCATCCTGGAGTTTCTAGCAGCACGAAGCAAGTCAGAGGAAGTGTATTATTCATGCAAGTGAGACACAGAGTACAGAGCTGGATAGCATTGCCTGCACCACTTCAGGCACTACTGTATAATTTAAGCCAGTAACCACAAAGTTTGTTTTAATTCATGCAAACTGATCATGCTAACAGGATGTGATTTTTTTTTCCATAATCATGTTGCATATTTTTCATGTGATTATTATCCCATTTCTTTTTCCAAATTGCTCCTTATATGCCCTCATCTTTCCCTTCTTTTCTTTGTAGCTATGAGCTTCCAATAGTTTTTATTCCTGTGTGGGAGCCATCCTTTTCTTTCTTGCACCATGCTTGAATGCATCATGAATGGTTGGCTCAGCATTTCCTATTTGAATCATGCCATTAGCCAAGCTCAATTATGCTAATGACAGTTTAACAGTGCACTTCCTTACAGGCTAGTGAGAAACCTTCATTCCTCCTCATAATATTTGGTTTTATTTATTGGTATGCCCTTTGTTGTAGATCTGTTTCTCTAAACAGAATATTCTAAAGTATAAAAAGGTTCCAGAGCCATCTGGAACAATGTGCTTGTCTGGCAAATGCTGTAACACTTCTGCTGAAAATAAATGTAGGACTGATGCAGTGATGGTACACGTTGCTGAAACAAAGATAAGAAGAGGAATTCATACACTTAGGCATTAATTATTTAATAATTAATATGGGGAAGTAACTGAAAAGGAAGAGAGAATATTAAGTGATCTGCATTCACTTAATTTTTGATAACAACTCATAGTGTGCTGCTCATAGATTCTGGCTTGTTGACAGCTTGTCTGCAGAAAAGAAAACACCAGTTTTCCCAATATTATCCAACACTCTACTTGATAATTGAGAGGCATGAAGATAATTTGATTTCTATGATCTCCTTGGCTTCTGTTCAAAAACTTACCAACTTTGGATTCCACGTCTACTAATTATGTTGATTTTATATATATAACCATATAATAAAAACAATATATAATATATGTAAATGCGTAATATATGTAAATAATAATAATACAGCTGCATTTCCTATGAACATATTGAGAGCTCCCAAAGTCATATTACATAGGATGGCAGGCATCATGTGCTAAAAAATGCCTTTTACTGCTGCCTTGAACTGGTTGCATTCAGGAGCGAAGAGGCTTTCATGTTACATGTCTTCTGGTGGCAGAGAAAAGCAAGTGTTATACTAGGGCTGGTCAGACCTCTGGTGAAGATATCTGGTAATCAGCTTTTGAACATTTCAGTTTGTAGATTTTGGTATTTCCCCTCATTCACCTGAGGCCCCTACCCCCCAGCAGGAGTATCAATCACAGGAAACCAGGCAGTCCGTATTGTTGAGGTCATCAAAGCCATTCCTTGTTATGATCACCTCTAATCTGCTCAAGGTTTCCTAGCCCCATGTGTGTTTAATGAACAAATGAGTACATTTGTTTAGAATCAAAACAACAGACTGCATATTGTGTGCTGGGTGGCAGAACAGTAATTAATCAAATTCCTCAGACTGCAAGCTGGCAGCATTTTTTTTTTCTTTTTCAATTCCCACAGACCTTCTGAAGGGGAGAAACGAAGAGCTGAAACCGGACCATTACCTCCGAAAAAGCCCCTCCCTGGAATCCCTGAGCAAACCCCCTATGGCCTTCAGCAGCAGAATGCTTAACTCTACCCCCAGCAGCTTGAAACCCCAAAGCAAACTCAGGTACCAGCTAAGTCTCCTGGGAAAAACAGCACACTGGACGGATTTGATGTATTATCTGGAACCAAGACTGATGTTTTAATTAACAGACTCTTGTCTCCAGTAGAAAGCCTGCTGGCTAGTCTGTCTAGCTCTGAATTACCAGACTGTATAAACTATACTAGATTCAAATTTCAAAATTCAGACTATAGTAAAAACAATTATCTGTAAGATGAGCAATCATGACAAAATGAGGATAACAAATTTTCAGGAGCCATTAGTTGTATGCCAGAATACCATCATTATCTTACTGTAGCTTTGCACATTATAGTGAGTTAAAAGCTAAAAGCTTTGAGGCCTACAGGAGAGCCAGATACATAATTTTCCTCTGATCTCCACCATTATTCTCAAAAGTAAAAGCTGTAGGGTAGAGACTATGCAGATTTTGATTGCTGGCCTTTAACAGTCCTCTAGGCCTTGACAGCAATACAGGCTGCAGTTATTACAGTTAAATCAAGTATTTGTTCTGCAGCACCTCAATTGGATGCTAATTGGTGTTACAGATTCTTTAAGTAGGATGTTTGCTCTGAAGGCTATAACAATTTGGTTTCCATTTGGGTTCTGTGCTGCCATCCTATTTTGTCATATGGATATTATTTCAGTAGCACTGAATCACACAAGTCACTGATTAGTCCTCAGGTACAGGGGTACAGGTTTTGCATGGGGAAGAGCAAACAATCCTCCTTTCACATTTTTGAGGCCAAGTTTGGTGGAGCCGTGCACAACCTGATTGAGCTTTTGAACTGGATAATCCTCAAGGTCCCTTCTGACCCCAACCATTCTGTGATGAAGCCTCCCTCATTTTTACCTCAAACCCAAGTTGCTGGATTGACTTTACGTACAGGAAGACCCTGAGCTGAGATCTGGCTAAAGAATCATCAGACCCCCTGCATATTGTGGAGATCTTCAAGACCCATTTGGGTGCTATTCTGCTCAACCGCCTGTAGGGAACCTGCTTTTAGCAGGGAAGTTGGACTCAATTATCTCCAAAGGGCCCTTCTAATCCCTATGATTCTATGATTCTATTTATAAACTGGGGGGGGGAGAGGAAAAAGAGACTTAAAATGTATTTTGTCTTCTTCTCCCTTGGATTAGTGTGGAGAGAAAGGACCCGCTGGCAGCCCTAGCCCGGGAGTACGGCGGTTCGAAGAGGAATGCTCTGTTGAAATGGTGCCAAAAGAAGACCGAGGGCTACCAGGTACATCTTCACTTTTCTCTAGAAGATAATTCATGATTTTTATTTTTTTTTTTTTTTTGTCTGCGTGAAGTAAGCAACATCATTTCACAGAAATACGTGCATTTCAGTCTGCTGATTTTTACCTTTATTTCTGCTGGATGTTTCTGTCCTTTTCCTTCAGATTTCTTCAGCACTGCAGTCCCTAGTATCACGTTGTTGTAAGTTGTGCAAGGTGAAATGTTTCCTGCATCAAAGATAACTGATGTTCAGAGTTAGTGTGTATGAGCAGCAGCTTCAATTTGATACCAGTTTTTGAAATGACTTTTAATACATTTTTGTGTGTCACAAAATTTACATATTTACTGGTGTGGCCTTGACAAAATTGCACTTCAGGATGCCACTCTTTCTCATCTGCTGCAGTTTAACAGAATTCTGCAAAGCGAGTTTTGACAGTTTGAGAATATGTAATGTCTTTGTGGAGTGATTTTTCACTGCTAAACAGGCATTAATTTTGTCCAGTTCTTGTATGGCTGTTGCTGTGCTCATTAAGCTCGGACTCGTGTTTGTACACAGATAAGTTAGATCTTCGATTCTGCTTGTAACTGAGCTGCAGAAGGCAGTTTTAGACAACAGTTCATCCTGTGCTATATGCTGGCTGTGCAGGACAGTCTTGGTTTGATATAATGTTGAGAATTTTTTTTTCCTTAAGAAAAATATTGTTTGTTACTTAGAACAGAGGACAAAAGCAGTTATCACCACATGATATGCACCCTGGAGCATGTCTTTAATAAAAGCAGAGTCCAACTTTCAAAGTAAATAACATTTTTTTCTTCACAACATCTCTTTATGAAGCATTAGCTACAGGGGGCAGAAGATTGGAAGAAAAGACAGTAGCTTTTCCTTTAATAAACCGATCTATAGAAGTTCAAGTTGTTTCTTAGCACTGGTATATTTATCTGATTTGCACAAACTGCAGAGAAGGACAATCAGCAGAGAAAGCTCTTGGCTTCAGACACATCTTACAAGCACTAAAGCCAAGGTTAGATTACCTCCAATCATGTGATGCTGCCTTAGTGCTGTTCTGCAGTGTTGCATCCTCTGCTCTGTTAATTTATACTCTTTTGTATCTCACCTTCTGAAATTCTCCTGGTCTTTGATTAGAACGTACTGGGGGAGTATTTCCATCCAGCATTCAGAAAATGATTGGCAAAATGCAACTTTTCCAAGCCTAAATTGTATTAAGCCAGAAAAACCATCTCTTGGGTTAGACTTTCCCCTGATGGTGTTGTCTTTTTTTTTTTGTTTTAAATGTCAGATATAGTGAGTTTCCTCCACTTCTCCTAAAACAAACAAACTCATCAGAGTTCACTGTAAGGGAGGCAGTCTGTAGTTTCCTTTGTATAGTTACCCCCAGGTGGGACTAATGGTAATACTTTCAGAAATTGTGTGGCTTTGTGAACACACAGGCCTGGTGCTGTAGGTACCAGTCTGGTAACTAGAGTGACAAGTATTCCCTCTGTGACAAAGTAGAAAAGGAGTTTTGTTTTTCTGTGCTGAACCCAAGTGGTGGAGCTGTGTATCAGATAGCAGGCCACACAGGAGGTATGCAAGGCAGTCTATTTGTTTTTCCTTTTGGTATCAGCCTCTGGAGGAAAGTATGTCCGTGGGTCAGAGGACAGTGCGTGTCTTTGCTTTATACGTGGCTGCTGGATGTTTAGATGATGTTTCAGGAAAAAAAAAACTTTGCCATTTTGATTCCTGCTCTGATGAGACTCCTGTTGTGCCGGTGGCTGTCCTCCATCATTACCATTTCTAATGCAGCAAAATGAGTCTTCAGCAGCTTTCAGAAAGAGCAGGGATGGTGCTGACAAACACTGTAAGCCAGGAGAGCCCGAGAAATTCAGCTCGTGATGCGGGGGGGCCTCATTGCTAGAGCATAAGATTTCAGAGTAGAAATTGAAATCAAATGAACCAAAGGATAAACAATTCACTGATTTATGGTGAGAGTCTTGCCTCTCTATCCTTATTGCTTCATCTTGAAGCATTATCTCTTGGACATTCTTCTTCAGACTTTTGTTTCCATCATGCCCTCTGTGGTGTATTCACTGACTTTTCTTGAACTGGCTTTTCCCTGACCCTTGCACTCATATGATAAGTCTGATATTAAGCTCCACAGGGAGTTTTTTTTCATTCTTGAGTACAAAGCCCTGGAGTGGAGTAAAGAACGTCATCCTCCTTCCTGCCTTAGTCGCAGCTCTGGTGGGAATGAAGTAATGAACTCTAGCAAGCAGAGCCCTGATGACATGCATGACTCCTTTCTGTGCGTAATATCCTTGTCTGTGAGGTATCATCTGTGCAAGTTCCTGTATATTCTGTCATGGTCTTTCTAACATGAAGCCCAGAACCACAAGTCACTTTGGATGCAAGCTATTTTCATCCTGGTGACGCAGTGGAAGGAGCGAAAATGAGACTTGATGCTTAGCTGCCTAACTTCTTTTTTCCATTGACACCATGTACTGCCTTCCAACATCTAATATTGACAATTACAATGTGAGCTGGCGAGGAGGAGGGGAATTCCTTTCTGTTTATATTGTGGAGATACCAGATTTCATTAAATGATACAAGTAAAATGAATTAGAATAACTAATATGCTCATGAGCTTCTACTACCCGTGTCCCAGATTCCTGGGAGAAAGCTGGATTAGTGACCTAGGGGAGTATTTGGGGATAAGACCTAGGGACCAATGCACGAGGCTCCACTTTTAAATGCTTTAATCCATACAGGGCTTATACTATAGATAGAAATTTACATCCTGCTGCTGGCATATATCCTTACACTGACTACAGTGGAACATTCCTTGGCTTTTAGCTCCAGTGTGCTGTTCCCCTGGAGGCAATCTCATAAAACAAGAGAGGAACACTGGAGGGAGTTGAGAGAAATGCGACATAAATGAATGTTGGCCTGGAGAGTTTGGTTTGTTTTTGAAAAAAAAGATTAAAAAAAATATTGCACGAGTTTCCAGTAACTGAGAAAAAACATGAAAGCATCTGTGACTCTGATCTGCTACCATTTCTAAGATCCCTATTCAAACAGTGATTTGATATAAAAAAGATACAAATATTAAGGAGAGAGTAAGAAAGTGAAGAAAGTGAAGAAGCTCTAGAATGAAAATAAAGTTGAAGTTCAGCTGAATGGCTGAAAAAAAAAAAAAAGAGATGTCAAACACTATGGTATGTTCTACCATATGATTTCAATTGTTATATTTCAATGCTGGGTGAATACCTTCTGGCATCGTAGGCATCGATTTTTGAATAACCGTGCAGGAGAAGTGCTAAAAAAAATGGCAGCAGCAAGAAGAATAAAAAATGTGAAATAAGGCTTTGGCTTTGGGTTCAGCAGCTTTTTGCAAAACCTCCCTGGGGAAAAACTCCAGCTTGGAAAAAAAAACCAAACACCCTTAATCTAAAGTATGGTTCCCTGTAAGAATTTTGCACTGGCACATCTCTTTGGCTAGACAGATACAGACTGCTCCTCCTTACTCTGTGAATTTGCTGATATCGTGGTTTATAATGTGATGAGGGTGATGAGATGACCAGACTTGAGTACTGCTTTTGTGGTTCCGAAGCTCAATTACTACAAGTCCTTTCAACCACAGAGCCTGCTGAGAGTAAGTCATTTGTGTTAAAATAGCTCTTGTTCTGTTGTCTAGTGTTTTTGTTGTTGTTTTTTTCATTTATTTTAAAGTTACAATCATAGCAACAATGTGAAGCAGAAGGTGGGTGCCTCTGTTCTCATAGGCTCTGTTCCCATGAGCTGTAACTCCTGGAAGCTGCAGAAAGTCATTCTTGTTGCATTATCACCTCCCATAATGATATCATTAGTGACTGTGGTGTTATTTGAGTGCTCAGGTTCTATTTGCTCTCTGTGGAGACCATTTGTCAAGAGTCCAAACCTCTCTAGATTAAGTCTAGATGTGCTGTGAACACATGGAACATCAAGAGGCACTTAACCCACCATCGTTAGAGTTCAGGATTATTGTTTCTGCCACATACTCTCCTTAGAGAGGGGAGGGAACTTCTGCCATGTTAATAAATATCGTTTGCTTAGAAGAACTGTTCACATTTTTTCCAGCAAAACTATACCTCCATCCTATGGCACAGAGGAAAAGAGAACCTGAGACTTTTCTCTAAAAGTACCATTGTGGTAATTAGTTTAAGCAATATTAAAGTGAGCTTAATGGGACCCATTCAGGATCTGCTCCTTGAAGAACTACCATCCTTTATAATGAAGCCATCTGTGTGGTTGTCTTAAGTAGGGGAATGTGAAATAGGAGGTGGTAAAGAACGCTCTAGAACAGACAGGGGAAAATAGCAGCTATACCTCTGAAGATGTTTTTATTCCATAGTTTCCCTGCCTGTGCATGCAAGCCATTGCCTTGTAACATGACAACTTATGTAACTCATGCACTTCTGCTCACATATAGGGCAGTGCCACCCAATTTCATGCCTCTGGAAGAATCACACCGGTGTGCAGAAAGTCTTTAGTAGCATGATATTTACCTAACTTTCATAGCTGCTTCTGGAAAAAGTAATTCCTTTTCATTATTCTGCACAAAGTGTGCTAGCAACTATGAGCAAAGCTAGAAGAAAATGATTTATTTGTTTCCCTGCCTTATTTGGAGTCACTTAACATTGCAGTAAGTTCCAAGAACACTGTGCTGTTTCAAAAAGTATTCTTAGGAGCATGTAGAAACTATTTTTAGGGCAATACTCTCTGACATTGTATTGTTTGGTCTGAATTAGCAAAATACAAAAATCTGTACCCCCAGCATCCTGAATATTTGTCTTAAAAGTTATGAATTGTTTTCTGAAGCTTCAATTTCTTGAGACACAGGGAGTTTCAGGGCTCTGGTGAAATATCCTGGGGGTATCTGTGTTCTTCGTATCTTCTAGAAATATAGAATGGCATGGAGAAGAGTCTGAGTACTTCAGCCTTCGTATTGTATGTATGTATTAATAGCAGTGCCTTTCAGATGTGCTTCAGCTGGCTATTCAAAAAGAAGAAAAAGGCCTATCCTGAAGTATTCCTGCTATTACAGCTATCTTAGCCTTGAGAGACAGAAACTGGAAACAAATTTCTTCCAAGCATAACCTGAAAGTCATTAAGTACAATTCTGAGTGCCCGTACTGCATGAAGCTGGTATATCAGACCATGTAGAAGTTGCAGTGTCTGCACTGCATTGCGTTCTTCATGCAGCAAGGATGCAAAAGTGTGGGGAGAAAAACAAGGGCTGTGCCAGTGTGTGCTGTTTGTCAAGTAATTGTAGCAAGAGACTGGTTGACCAGTGGCTTGGAAACAGTTACAAAGCTTTTATATTTGTTTTAACTATCACCCAAAGATGTACAAATGCACATAGGCTGATGAGGGTATAAAGTTCACTTTGGTCTGGTGGTCAGAGGCCAATGCATTTGCAGTAGGGAGGTGGATGCTGCTGCTGGACGAAGCAGACAAGATGCTTATTTCTCAGCTGCTACAGCATGCAAATATATTAAAGGGCTGTGTGTTTTGGGAAGAGAGCCAAGAAACTCCTTCATGACCATGCCTGAAGAAGAACACTGAAAAAAGCACCTCCACACTTCAGTGACAGCCATCTATTAATTCCAAACAGTATTCCTGGAGGAACTCCTCTATGAATTCCTATTTCTTCTGCCACACCAAGCTGCACGTTTTGGATTAGATTTCTGTTTACTCAGAGCCTGCTGAGTAAACAGCAAAAGCTATCTGTCTTAGTATTTACCAATGCCATTAATGCATCAGAGTTCTTCTCTGGTGTACAATGGCGTGCGTTCTAAAGTACCACGCACTAGCAGATCTGGTATGAGAGGGAGCACGTGTTTGTAACAGCACTGTGCCCACAGTGCTCAACACATTTTGACATTTAGAAGTGGAACGTATGTGCAGTGAGGTTTGGTAGGAAGTGGGGTATGTGGTGTATTTCTGAGAACTGGTTAAAATTTCTGCCTGAGTTTTTTTCAATTGTTGCAGAAAGTATTTTAGTTTTGTGAAGAGGATGTTGACTTCAGAGAGACTTTTCCTATCTATGCGAAAATTGAAGGGAATTTTAGGAAAAGCCATCGAGATGGGAGGGTAAACCCTGTGTTTAAATGAAAATTGATAATAGGGGGATAGCAGTTTTGCTCCTGAGTCTGTTTTGGGCCACCTCTGTGATCGTGGCAGTCCTTGCATAATATTGCCTTGGTTTTCCAGGCTGTTAAAATACAGATCATCTTATCATCTCAGTGGATAATGATGAGTTTCAGTCATGTCTGGAAAGGTGCTCTGATAACAGGGCAATACTGAGGGTTTTTAATAATGGAAATTGAGTATGAATTTTCAAGATATTCCTGATTCTTTTCCAGAATAATTCTTTTCTTCTTCTACATAAAAGCACTCAGATAGCTGACTGGGTATATGCAGTTTCTCTTTATGTCCCAGCTGAAGCCAGGGCTGGGTCTGGAAAACATGTGTAGCACCCAAATCTTCACATGTTGGGAGAAATCCATTTCATTACTCATCTGCAAGCCCCCTTTGCAGTGGTGCCAATTCCTAAATGTGCTTCTCCAACGCAGACAACTAATTTGAGGTGAGTTCTACCTTTTTCCTCCCTGCTCCCCCACAAGGGGCTTTATCTTTTAAGCAAATAAAAGTCTTTAGATTGGAAGGATAAAATAAATGCCCGTGCAGTGCTCTCACATGTAATTTTCTGTCCTGCTGGGTAATTTTAAAAATAGCATTTACATTCTATCCATCCCAAAGTCCAAGACATTTTCCTTGTGTTGCCTGGATGCAGTGACAATCAGTGAAAACACTGATTGGTCACCAGCTGGAACAACTCCAAGCTGTGGATTTAAGTGGGAGAGCTGAGCCCTGTTGCTTCTTCCATCAATATTCTGTGCTGCTGGGACCTCCTCCTAACTTGTTTCCATCCTTTTTCATGAGCCTACCAGAGTTTGCAGCCTACCCCTCTGCCCAGGAATTGCAGGACGTGTCTGATGGCACAACTGCCCATCAGATAATTAGCAATAACTGTGGGAGCCGTCACTGTGCTCGTTAGCAATTCTGTGCCAGGCTGCTGGCAGGAAGTAGCTAAGCTGCTGCCTTGGACTCAGAGGGCAGTGCGTACCTCCCCAGCTCCCTCCTTTCCTCCCCAGAATGTCTGTGTGGCCATCGGAGCTGTGCTGCTGCATCTTCACTCTTGCAGCCTTGGCAATGAAAGAACACAGCCCGGCCTGTTTCGTCTCTGCAGCTTGCAGCTGCGTGGTGTCCTTTATGTGAGATGTGAGAAAAATGATGCAAGTGTTAGCTTTGTTAGCAGCAAAGAATTGGCTTTCAGCAGGTGAGCATAAAAAATATAATTTATACTGAAGAGCAGAGAAGAGGTGAATGAGAAGAACTAATTGCTTCCTGGCCTTGCTGTGTGATCCACCTCTGCCTCTCCAGACACAGCTAACTCTCTCTCTCTGCTCTCCTCTCCCAAAGCTGGGGTGCAAAGAGATAGTTAAGTCCCAGAATGAGGAAGATGTACAAAATCCTGTTACTTTACTGGCCTCCAGAGAGTTCTTTGAAGTAGGTGACCTTAGTAATGAGAATGTTTTCATAGGGTAATTGGTATTCAAAGCTGCTTGTGTTATTTGCTAGGAAAAGTTCACATGCATTGTGTGTAATGTGTGCTGTGCCAGCAATGTGTCTCAAGCTTTTTCCTGATTTACCAGAATTTACTTTCTTTCTAAGAAGTTGATCTTAATACATTCTAATGAAAAGGAAACCTAAAAACAAATCATAGTGAGATGTTTACCAGTCCACACAGTGCTGGGAGCAATACAGCCAACAGGCAGGAACGGATGCTGCTTGGCTCATTAAGGTGGTTATTTGTATTTACAATTACAGTGATGATATCCATGTCAGTTGCAGCTGTATGTCACCTTGCAAGCCAAAGAAGTGTGTGGTTACACAGTTATCACATATTACTGTAAGCATCTCCCATTTGGTGCCACTTTTGCTTTTATTCTTATGATGACTTCAGTTACAGCAGCAGCACATCTCCTAAAACCAGAACGACAGAGTGAAGCTGCCTTGTAGAGGTCACAGACCTCCTCAGTACTTCATGAAAGAAGAGCTGAGCTTGAAGAATGCACAGATTATTTTATAATGCCTTCACAATCTACTCTGAATGGTATCTCTAAGACAACTTATGTCAGATTATTAGATGGTGCAGAGCTTTAGAGAGCACTGTTACCTATTCTTGCCAGTTTGATCCAATCTGGAAAGGTAATGAAGAACATGAGACACTCCTGACTTTCTGCTGTGTTCTTAGAAATCTTGTTTTAGAGAGACTTGCAGAGATTGGGAGCTAAGAAAAAATCTGTGCTCAGTGCATGACGATAAGCTTGTTGATTTTTTGCTTTTTAATCATCCCTCCTCCCTGTGGCTATTCTAGTCATCCGATGTAAGAGAGCTGGCTGCTCCTGAGGAAAACAAAAAGTCACAAACTTTTTCAAACACACTAAATGAGATAGCCCTTAAAGAGCTGACGCCACTTCCTTACATTGTTTTGTACATATAATCAGCAGTAAGGTGCACAACTTGCTGACATGTCTTACAGAAGTGTTAGAAGTACAGAAGGGGGGGGGAGATGGAAACACTGAGTTTCAAAGAGGTTAAAACAATCCTCGCTGAGACTGCAGCTGCCCAAACCATTTGAACTGGGGATATTAATATAGCCTGGAGGACAGAAGGTAGTTTGGTTTCCCTTCCAATCTTGGCTAGCAAAATAATACAATAAATAGTATTGCTGTTCCACGAGTTACTCTCGATAGATTTCATTTTTTTTAATCAAGAGGTATCATTTTGTATATTCCATTTATGAGTAAAAGATTTGTAAGAGAATTCAAGAAGTTTCCGGGTAATAGATTGACATTTTAAATGTGAAAGGTAAATCACTTCAGATTTGCAGCCACTCATTTGAAATAATTGTGTGCAATTGTCCAAGCCATCTGGGTGCACCCTGTAATTACAGAAGAACCCTGGCAGTCTTCAATTTTAGGCATTCATGCCTTCCATCCATGTTAACTGGACCTGACCATGTTTCCAATTCACCTGTATTTCCAGTGAGCTGCCCAGCTGTTTCATATACTTGGAGCATTTCAGACGAACTGGAGAGTTGTGTTTGCTCAGATTAGGTCATGCTATGGGGAGCCCTTCTTGTATTACTGCTTAGGCAATGTTTAGTACTCACCTACTGAGGGTTTGGAGTTTATGTGCTTCCTTTGGTAGAAGCACTTTGGCTGAAGCCCACTAACTTGTCCCCCACCACCCTGTTAGGGTGAAACGAATCCAAATTAGATTTGCAGTTTCACACGGCTGTGGTTGAAGATGGATGAGTGGAGGTGGTCCTTGGGAGTTGCCTTTCAAGGTTCCTTGATCAGATTTTGTATTGGAAAGTCAGCATCAGGATTTGCTGAGATATGTAGCCTATGGAAGGGAGGATTTTGTCCAGGCAAATATATAGTCTCAATATAATGACTTAAAAGCACCATATGTTAAGACTTTTGGTTTGTGAATGTGATGCAGGTCTTTGATTATTGACAGGGAGGAAGAATTCCAGAAAGCTGAGCTGATTAAGGGGGAGCTGCTCTTAAGAACAGGCATTTCCCTTTGACTTATTCAGTACGTTTAAATAGTTCTGTCTTCAGTACTGAAGCTTATATTTTCTTTGCACTGAAATTCAGTGATTAGCCACTCTGGTGCATTCCAGGTCTGCTGTTCTGAGAGGCAGGAGGGCAACTTGTTTGCTGGGGGTGGGTGGGAAGAGAGATGATAAGGATGTATTTATTGCAGGCTTCCTTCCGCAGAGTTCCAGTTTAGCTTCAAGCTGATTCATGTTTATAATTCATAATTCTGGGTCTTAAAGAGAAAATTATGACTCAGAGAGCCATTGCTGCAGGCACAGCATCTGCATGGCGGGAATATCTTGGGTCAGTATTTAACATACTGAGGCTGCAATGAGGAACGTGTGATGTCATTGTTGCTTTTTGCTGAAGACTCAAAGATCCAGCGAAATCTGATGGGGTGGTTGTTTTTTCCTCAGACAAACAAGGAATTGTTTTTAGTGAGAAGAGATCACACAGATTTCCCTGTGGGTCCTTAGGTGGCTCTCGCAGTGCTCTGTTATCTGCAAGCAAAGGTCCTGGTCCTGGAGTGGGGGGCTGATGTTAATGACTTGCAGGTGTTCGGTGCCTTTTGGACTTGGCATGTCACTTGTGCTATAGAGAATACATATGATCTCTAAATAACATTGCCTGGACTTGTTTTTATTTCTTTTTTTTTTTTTTTTTTTTGCTTTGCCTTATGTCAGGTACACTAAGATACACAGAAATGAATCATGCTGAGTACTTTCAGACAACCAAGCTCCCTGTGTGCATCTAGATCAGTCTTTTATTGTTCCCACTGCACATATGAACTTTCTTTTGAAGTGAGTGGAGTGTTTTCTCTGACAAGAAACCTGGCTGCTACCCTGGAAATAGCTTTGTCTGGATTACCCTTATGCTATTAGCAGTTCTCTACCACTGCCCCAGCAAACCTTACACTCAGGTCTTTCTGTGCTCCTGCTTTGCCATTCTATTGGGCATGGAAAGATTCTCATGTCATACTCTTGTGGCCTATCGTGGTGATAGGCTGTTTGCTGATAACATGTACTGGCCTCAGTAAATTTAACACTTTGGTAATTTGGAGGTCAATCCTTTCCCACTAACTGCAGATTGATAAATAATATGTACTTTTTCCATCAGAAACTTCACTTCCTGTTGCAACTTTATGGCTTAGGCAATGCCAGGATAGTTCTCAGAGTAAAATATTTCTTTCTTGCAATGGTATTCAGCTACTATGTCTCTTTTATCTCCATTGACAGATGTGCTTAGCCCAAAATGCAATCTGGTGGCTAGTACAGTAATGACTGCTGATGATAACCTGCTTGCTCAGTTCATTAAGTTTGTAGATTTATTGGTGCCAGAGTATTTTAACCTGAAATATTCTGAACTCTTTCAGTTTGAATCATATTTTATTGTAGACTTTAATTTCTAATCTGAAATCCTGACTGGACAAAGTCCAGGTTGGACAACTAATCAATGAGGCATAAGTGAAAAGCACATGATGAAATACTTACCAGCTGGGTTTTAGTGCTCCTGCGTGAGGTTTTGTATGAGAAATGCAGTAAAAGATCTGTTCTGGGGGGAATCTTGAAAGAGGATGGAAAACAGCTAAATAAATAAAGTTAAGTAGCAGAGAGTGAGAGCTGGCATTCGGTGCACTGAAGATCTGGCTAAAAGGGGATTTCAGGGTGTCTGAGCACCTGTCACGGTGTGAGAGATGGTGCAGCACTGTCGTGTCCTGGAGCCTTCCATGCTTTGAACATTTGGAACTTTTCTAACCACTATCCCTATTGTATTTTTAGCTTCTTGTTGGAACTACAGCAATAAAACGTAGCCTTGAGGATTCCTGGGCACACTGCTATGGCTCCATCAGTGCATACAAGAATGTTAGAAAGGTCACATCAAATTCTGTATCTCCAACTTCCCGTTCTTTATCTACCTTTTGTTCAGTTCTCTGTGACGTGCAAATGAAAGCTGCTGCATTGACGGAGAATATAAGAAAGCAGACGTGCCTTCATGCAAATAACTCTGCAAATTAGGCACATCTGCCCAGCTCCTGGAAAGCTGCCCACTCAGCTGCTGGTGTTGCCAATTTGGAGCCTTTGGAGCCTCTCATACAAATAAGCACATTCTTTCTTTAGGGCTTGAGAACTAGGTTATGTTATTACCGGTCTGATATGGCTTTCGATAAGGAACTGAATCTTGTTGATTACACATTCTCTTAAAGTATCTCTGTGAAGGCAGCATGAGGTCAAATACGCAGAATCACAGGATGGTTGAGGTTGAAAGGGACATCTGGAGGTCACCTGGTCCAGCCTCCCTGTTCAAGTGATCAGTGTGGCACTGTTAAGGAATGGTTTGTTTCCTCTTACAGAATATTGATATTACCAACTTCAGCAGCAGCTGGAGTGATGGGCTGGCCTTCTGTGCTCTGCTGCACACGTATTTGCCTGCACATATTCCTTACCAAGAGCTCAACAGCCAGGATAAAGTAAGTTCTGTTGTACTTAATCCTAAAAAATCTGCTGAATGCCCAGTGAATATTATCCATTTTGATGGAGACACAGTGCACTAAGATCTTGGTATTAATTCATACAAAATAAAAAGGTGGGAGGAGCAGTAAAAGGCAAGTGTCATTTAAGAACTCAGCAGATAGACTGCAGCTTTTTTTTTTTTTTTACCTGGGACCTGATCTAGCTGCTTTGCCTGTGAAAATACCAAACCTGGTGTTTTTCAGTATTCAGATATTTGTCCCTTCTTATTTAAACTTATTGTTTGCCCCAGACACAAAGTAGAATTCCAGAATCATACATTGATAATCCTTTTGAACCTTTGTTTTATTCTTGCAGAAGAGAAATCTGCTGTTAGCATTTCAAGCTGCCGAAAGTGTGGGCATCAAACCCAGCTTGGTGAGTAATCTACTTTTAGCAAGGGAAGAATTGCTGCCTACATCATTCCAGAGCTTTTGTTGTCATGTGGCTGGTCAGTCAACTTGCACTGAAAATGCTCATAGTGTGCTAGAGAATGTGCAGCACCATCTCTGAAAGTCTGCGTTGTTTTGAGAAGTCCCAGCAGACCAAATCTGTAGTATTGTTGAATTAATACAGTTTAAAGTAACTTCTGGGGGTCATCTGGTATTAAAATTGAGAGTATTGACTATGTCTTCCTCTCAGAAGCTTATTTGAGAGATGATTCCTGTTTGCATGGGCAGAGCCCTTTATCTGCCTGCTAGATCGTTTTCTTTCCTTTTGTTTTAGAGTTCTAAGAAACAGAAGGATAATTTTCTTGTTAAACTGTTTAAAAAGCCTTTGCTTAAATCAACAATTTAATGGCAAGAAAGGTAAGATTAATACAAAGGAGGAAATATTATGGGTTCATAAGCTAAATTACAGAACCAGGGACATGAAAAGAAGCAGTAATTTAAATAAAATGAAATTACATAGAGAATTACTCTTTGATTACAGATGGAAGAGACCTTTTCAGGATGTACAGTGTTTAAATAGTTTGTCCTTTGGCTGGAGTTGTACAATTGCAGTCAGCCAGTAGATTGTTCCCATGGACTTTTATACAGTTATGTGGCCTTAACATGCTCTGGAATGGAAGCAGTAGTGTTCAGTAACAAGAACTACTCAGAGGACCCAGGGATGCTCCCAGTGGAGGTGCTTGACTAAATTTTGACAATATGTCCTATGCAGGAACTCAGTGAGATGATGTACACAGACCGGCCAGACTGGCAGAGTGTGATGCAGTACGTCGCCCAGATTTACAAGTACTTTGAGACCTGAGATGCAAGGCAAGAGGTGGACACAAGTGGGGAAGAGAACAAAGAATGCCACAGATGCACTCGATCACTTTAAAAATCCCCTTGCTCCTCTTCCACAACCAACCTATGCTCTTAGTTTGAAAGAAAGCTCTTCCATAGTTTTGATTACATCTGGGATAAAACCAAATAAATAACCATGTCCATATATTCACACCAAATTCATCTGCAGTTTTGTTTCTGAAGAGGATTCCTTGTGCTACACAATGTTTTCCACAAACCAATCTCTACCGACAGGAGACCTGCCACAAAATGAAGTTTTAAATCAGTGTGGACTATGCTGGTACTCAAAGGAAGCTGGGAGATTAATTCTAATACAAAATCTCACAAAAATGCTCTTCTTGCCCAAATATATTTAACTCATCCCAAATATGTTTTGTTTTCTTCCCTCTGTGTATTTTATGAGATGCCATGACAAATGCATGTGTGTCAAACTTTAACCTGAGTTATTCTCACACATCTGACCCAGTCAGTCTGCTAGTTTTTTTTTTTTTTTGCCATAGCTTATCCAGTAGGATAACAACACCATCATTTGTAACTTGGAAACCATGCTCTGTTCCACCACCAGTTGGTGAGAGAACTCTGAAAGATACTGTTACTTGCTGGAACTCCATTTCAGATCAAACAGGTGTCATTTCAGAGAAAAACAGCTTTATTACAACAGTTTCATTACTATAGCTTGACTGTTAAAAGAAGATGGAGCCTTGTTTCACAGCTGTCTATACAGGCACTGTTAGCATAGGAATATTGCAGATGCAAGTTACTAGCTTTAGTTTACGAGGTGCCAGTAATCAGGTGGTGACTCTCTAAGCAGTATATTGGCATCTCAGTAGTTCGTGGTTTTGTGAACTGAGTAGAGCAACTTCTCTTTTCTGCACTGATCTTTTATAATCAGCACAAATAAGTAAATTCTATGTAGAAGCATAAATCTTGAGACAGTTTATGCCCTTTGAGATGAAATGTAGTCCACAGGGCACTGTTAAATGTTTAGAGGTTACATTACCCTGTTAGAGGGCACAGTAATGTATTGGTAACAATAGAAGTTCCAATTTTACTCTGCAAATTGCAGAATGTTACTGCGTTCCCCTCTTGGTTTCTTGGATATCTTTAAGGTGCCAGAGAAGAGCCTTTCAGCTAGTAATACCATCAACAAGATGTCTGAAGTATGCTGTTTAATTTACTGTTTCTCTTATTTCACCCCATGAAGCTAAATTTTATGTCATCTCCAATGGTGAAAGGATCAAACTCAAAAAAGGCTACTTAGTTTGTTCTAGGAGCAGGTCTTAGAGTATGTGCTGTACAGGATCTCAGGCTGCTGGCCACTTTAGATTATGGTGCTGCAAGAAAGGAGTTGTTTAGTTAGCGTGTTTAACCCTGTGACCCAGACCTGATGCTTCATGAATGTTAATCATAGGCAGTTAGGGATCATTTTTCTCTTACAAAAGTTAATAGTGTACGCTTGCTGCTCTTAGCACTTGAAAAGAGCTCGTGAAATGGAAATAGATGATTTCACTGAAGAAACATAATTTTTCTGGGGTACTGCAGGTGCCTGATCTCAGCCTCTGCCTTCCCCATAGTACTTAATTGTGCTTGTTTATTTGTCTCTTTTTTTTTTAATTAGTAAACAAGCTATTTCAAACTTTGGTTTTCTCACAGCAACAGCAAGATTTAGGGGATAGATGACAGCAGCCAAGGTCAGTGAGTGCCCTGAACAGAAAGGAAGCTGGAAGAATACAGAATATGCCTGTTTCACAGGAGGAGGAAAGCAGCACTTGCTCTGAGTTCCAATTTGACGCTTACTCTAATCCATCACCCTCAGGAAAATCTGGTTCTAATCTTTTGAGTGTCCATGTGATAAAAAGTGGCCCACACTTGGAGTGCCCTTGAACTCTCTGGTGTCGTGCTATGCTGTGAGAAAGTGATTTTAAATGCTTGGGCAGAGTTCCTTCCTTGCAAGAGAGTGCTTTCTAGATTAAATTAAGTCTGCAGTAATTTTCAGCATGCTCTCTGACATCCCTAGAGAGCAGGGGATGCATTGCTCTAAATGTTCTCAAATATAAGTTTCCTGTCATATGGTAAGATGGAAGAGAAAAATAGTTGCTAAGCAGATTTTGTTTAGGAAGGGAGCCACGCTGCACAACTCCTTTGCCTTCTGGATGCAGCAGGCTTTTTTCCCTTGAGGTATCCGTTGGCAGAGATCCCAACTCACCAACAGCCTGTAGTTCAAAGCATAGTGAAGTCAACACAGAAAATTCCATATTCCTCAGTGGGCTTTGGATCAGGCACTTGGAGAGATGACAAAAACTGTTTTCATTCCCAGAGTCTGGAAAACATTCTGAAGTCAGAGGGCTCCACATGATCCAGAAAAGAAAGATCATCTTAACCCTCTGATCACTGGAAGTGCATGTGTTCTGTGTGGCTGCCCAGATGTAAGCTACGTACGTATGTTATCTAATATGTCAGTTCCATTTGCTTCAAGCACAGTTTTGACACTTATTCTAATCTGTTTCCCCAAGACTCACTAGCTTTACAAAGCATTCTGCTGCTTGATCTGATGGCTTTCAGTTTTTAACTCAATTTTATAAAGCACTGTTTCTGTCTCTTTGCAGCCCATTTTCTCATTCCTCCCAAATCAGCTCGGTCCAAACTCGAATTCTACGCAGTTCTAATGGTATATTCATGAGAGCACGTTCCCTTACTTGGGAGTTGGAACAAGGAGTTGTCTGTAGAGAACAAGGTATCAGTTTTACCGTTTGCTCTGTGTTACTTTCCAGCCTTCAAACCTACAAAGCATCTCATTTCGAAGTGATGACAATTGGAGATTGAGCTGCTCTTCCGAGTTATTTTCTGAGATGAACGATTGGGTTTATGGGCTCGTTTAAGCTGCTACATTGTTGTGCTTGGTTGTTTTTTCCTTTGGAACATTGTACTGCATCTGACCTAGATCTTCAGAAAAGGCTATTGCTTTTTGAGGCTGCCTAAGAGTTTGAATATAAATTTACGTTTGTCCCATATAAGGTGCTGCAGAGCAGCATGGTGTTCAGAAAATACGTAGTGTCTGTGAGTTCTTTTAAGGCATCTCAAATTGGAATTTGAAAAATTAAAGTTCCAGCTGCCATTAATGTTACAGGACTTGTTAAGATAAGCTACACTGTATAGGAATATTCTTGCTAAATTGGAACACACGGTGCTGTGATATGGATGGTATCAGCAACAGCTTGCTTAGGCTACCAAAATCCTTTTTGACTTTGCCTCTTAGGAGTAATAGATTTTTTCCCTGATGCAAGCAGGTGGAATTGCTTTAGCATGTGCTCCTTAAATGTACAGTAGCTCTAGAACATAACTGCATTTATTTGTGTCCTGGGGTAGCCTGTCAGACTCCAAGAAATCATAAAGCTGATCTTGGTTGAGCATGTGAGAAAAATGTTTAGGATGGGGATTTTAGTGGGGTTCAAGGAGGGATATTGCGTTGTGTGATTGTTTCACTACAGCTGCTAGAGGAAAGGGAATTAAATGTGTAGAAAGTGATCTGACTTCCAGAATTTGTGGTGATTTATAGAAGGTACAGAGTATATCATGATTTGGGAAGGTACAGGGGAGCTGAGAAGAGAGTCAAGAGTCAGCTTTCTAAGAAGGTTTTCTAGAAGGGCTGATGAACTGTTTCTGAAAGTATGCAATGAAACTGCCTGGAGTGAAAGTCCAGTATGTGAGGAGAGGGAACAAGATGGAAAATTAATACCTGTGCCTGTATGGACAGCAAAGGATGTGGATGTCTGTAGGATTTCAGCTTGAGAGTCCTGACTGACTGCCATCTGGAGTGACATTTCTCCTAAGAGCGCAGCCTGGGATGGTCCTCGGAAGATGAAGAGGGAAGAGAACCCAGAGCTCACTGCATTGGCCAGGTTTTCCTTCCTGTGACTGTGATATTCATGGGAATGTCCGAGAGCCAAAGATTCACCGTTTTTCTTGTGCTGCAGTAAGGCAGCCACATTAAGCAGACTCATTTTTGACTTAAGCAGGTTCTCCAGTTTCCATTCAGTGAGACACATTCTGCTGCTTGAGTTTTGGCAGGTTTCTTTTTTTTTCTTTTTTTTTTTTTTTTCTTCAGGCTTTCTGTATGATTTTTCTTGTTCTGTGTGTGCAACCAGTATTTGTGAGTTTTCTGTCCAAACCAAATAGGTGCATGCTGACAGAAGGACTGGTTCTGCCCTATTTGATTCCTGACCCAGAGCTCTTCAAAGTCCAGCTTTTGGCTTCGCTGCCTTAACTCTCACTTCCTTGGCAATGACAGTAAGAGTGCATTGGCTCATCTGGCTGTAGGTTGTTTGCACCTCCCTCATCTTTCTTTGCTTATGGCTTCCATCTGCAAGTATCTGACAGGTCCAGCTGTTTGCAAAGCTGCACCTTGTCTATCTGATGACATGCAGAGTCCGTATGGGATGAGATTATGCATTTTCCTGTCAGAAGAGGGCTTTTGCCTAAGAAGACTCAGGGCACTGAGCATGAAGACATATTTTTAAACCCAGCAATAACTTCTACTATGCTAGACTCTGTTGTTTTTTATCAACTCCAGTGCCATTTAGACTCACCCACAAATGCTGTGTAGGAACAAGTTTATAACTTAACTACAATTAACATTTTTCACAACTGATGGTCTCTACATTTTTAACTTGCACGTGTGCCAAGTTCCATTGGGTGGTGCTGGACACAATATTTTTATTGATTATTGGTCCAGACTTGAGTTTCTCATGTGGCATAATCATCTCTAACAGTCAAGTACTTTTAGCTTTCTCTATTGGATACAGATGTTACATCGTGATCTAATTTATACAAAGAGCACATTAGAATGTATATACAAGGCATTGCCAGATTCGGACATGCTAATATTTAAAGATTAACATTATTGAAATGTATGATGCAAAAAAAAATGTAATATTTCTAATAAATCTTTCTCTGTTTCTGATGTTTTTGCAATGTTTCAAATATCTACATACAAATCTGATTCATCTGCAGACTGCTGGGAAGCAGGGCTCCCAGGAGAGGCTTTAAAACATCCTCATGGTTCATTGTTTCTCCTTCACTGGTAGCAGAGAAAATTTGATCAGAAGCTTCATTTCATAAATACATCAATTTCCATTTTTTAAGTAGATGCATTTGGATGCCTTTCAGAAGATTGTCTTGGGGATAAAGGAGTGTCAGATTCTGAAACAGACTGTATTGAAGGCACAGTAAGAAACCATCCTAATGCAAAGGAAAGGAAGGAACACAGGAGCCGCCGGTATGTTTCTGCATGAGGAGAGCTTAAATGACTTAGAGGATTTAGGAGGAAGCAGTCAAAAACTGAATACCAAGGATGCATGACTGGAATAAGCATAAAGTATAACAAGTCACCAGTAAGGTGGCAAAATGAGTTACAGCTTACAAAGAGCAACTCCACCTGGTGCTGTTACACGTGATGCTGAGGAGCAGCAGTGAGTAGCTGTGTCTGGCTGTGTAGATGAAAGCTTGTGAGAAAGTTTCTCATTTGCATAATCCAAACCTCTTTGCTTTTCCCCACCTCAATATCACGTTTCAGCCATGGGTTTTAAACACAGGGTTGGTCCCTCCTTGTGGCAGTGTCACAGGGAAAGCAGTGTTGTTTTGATGATTTCTCTGATTCAGACAGCTTTACCTCCTGGACGTAGCATGACCAAGTGAAATGGCAACGTAGAGTTTCCAATTTTTTCAGGCTGCCACTTTATTTAGAAATCTTGCAATAGCTCACTTAGAAAGCACTAGATTTGGTATTTGCATCTCCGTGGTCTTCTGCAAAGAACTTCTCAGAACCAGCCTTGTCTTACCCTCTGGAGATCTCACCATCATCAGGAATGTGTTATGCACAAAGAGCAGCACTCTGCATTCATCAGTTGGATGATCTTGGATTAAAGCAGTTCATGTCTGTCTATCTAAAGTTCCAATCCATCATCAATCCATTTTATCCTTTTGTCTGTCCTCATTTTTCAGCCATTAATTCTTTAGGGCAATGACTGTTTTTGCTAGAAGTTTATTTAACCTCTAACCACAATCTGGAGTCAACATGCAGTATTGTAATATGACTAATTAATAATCAGGTCAGACTGATTTTGCGATGTTTCACCTCAGGGATGAGAAATCTGCTTGTCTGTCTCACATACTGGTGAGCAAAAATTGCACCTACCAAAATCTCAGTTCCATTCTCTGTTTGTAAAACAATATGAATCCCTTGATAGCTTGTTGTCAGGGTTGACCCATTCTTTGTACAGTATGGAGATACCAATGGCTAGCAAGGTACATGCTATTGCAGCTGCTTTAGATCATGTTTGCTTTGTTTATGAGCAAGTGATCAAACAAACTATGTCTATTTGCTGGCTCTTTAAAATCTGTCACCATATTCCTTGCTTGAACTGTAATTGCTACAAAACACAAAGTCATGCTATCACAGATTGTCTCAAAGCTTAAGCCAAACAAGCACTCATAAAAAGATATAAATGTTGAAATGGAGACACTCGACTTCAGTATCTCGACTAAACTGATGCCACTGCCTTTGCCATGGTAACTACACACTGAGAATCCTGCAAAAATCAATAGTCTTTCCATCAAATTCTACAGGCTGTAAGATTGTTCTTTTTTTTAATCAGAATTTATTATATTCAGTTGTGTATTATCTGCAAGTATTAATGTCTTCAAATTCCCTTGTTCTCTTTCAGAAAACAGATCCTATGTAGGATCAGTTGGTGCTGTACCTGCTGCCAGACTTGGTATTTCTGTTACTGAAGGAAGCTGTGAGATGTTTGCAGGCTCTGCAGCCTCAGCTCTTTTCACAATATACTCCAGTTGCTTTGATTTATTTGTTGGAAAAAGCTGGATTCTCTGTGGAAAATGTCTGTGAGTAATCCATGCTGATATGTTTGCAAGTGGTTCAGCAAGAGACTGGAAATGAGAGTTCAGGCCAATATTTTCTCAGGATTGTTTGTGGCTGGTTGTAGATGAGCGAAATGAGAGGATTTAGGGCTGCTTTGCTGCTAAGTTTGGTTTCACTGCCAGGTGTTTCCTAATGCTTAGGGAGCATAGATTGGACTGGAAAGAAAAATTCCTTTCCTGCCTGGTGCACATTCATCTATCTGAGATGGAGAGGTTTTTATTTGTTTGTATCAGCGCAGTGCCCATGTCGTGAACCTCTCTGAGAGCTCACAGACCTGCTCCAAACATAGATTCCAGCACTTGGAGGTTCATATCCAGCTGGAGCCCTGGCAGAGGCAGATAAAAGCATGGTGCCGTGACCTGATCTATATTTGAAGCTGAAGAAAGCACAGTCGGTGCAGTAAAGCTTGAAGCCCAGTATGAGCCCTGGGAGTCTTGGTTTGCATTCCCAAAATGGTCACAGACCCTCCCTGGGAACTGAGGCAGGTGTGCTAATCACAAACATGGTTTGAACCTATGGGAACTCACTTGTGGTTCCCCAAGATGTGATGAAAAGGAAACTCTTGGTTTCGGGAAAAGCTTATTATGTTTTTCAGTCGCCCCCACCTCTGAGCCAACCCTTTCATGTCTCCCTTTAGTCATTAATAATGCTAATTCTGCCCAATATTCCCAGGCTTCTGCTAACTAAATGGACAGAATCTCAGATCCTGGTTCTCTTACAACTCCTGAAAAGTAGCTCAAAAGAAAGGAAAAAAGAAGTGAGGTGCAATGTAGAGGAAGCAGTTTCTTATTGAATCACATAGTGAACAGCTTTCAGAGACAGGCAAGTGTCACACCACGTTGTCTTGGGCTGCCCGGCCACCAGTGGGTGTAAAATAATTACTCTGTGTGTCCTCTTTTTAGGCTACAACAGATGTAGTGATGCTTGAACAGGAGATGCAAGTGAGCATTAGTTAAGGAGCTGAACAGGCTCGAGAGTCATGGACCATAATAGATGGCAGAGAAGCAATACTAACGGTATGAGAAGCGAGTCTCCCAGATGGAGAGTCTGCAAGGGTCAGAACCAGGTGGCTGGATTCTCACAGGTGAAGTTTTGCATTATTTGATGCTGAAATAGTACTGGCACAAGCTGTGTATAGCAGGGCTCTGAAGCAAATCAGAAAAGATGGCATTAGGATTATGGGGGCAATCAGTGTTTTTTATTGAGCATAGCAGGAAGAAAATGAAAGCTGTAAAATGCCAGTGTGGGTAAACATTATTCACACATGTAGAATATGAACTTCTGTCCCCTCTTGAGTACATAGCAATGACCAAGGTTTTATCCTTACCTGCACATCATGAGTTTAAGCTGGTTAAAGAGAAACTAACAAGACTGGAGAATTAAAATGATAGCAGGTGTTTTTCCAAACCTGCTCTGTAGCAAACAGCCCAGCACAGAGGAACCTGCTGTAATGCCACTGTGACTGGAAAAGGACAATAGCTGGTATGAGCTGCAGGGAGTGGAACCCACCTCCTGGGGATGGCTCTCTTTAGGGATACTGCTGCCCAACCCCCTTTGAAGGAACCTGCAGAAATTTGAATTTCTACTTACAATTTCCTTCCCTGGAGGGCAGTAACGGTGAAAGCAGTGCACACAGACTATTCCTATTTGTAATGCAGCTACTGGTGTTTGGTTCCCACAACCCAGTATGTCTGAATAGCACAGCAATAATATCATGTGCATAGCTTAGCCCTTGAGAGTAGTTGTACTGCTGAGACCCTGGAGAGCCATTCAGGGATGGAAGAGTTCATTTTGAAGCTTTGCAAAGGGACTCATAATACCAGTAATAAATAACACGCTGATCCATGTTCCAGGTTCTCCCCTTCACCTGGGATTAAGACAGTGCTTTCTGAGCAATTAAATGAGGGTCTGAAAAGTCATGCGTAATGGACATTAAGTTACTGTGTTCTGAAGGTGTTTAGCAGCAGGTTTATGTCTTGCTTTTGCAAGTGGACAAACAGGATCCAAAGGAAGTGAGGTTTCTGTATACTGGTGCCCAGACTCTGAAGGAAGGTGGCATTCAGTGTGTCACCATCCCTCTAAGGGCAGGACCTTCCCTTGCTGGGCACATCCCAAGAAATTCTTTTTGTAATGGAGGAGCACAACAGGGGCTGTGGTAAAGATACTTGGAATCAAACGGGTTTTGAGCACAAATTCACTGTTTGCTGTGCTGAGACAGTGAGACAGGAAGGCTGTGGTACTTCCTCCACATTGCCTGACCTGATTTTTGGTGTGTATCCTGCAGGTTTCACTGTGTCACAACTAAGGCACCTTTTTACTCATTAGAGGCTGCATGGGTCTGTCTGTGAAAGGAGAATGGGAATTAGAGGCAAAGGATGGCTCTAAGGTCTCATGGGACTTGGAACATAATGGGCTTCTCTATTCAGGATGGCTGTGTTGCATTAATTCAAGTCTCCTCAGTCTGTTCAGTTGGACTCAAATGTCCCATTTTTGCATAAAGCTGAACAGCTTTGATCTGTGGTGTGAGAGCGAATTTCCGTGCCCTGTCAGAGTTTGGCAAGGAGCAGAATCACTTCTCCTTATTGTTCCTGTGAAGTGTTGATGGAGAGCAAACTTCTGAGTTACACTCCTGGAGCAGACATTTAGCACGGCTGTGTTGTTAGGGGCAAGAAGCTGTGAAGGCTTTGCCCAGGAAGTGCTGGCTGTGAATGAGGCAATCTCGAGTTGTTTGAAATGCAAACGGCATCACTGCCTGTCCTGCTTCAGCCTGGGCTTTCCACTGCTGGTGTTGGCCTGGAAACAAAACGACACTTCCTACGGATTTCTCTGGGGAAGTTGCTGTACCCTCAGCACAAGTGAGGCAACCCGCACCCTGCCAGCCCTGTGTGGCTTCATGCACTTCTGGAGAAGCTGCAGCTTTCACTTAGGACTACTGCTGAGAAGGGTGCTTGGCTTTGCATCATACAAGGTGCTTAATAAGTAAAATCAAACAGAGATAAATTAAAACATTCTTTAAAATGCTGTCCTCACTGCCTGGCCCTCTGCTCAGCCAAAATCCTGCCTTTTTAACTTCTCTGCTCTTAATAGTTTATTTTTATTTTTCAGTTTTGTGGTCACTTTTTTGTTTTCTAATGAAAAGTGTAAGATACAACTCACCATTTATAAAGAACTCACACACCTGCATTGTTGCAGGATGCAGGTAATTTAGGCACTGGTTTTACATTCCAGAATAATTTACGTTTATTATCTGGCAGTGACCCCAGATCTTGGAAAACCTAGGGTTGTTGATCTGCAGTTTACAATGTTGCCATAACTTTTTGTTTCATCTCTCAAGCGCTTTGCAGACTTACTGAGGTCTCCAGCATGGAAATAGTTTTCTCTGGAGATTTGCTCTATGCTTTACACTTTCCCTTCTCTTCAGGAAAAATACCCACAGCCATACAGGGCAAACCTCACCTTGCAACATGCACCTCCATAACTTCAGAGCTCATCTGGATCTTTGGCATGCTAATAGTCAGTGCAGAGATGCAGGCAATGAATATTCGGGGCAGAGCGACGCTTCACCTGCTGCACACCATATTGCCCTCAGAAATGGAGTTTCCTTCACCCAGCTCGTGCAGGCAGCATGCAGCTCACACTGCCAGTGGAAGCACCACTTTGAAGAGGACTTTTGCACCAGCTGCGTGGTTTGCAGGTTATATTATGCCTTGGGAATCCTTCCTTGGAGCCAAGATCGGGACAAGCTGTGTCTTGTCCTGCAGAACAGTTCAGAAGTGCCAGTGGAGACTTGAGAAGCAGTGGGGCCTCAATTCAGAAGGCTGTGCCAGTTCTCCCGGGCTGATGGCAAGCAGTCAGACACAGCCTCACAGAACCATTAAGGTTCAAAACGACCTCTAGGACCATCTAGTCCAAGCATCTGCCTAACACCAATTTTGCCCTCTAGACCGTGTCCATAGGTACCGCATCTCCACGGATCTGTCACTGGTCATTCTCCCTGGCCAATGCAAGCAGTTCAAAGAGATTAGGAACATTTCTCCCCAGGAGGTGCGTGTGTGTTTGGAGGTTTGTGCTGAAGGCTGGAGGGAGAAAGAACCACTGGGCCTCCTTGGTCATCAAACTTGCATGCTCAGCAAGGAGCAAGAGGCTGTGTGCTGCCATCCAGGGACTGCTCAGGCAGCAGGTGTGGTGCTGTCTACAGGCCTGAGGGCTCACTAAGCCACGTGGCAGGGCTGAGAGCCCTGAAGGTGTCAAAACAGAGACAGCCAGGGCAGCCCTCAACCTGAGCCTTGCACAAAAGATCACAGCGGCCGCAGGAAGCTGCCTCCAGCATGGCGGCTCTGCTCCCCTGGGAGCACAGCGACAGAGGAACGGCACGTACGAGCTGCAAGCCTCTGCCAAGCCGTAGCCCAGCAGGCTGCTGGGGTTGTCTCCCACTGTATCACACTCGGCATGTGTTTAAAGCTGCTTCCCTCTGAACAAAGGAGCTCGAGTTGTGCTGGCACTTGAAAGGAGCAGCTCACCGCTGGTGTCGCTTCCTATGGGAGCACTGAGCAGCAAGTCCCTGGAGTTGAATAAATCCAGGAAAGTAATGGTGGTGATGATTTACTTGACACTCAGTGGCATCTTTGTGCCAAACAGTGCTCTGCTCTTAATGTGCTCCAGCTCTTGAACAGATTCTGTAGCCTGTGGGCTGCCTTAGAATCACAGAGTATCCTGAGTTGGAAGGAGCCCATAAGGATTGCTTACGGACTCCTGTATACAAACGCACACTGCACACATTTTCATCTAAGGACCATCATCCTCACAGCCACAGGAATGAGTTTCACAGTGCCTGCTCAGCTGGTTGCTTTACAAGGCCAGCGTGCTCCAGTGGTGTTTGGTGGTAGATTCTATGGTGCTATACTTCTTAAAACAGGGCTCAAAGAATGCGGCCAGAGGGCACGGGCTGGGAGCTGCATATCTCTGGCTGGGAAGCGGCTCATCCTGCTCTCCTGCCTGCAGGTTTAACTGCATTTGTATAGCAGAGCTCAGCACGCTTCTCTTTGGCCACGCTTGCAGCAAAGTTGTGTTCGGAGTGAGTTCAGCTGCATCAGTTAATGCCAAAAGAAACCACCAGGCCTTGGCAGAGGTTTCTGTGCATTGCAGGGCCATGAATCTCAGCATAATGCAAAATCCACAATGTTCACAGTGCTTTGCTACCTGCCTTGCAGACCTCCTTGTCAGGAACAGCCCATTCATCACGGTCTGCGATGGATTGCTGCTCTGTTCACATCTGACTTGGTAAACCAAAATTTCCATGGGATCAGCCTGTAAGAAGTGCTTCCGTGGTCACCACAGCAGATTCTTCCCTAATGACACGCAAAGAAGTCCCTTCCCCTTGCACTGAAGTGCTGTAAAGCGGCAACAGGCTTCTGTTGGCACATAGTATAGAGCTAGGAGAACAGCGTGTAAAAACCCTGATGTAGATCCATTGCTTTGGGGTAAAAAGTGCTTTTCCACAACTGTTAACCTTTGTTTACATGATTATACCAGCCTCCCCACGAGCGGAGCTCCGCTTATCCCCAAATAATAAATAAACCAAACCGGTGCAGGCAGGTTCAGGACCCAGGCAGGGCTGGGGAGGACCTGAAGCACATGGGATAATTTCTATTCCCTCCACAAAATAAGCATTTAAATAGTATTTTTTCCCATGTGTTTTTCTTTTGCTTCAGCTTTGGATCCCCAGAAAGCTTTCCTTCCCACAGGTTTTTCTTCCCGAGTTTGTTTTAAAAAAGCAACTGCAGTTTCTTTTACTTTCTGTTTGCAACGGCCAGACCTGAGGTCGAACATCAGTGCAGTTTTGTGGCATCCAGTGGTGCTCAGCCAACAGGCAGGAGGTAACGATCCCAGCAATTCTCTTTGCTCAGCCCCAGCTCTGGCTGCGTTTTGATGGCAAACACAGCATCCAGAGCAATGGAAAGGTGTTACTGGATAGGTGCTGTATTTCAGCCCCACTGCTGCATGCAGCCCCTTTGCTTTGGCGATTCCCTCAGGTTTTGGTGCGTTCTGCACTCTGTAGCCCCACACTCAGCCTCTCCAGCCCTGTGAGTAACACTCAGCTTTGGTAACCGTTATGTTTTGCCACTTCTTACGTCAGGGAACGTTACGTTGTGTGATAACCGTCCGCAGACGAAGTGCTGTCATGATTTATGAAATAGTTCTCTTTTTTTTTTTTTTTTTTTTTTCCCCAGCTCATCGCGGGGATTTTTCTCCGTGTGGCAACATCGCACGGCGGTGTCCCAACGCGCTTAGCAATACGGTGCGGGAGAAGCGCGGTGCTGAACGCCGGGGGGAACTTTCTGCTCGGGGCACCTGCGGGGCGGGCGGGGGCAGCGGCCGGGCGGAGCGGCGCGGCGCGGCGCGGAGAGGAGAGGAGAGGTGCGGGGGTGCCGGCCCGGGCCCGCCCGCCTCGGCCAATCGTGGCCGCTCCGCACACTCCCCGCCCCGCTCCGTTCGCCCCATGTGCAGAAATAGCCGCGGCGGCGGTTTCCGCAGGGAGCGGGGCGAGCGGGCGGCGGCGGAGCATCCCCGGGCGGAGCGGAGGGACCGTCCCGTCCCGTCCCGTCCCTTTCCGTCCCGATCCATCCCGTCCCGACCGGCCCCGATGGCCCCGCGGCGGCCGGGCCCCGCGGTGGAGGGCGGGCGGTGATCGCTGCCGGCGAAGCTCGGATGCCCCCCGGGGGGCGGGGGCTGCGGGCAGCGGGGGGCCGAGGCGCGGGGCTCGGCGCGCCCCTGCGGCCCCCCACGGCCCCATCGGTGGGGCCGGACATGGGAATTGGGCTCCGGGAGCCGCTGCCCCGTGGCCTGCCGGTACCTGTGGCGGAAAGTCCCTTCTGCTTGTGAACCTTTCGAGCTCCTCGCCCTGGGCTCTCGCCATGAACACTATGAAAACCACCTACATCATGCTGGAGCTCATCATCGCCGTGCTGTCCATCGCTGGCAACGTCCTGGTGTGCTGGGCCGTGGCCATCAACAGCACCTTGAAGAACGCGACCAACTATTTCCTGGTGTCTCTGGCGGTGGCTGATATCGCCGTGGGCTTGCTGGCAATCCCCTTTGCCATCACCATCAGCATTGGCTTCCAGGTGGATTTTCACAGCTGCCTCTTCTTCGCCTGCTTCGTGCTGGTGCTGACCCAAAGCTCCATCTTCAGCCTGCTGGCAGTGGCCATCGACCGGTACCTGGCCATCAAGATCCCCCTGAGGTAAGAGTCCTCACACCTTGCAGCTGCCCCATCCCACCTGATTCGTGGGAACTTCCTCTCTCTCACAATACCATGTGGTCTGCTGCCCAAAGGTGATGATAGTGAAAGTGTCAGTGATTTGCCGTCACTTGCTCTGGGATCAGGTTGTCAGTGTCCCATCTCTTACTCAGAGATACAATTGCGGGCTCAGTTTCTGGAAGTTATTTGCCTTGGGTGGGTTGGCAGCGGCTCCACAGCAGTGCGGTAGTGAGGGACAGCTCCAGCTCATCTATGGAGGTATTCGTACAGCCCCCATTCCTGTGGTATCTGGGCTTCTCTGGGTCATTGAGCATAAGAGCAGCTGTGCAGGCTGCTCCCAGCCGGGGTCGTGATACCTTCAGCAAGGCTGAAATAGAGCCCTAGGATCTGCTATGACACTGTGCATGCTTCACGTCGTTAACATGGACTAGAGCTAACGAGGCTTTTTCCAGGTTTTAGAGGGGATGTAATGAATAGAAAGTGCAGTTTGTTGCAGCAAGTGTTGGGTGCTGTAAGTGCGTTTCTGTACTCACACATGGGCCTGTTCCTTCCGAGTGTGCACACCAGGAAATATCAGGAGCTGTCAGCTCTGCAGCGTGCTGTGAGGGGAGAACAGCAGGGGGGTCAGAAACCACTGTGTGGTTTTCAGAAACACGCAGTTCATGTTTTTATCCAAGCGTGGTTTCAAGGCCAGGAATTGGCTTCCTTCTAATTCATTGCAATGCACTGGGAAAATGTGTGAAATATATTTTACAAGTGCTAAGTGCACCAAAACCCCAGAGTGTGTAACATGACTGACCTGAGTCTATCAGCCTGCTCTCCTGTCTCCACTGTCCCTCCCCCAGAACAGACATCGATGCAGCCCCGTAAGCCCCAGGAGCACTGGGACTGCCAGCAGTGTTGGTATGGTCAGGGCAGCTCTGGCACAGGGACCTCAGCTGAACCACGCCAGCTGCAGCTTTCCTGGGCTCTGCTCACCTCTAGCTCCTCTGCACCACTGATGAATTCATCCTAAAGTGACTTAGAGGACCCCACCCACCCACCCTCTTCTGGCACCTTGCAGCACAGAACTCCCACATGTGGGGCAAATTTTAATTAGTCATCGGGCAGACAATAAAACTGGGTGATGGAATTGCATGTATCCTGAGTGGCTGTGTGTCACCAGAGCGTGGAAATTCCATAGGATACGGAGTGTTGTACGGGGGCAGCAGGGCTCAGCTCTGGCTCTGGCTGCTGAACTCCCAGCCTCCAGCACAGGACTCTGTCTGTCTGGGCAATGCTTCTGTGCCTGATCCATCTGTTGGCACTGAGGCTCTTGGAGTGGGCTTTGACAGCACAGAGCCCCTCCGGGTAGGGTGAAAGCAGTATAACCCCATTACAAGGATGGGAACAGGGCAGTGCCTCAGCAGCAGCAGGTTTAGAGACTGTGCTGAAAGGCTGTGTTTGTGCAGCACAGGTTGGTGCCCAGCTGCAGCCTGCATCGCCTGAGCTCAGCACACCTCATTCCCTCTGGTAACCTGTGTGGGGATGCTGAGGACGGAGCCTGACGCATAATTCAGTATTATTTAAGGGATGTTTCAGCCCACAGAGGCCAGGCAGGGCTGTGGGCAGGGCCGTGCGTTGCAGCCAAGCTTGTAATGGATTTTTCAGTTCTTTGGCTGAACCAAGAAATCCCATGGGAGAAGAGGCAAATTACTTCAGTATGACTGAAACAGCAGTGGCTGGGGGTGGCAGAGAAACATAGGGTCCCAACCGACTGTGCAGATCACATTTGGGTTCCTTGGCCCTTCTGCTGCTGCTTTCTGAAATGGAGGCACATAGGAAGCAGCTGATGGGCCCCCACCTAGAGTGCAGCAAAACAACTGTTTTGTTGAATCTCACACCGGTTCTTTGGAACCCTCCCTCGTCTGGCTAAAAATATTTGCTTAATTTGGCCACAAAGTCATGAATTCTTTCTGTCCCTTGAAACTCTATTTTTTATTTGTTTGTTTCACAAATTTACTATTTCCTGAGGAGCCCCCTGCACCATTCCTGCATGTGTGGCCACAGCCCTGAGCCCCTTCCCAGCTCCTTTCTCCCCAGGACACACAGCTTTTGGCTGCCCCTTGTCCTGCTGTCCCTATGCCCATCAGTGCTGCCCTGCAGTGCCTCTAAGTCCCCTGCCCATCCCATTGGTGACCAGCACTATTACTGCTGGTTTATAACCTCAGCACGCAGCAGGCCAGAAGTGTGCCCAGTGCAGGGGGGAAATAGCAGCTATTTTTAGGTGTGAGCAGTCTGATTTCCTAAAATATGTCCCAATTTTTTCTATTTTTCCTGCACCTCAGGGGTCATTTCCCTCCCTGGCAAAAACCAAAATCCCGACAGGATGTGAATTGTCCCCAGGACCTCTGCACTTCTGGAGCAGCTGTGGGGGCAGCAGGGATGTCAGGGAGCACACAGCTGCTTCCAGGCTGTGGTTTGGGGCATGGAGCTGGGCTGAGCCAGGAACCGGAGCCTTGGGATTGTCCAGGGCTTCTTTCAGCTCAGGTCAGCTCAATCTGTTATAAAAACCCCAATATTGTGTTAATTTTTGTGCTGTCTCTCAGGGCCGTGCTGCCCTGACCCTGATGGCAGTCACTCTGCAGTGGGATGTGAGGCTCCAGCGGAGCTTCATGCAGGGTCAGTGCTGCCAGCTGTGCTGTCCCCATCTGCTCCCAGAGCCTGCCGAAGGCCGGCGGGGCTCAGGGAATTTGCACGCGCCAAAGAGCGGATTATCCCCCTGTAATCCCACTGATGACTTCGGGCCTGCCATGAGCCACAAATAACCCACATCCTGCATTGTGTTCCTGGGGTGTGGCTGTGCCCTGCGAGCACCGTCTGGTGCTGGGAAAGCAATCAGGTGCTGAGGAGCAGGGGAGCTGCTGTACCCCCGTTCTGCAGGGGACAAGGGACAGCGATGGCCACATCCTCACCCTGCGCTGCTGAGGGCCCTGGTGCCTGCTGTGCTACACAAGAAGTGATCTCACTGCCACCCACCACCTTGCCCTTATCCGCTATCTGCGTGCACAGGGCTCCCATGCGTGGGAGGGGTTGCACCAGTGCCCTATACACGGGTTTGCACCGACACAGCCGCAGCTCCTATCTCCCTTCTGCACCACAAGGCGTGCCTGGGGACTGGGAACGAGAGAAATCCTCATCCCCAGGCATGGAGGGGCTGATAGCAACACCCCCAAGATGGCTGGGAGGGTGCTGAAGCCGGGCTGAAGGATGCTGCAATGCCAACTGCCGCCCATGGGCACACAGTCGGCACAGCGCTCACTGTTGGCTGCCCTCACTGTGCCCCCCAGCCCCGTATACCCGGCAGGAAGGCTGAGAGCATGAGCGGGGGATGCTGCTGCCTTCCCATGTGCACAATAGGGACAGATGCAGGAGGAAGTGATTTGTCTGCCACTGGATGCGGACGCGCGCAGATGTCCGGCTTCCTCGGCCGATGCTGTAACGCCGATCAGATTTCTCATTCTCGCCGCCAACTCCTTCCTGGTTGGACAGCACTGCTTTCTCCTTTTCTTTTTTTCTTTCTTCCCTCTAAAGTGCAATTTATGATTCATTTAAAATGTCCTGCCAGGGTGTGCTGTTTGGTGTGTGATCTCAAGCAGCACAACAGCACTGGTGCTGAAAAAAAGGGAGTGTGATGCAAAGTACAGCTGCAAGTGGATGACAGGGACACAATGCTTGGCAGCCAGAAGGCCCTCACCCTTGTGAATGGAGGTGTCTGTGTGTTTTTCTTCACACTTAAAATAGAAACATGTAAATTATCACCACGTGTTTGTATCAGAGCACCTGCATAGGATGAGTTCTGTGGCTCCCAGCTGCTTGTGTCCCTGCAGCCGGCACTGGGCACAGGCAGATGGGGAGGACGCAGCACAGCACTGCAGGCACGGCCCCAACCAGGGACCCAAAGGGCAGGACAGGGGCTGGGATGCTCCTGGCTCTGCTTTGCAGCAGGCACTGATATCCCTGTCGGGCTGCTTGGAGCAGCAGCCTCACAGCACTCTGTCATTAGAGGAATTCCTCCTGATTAGAAAGGTAACGCTGCAACTTCAGCAGTGTGTTCTGTACACAAGAGGAGCATTTAAACACTCAATAGCTCCATGTGGCTTTCACACCTCTGGTGTCAGTACAACTATTTGAGAACAGGTACCAATGATAAGGTGGCACTGGTGCTCCTCCAGTGTGCAATGGGCAGCAGCAGGCGGGAGCTGAGTAATTAGCAGTCTGACACTGATTAGGCCAGGAAAGAGACTGTGCCTGCCTGTGTGAAGGGAACTAATGCATTGCTGGGTTATTTAATCTCAATAAATCATTTTAAAATATTCCGCTGTTATTTACATTAAAGCAGCACTTGATGCCTTTTGGCAGAAGCATAGAGGAGATTCAATATTCGTTGTCCATTAATTGAGCAGACTTCAGCGAGTAAATTTACTTTAATTGTTTCTTGCCTAATAATATTAAGCCTAAAAGAGCAAAGGAGAGATTTAGTGGTGCATTCAGAGCTGTGGAAATGCGTCGGCTCCCCACTGCCTGCTCACGCTGTGTGTGCATGGGGATGAGCTCGGCCTTGCAGTTGCCATTGCCATTGCTGCTGTTGCCGTTGGTTTATGGTGGCTCGAGGCTCTGACCTTGCCAAGATTTCTGGGGTTTTGCTTCTAATCAAACCAAGTTTCAGAGCAGGTTGAGCTCCTGAAAGCAGGCACGGGGCTTTGAAAAAAAAGGGCTGGGCCTCACAGCTGCCCCCTCTGATAACTTCTCAGCTGAAGCAGTGCTGGATAATGAGGAGAGGAAGGTGCAGGGCACCCAGACCTGCCCTGAGAGCTCCATTGGTGTGTGTGTAGCCGTGCAGGGCTGCTGCCTGCGGCCGTGGCTCCCAGCAGGGGATGGCCGCGTGCGCACGGAGGCGACGGCAGCGTGATTCAGATGCACAGCTGTGGGTCTGTGGGAATCCAACCCTCCCCTGCCTCACGGGCCGGAAGAAAATAAGAACAAGCGTTCTTAGGAAAGGAGGAGCAGAGTAATGGAGCCAGAGTAAACAAGCACTGAGAGGAGGGTGTGGGAAGGGGGGACACGTATGTCAGCCAGTGGATGCTAGCTGGCAGTGGACGGGACAATAATGGGTTTCTCATGTTGTCTTTCTGGCACTCACTGAGCTCTTTGTATCCCCAAAAAGAGAACTGAGCAGCGCTTTGATGCTGCTGTCTGTTCTAATTGCACCCAACTCGCCTGCCCTTCCTGCTATTCTCACTGCTCTGGGCAACTGGGCTTGGGGGAGCAATTGGCTTTCCTAACTCAGGATTTGGCATAAGGAGAGGTGTAGGGCAACACATGGCTCTGTGCCCCTCAGTACCACACCAGCTTGACCCTCTGCCATGGCTGAAATTTTTTATAACTCATGAGAACCTGAGGAAAGCATGTGCTCAGAAATCCAGCTTTATGCAACCACACAGGAGCAGCCCTGGTGGCCGGAGGAAGCTGTCCACATTGATGGGAGGGCAGGAGGAGGGAGAAGAGCCCAGTGTTCCTGGCTCCCTGCTCCATGCCTGGATGCAAGTCTCGGAATAGAGACACAACCCCTGGCTTCTAAATCTGAGCAATCCATCATTAGCAGATGCTGGCTCGGAGCAGTCTCCCAGGGTGTTTGTTATCCAGCCACAACAGACTTGCGTGGGCTGCAGCCTGGCATGTGTAAGCCAGCGATCGCCCTGTTTGGGAAGCTAATAAGATCTGTGGTTTCCAGAGACACGGATACTTCCCACGTTACTGTATGAGGTAGCACAGGGACAGACATCACACTACTGCACTGTGGCAATCTCCAGTCAGCCAGCATTGCTGCAAGCCTAAGAACAGCCCAAACTGAAGCAAGCTGCCCGTTGTACAGAGGCTGTAAGACCATGTGGTGATGTTGGTTAGGTTTTAGCTGCCCAGTACAGCGTACAAGTAAGAGCCAGCAGCAGCTCAGCCCTGCAGGTCAGGTAGCCCATCAGCATGCTGGAGCATGCCTGTGCTGGGAGCCAGGTGCTGGCTGCAGTGCTTTGTGCCCTCCTGGTGGGTTAGGCTCACACAATGACAAAGCCTTGTTCAGAACTCTCAGTCCTTACCTCCAGCTGAAGGCAGTGCTGGGCACCCCTCAGGAGCAGTACGTGACTCAGCTCCCCAGATCCCCTCATGTGGGCACAGAGGTGAGATTTTGTACCCTGGGGCCATCACAGAGGTGAGGTTCCTGTGGGTACACGTGGGGCTTTTGTGGCCTCCACCAAAATGCTAATGACTTGAACTGCAGGGAAGTCACGAGCACTCCTTTAATTAATGGCTCTGTCCTGGTTCTGGTGCTGCAGGTACAACAGCCTGGTGACCGGCAAGCGGGCGCGAGGACTCATCGCTGTGCTGTGGCTCCTGTCCTTTGTGATCGGGCTGACCCCGCTGATGGGCTGGAACAAAGCCATGAGCGGTTGTCCCAACTCCACCAACGAGACAGGGGCTGACCACGGGGCAGGGCACCACGGCTGCTTCATCTCGTGTCTCTTTGAGAATGTGGTGACTATGAGCTACATGGTGTACTTCAACTTCTTCGGCTGCGTGCTGCTTCCGCTCATCATCATGCTGGGAATCTACATCAAGATCTTCATGGTAGCCTGCAAGCAGCTGCATCAAATTGAGCTGATGGGCAACTCCAGGACCACTCTGCAGAAGGAGGTCCATGCAGCCAAGTCTCTGGCCATCATCGTAGGACTTTTTGCCTTCTGTTGGCTGCCCCTGCATATCTTGAACTGCATCACTCATTTCAACGAGGAGTTCTCCAAGTCCAAGCCAGAGTGGGTGATGTATATGGCTATCATCCTCTCACATGCCAACTCGGTCATCAACCCCATCATCTACGCCTACAGGATCAGGGACTTCCGCTACACCTTCCGCAAGATCATTTCCAAGATCCTCTGCAAGACGGACGACTTCCCCAAGTGCGCCACCGACAACAACCAGCACCTGACCGTCACCAACATGAACGCTCCGGCCGCCTCGGTGACCATATGACCTCGCACGTCCCGCTCCCAGCCTGTCCCCAGCGCTACCCTCCCTGTGCCTATGTGAACAGATACAGCCGGCTCGATGGGAGCGCTCAGCAATGACCACTATGCAGTTCCGCAGCTGTATTTTTATGTTTGTAATTTATGTGGTGCCTCCTAGGGGGATAACCTGACCAGGGAGACTGAGTGCAGTTCACCCTCTACTGTTAACCAGGTTGCGTGAGCGCTGATGACCGTGCTGTGCTTCCTTGCCAGGTCAGGTGCTGACTGTGGAAGTCCCACCTGCTGGGGGTGTTTCCCCAGTTGTGCTGCTCATGTCAAGTCCTCGGATCTTTATTTTAATTAATGTTATTGTTTTTTAATGTTTGATAGGAGTTATAGTTTAGTGTCTGTTTTTTTTGGGTTGTTCATACTTGACAGCACTTTGGTAATACTCTAATTATTCCATCAATTGTTTGATGCAGCTAGTATTCTCTGATGGGAAAAAGTCTTAGCCCAGTTGCTGGTGTGAAACCTGATTGTGTTCCAGGCTCTGAGGGACACGACTGTGCTGACAGCAAACAGATCACACCTGGCCATATTTTTGGCCTCAGAATGAGAGCCCTACTCACTAAAACAGAGAACTTTAGGGAAAGGGCTGCCTGAAGTTTTAGAACAGCAGTTTTATCGCCTTTAAGTCACTTTGTTCTATAGTGCATACTAACTTGTGCAGCTGAACGCATCAGGTTTGATTTCTCGTTATTGAAATGCAGAAGGCAGATATGCCCCAGCAGTCATGGCTGCTCTGCTCTGAAGCCACCGAGGGCCATGGAAACACAGGACCTTTTTTATTTACTTTCAGTTACTTCAAGTGCTCACCTCACCCAGAGGCCAGTTTGCTGGAAGTGGTGGATTCAGCTCCTGTAAGGCAGTTGAACCATCAAAGCCAGCCACAAAGCTTGGTGAAGCACCAGTGAGCTCTGACGGGGTCTGTGCAATGCCCACATTTGGCTCATTATCTTGGCATTTCCAAGATGAATCTGAACAGTTAAAGCTAGTCTGAAGGATCTTTTTTACTATCTCCATTCAGCTTTGTTGCATCTGCCTTGGTCATGATCCAGCTAACACATGTAGCCACCTCCTGCCATTTAGGCAGGCTTTGGCTCTCCTTTTAGTCCTTCCCTTTACTATTATCTCTGGCTGTGTTCCTTCCTTTAATCATGGCTAGAAACAAGTAGAGTTTCACCTGCACGTCTGGCAGAGTTGCAAAGTGGTTGCAAGCCACATTTATCCTTACAGCAAAGAATTCAATCCCTCCCCTCATGCAGGCTGAAAAAGAACCAAACTCTTAACAGCACAGAGCAGAGACAGAGCCAGTCCCAGGACACTGCCTGCGTGTGACAGCACTGCAGAGTGGCACTCACTACTGCTACCTTTCATATGCCACTTACGAGCCAGAAGTCCATAGACAGACAGGTTGTTTCCTTTGTGTGAATGTGCTACCAAGTAATTAGCCATTGATAACTGTGGCCTGGGTCACCACAGCATTGAGGCACACAAAGTGCCTTCCTGGATCTGAGCCAAAGTCATTTCAAGGAAAAATACAAACAGGACACCCTCTCACCCCTCCTCAGAAAAAGCTCTGAACATTACTATAAAAATGTGAAGTGAAAATAGCAGAGGACCCTTCTGTAGAGTGTAGCTGTGGACCCTCCGCTATCACTCTTTACTGCTCTGATGTACATAGGATGGATGTGTTTTCCTCACGTTGCTCGGATTTTGTATTTGCCATAACTTTGTTATTTACATACAGAATGCTTAATCTACCACCTACACAAGCTGGCTCAGCCTGTGTGCAGTCGTTTTGTGCAGTGTTGTGTTCACATGGCGCATCATACAAATCCACACTACCTGGAGAGGAGGCCAGCCTCAGAGCAGGACCAGCAGTCACAGAACTGGTTCCTGAGAGATCCAAGACCTGCTTCAAACATCTTCAGAAATCCCAAGAATAGCTTAATGAAACTGAAGTCAGCACAGGCTTCTTACCATTTATTATGTATCAGTGCAAAGCTGCTAATTAAGTCATACTTGATTACAGCACAAGAATAAGCCTACCAGCCGCAATGGACATTTGACAGCCATGTAGACAAGAAAAATGCTGGCTATGCAGCCAGGAGGTACATAGAAATCACATGTGCATGTGATCTGAGTCCTTCATCCTTCATCCTCTTCCTCAGTCAGTAAGATGCTTGTGAGCTGCTCCTCAGAGACAGTCAGCTCCTGACAGGCTCCCATGGCCTGGCTGAGGTAGACAGCAAGTATATGTTTGCACTGCAAATAACAGCATGGAAAAGTTAACAGCAAGAGCAACACAGAACTGTCATGCTATACCTGGAAGCCACAGCAAACCACCCAGGCCAGAATGTACCTAATGAAGTTCTCAGCTTGCAGGAACACGGCTCCCTCTTGTCACACCAAGCCCTGGCACAGCCTGCAGCCCCAGTTTGCCCAGGTCAGCCTTCCTAGGCTCAGCGGGGAGAGATCAGCATGGCCATCTCCCCTGCTCCCTGCTCCCCACGTTAAGGCAGACAGCTTACCAGAAGGCTCTCGCTCTTCTGCAGTACAGTGAAACCAAAAGCGGGACACGTGCAGAAGTGGCAGGAACTGTAGCAGGTGTAGAGTTTGCCTGAGCTCCCAAGGACCTGAAATAAATGCAGTCAGAGGGTAGGAGGAACTCAGGATGAGTGCTCGGTATAATCTGTCTGATCTCAGCCTGTATCTGCCCCAATGTCCTCTCTCCCCAGAGACTCAGAGCACGCAGCAGGAAAGCAGGGGCCACAATACAAAAGGGGCTTCAAACACTGCAGAGATCCACACTGAGCTCGAAGCTCCTCAGCTTTCCATGCCTCTGTACACTTTTCTCCCTGCAGAGAAACACTCCTGTACGTACACCCATGCTCCCAACAGACCTCAGATCCTGACTTGTCTGGGGGAAAAGGGCAGTGCCACAAAGCACTAAGCCCCATCCCAATTGCCTGGCTTCTCTCCAGCCATCCTCTTCCCTGTACTGGTAGACACTGGATGGTCAAAGATGACCAAAACTCTTTGTCGCAAATTCACATGGGTGAATTCAGGGCCACTGATGACAGTGGGACTGAGGGTGAACAGCAGTAAGCACTTGCACTGAGGCTTTTTCTAACCAGCTCCAGGAACTGGAGGCTGCTGTTCTGTTCCCAGAACAGCTGCAGCCGCTGGAATCCAGATTTGTCTGAATAAACAGAGTCCAAGTCTCCAGAGAAGAAGCCTCCCTGCTTCATCTCTGGTTTGGGAACAGCACTGCCTCGTTTTACCACATGCAGCTCCTCCACAGGGCTGGTGCTGAGGCATATTCCCTCCATACCTTAAATGCAAAGATTAAATTAATGAAGGAAAAAGTGCAGTTCTGCAAAGTTTTGCTCTCCTCCAGGAGGTATCAAACATTCTTACATCACTCCAGAAGAACATCATCCCTCACACTGTGTTTGCAAAAGGAGCCTTCCCCCATCCCCTGCATTTCACTGCAGCCCTGGCCCTGCAGGAGTTGTCTGCAGGTTGGAGCTCTCCCACAGAAATGCCTTTGCCTCCTATCCCTCATCACTCCTGGCAGATCATGACATGAGATCCACATCATTATTTCAGGGGAAATCAGGCTTTTTACAGAGCCTGGCCTTTACCCCGGGCCTTCCTTATACTCCAGGCTGTTTGTTTCACTTGTAATAACTTTATCATCTTTGATTTTTGTTTTTCAAGATGAAGTGTTCTGATGCTGCTTTTTCTTCAGAAGTGTTTTCCTTCGGGGGGGGGGAAAAGGGGGAAATCACAGACTGCCAGATTTGGGCTGAGCTTAGAGAACCCCCATTCTGATCTAGATGGCAAGAATACAGCTTCTGCCTAATAAGGCAGGAATCTAATCTCCAAAAAACAAGAGGAAAAGGTGCTGTTTCTGCTCCGCTGTAGTCAAGTCAGGCGCTGAGGGACTTTCTTCGCCCTGAGATGCTGTGAGATTTCCTCCTGTGCTCTCAACTCCAGGTGCCTGCTGGATGCAGAGAGAGGAAAAATCACCTCAGAGGTGCCCCTGCCTGTGTGTGGGGATGCAGGAGAGCCAGCTCTGCCCCTGTGGCAGCTAGTGCTGCCCTCTCTGTACTGCTAGGCAGCACCACGTTCTGTGCCACGACCTGCTGCTCTAATCCTCATGATGGGACAGGCTGCCACAGAATTCTAGGAAATCAATTTTCAAAGACATATTTAAGAAGAAAGCAGGATGTGAGCAACGGAAGTGATGGCTGGCAGCAGGGTGAGAGCACAGATTCTCTCCCTGCTGCCTTCACTCCTGCAGATCACAGCTTTTTCACAATTTAGGCAGAGCCAACGTGTGCCCCGACTGCTGCTCACCCCGTAACGTCCAGCATGCTCCAACACCAGCCAGCAGCAGCTGCTCTGCAGCAGGTCAGCCGTATCCCTGACCAGGAATACACAGGGCTGGCTCTAGCCTGCAGTGTAGGCAGATATTATACAAGCCCTTCTAGGATGATTACCAACTGTGAAGTAACAGCCTTTGAATACCCAGTCAGTGCCATCCCTGTATTAAGTAGCAAGAGCTACTTTTTTTTTTTTAATGCCTGGGCATTGAAAGACAAATCAATTTTCACTCCAATGAGGGCTTTTTCTACTCCCATCTCAGTTCCTGAGGGCAAAAGCTGTCTACACTACAAACTACAAGCAGCCTTTAAGCTTGTCTGAGCAGAGGCATTTTCCCCTGAAGCAGTGCCCGAGATGTGCTGGGTGATATGGAACACAAATAGCATTTCAGTCTGTGAAGTATCAAGATCTCAGATTTGGCTATGAGGACCCGGAGGAGTTTCACAACAGCACCAACCTTATGGCCACAACAAACAGAGCTCCCCGGATCCAGCTGCCAGTGAAGGCACATTCCAGCTCAACCACATCTGGGCGCAGCCAGGAGGGCAGAGCTTTCAGGGCAGTGAGATGGATGTGTGCAGGCAGTCACAGACGTCCCCCAGCCCCCACTGCACTGGGCGTGCTTCTCTGCAGAGGGAGAAGTGCACGCAGCTGGGATCTGCACCACACACAGACACGAGCTGAGGGCCAATGACATTACCCAGCCACCATGTGTCCCACTCAGAGCTTCAGTTTCTACAGCCCCAGCCTGCACTCCTGTCAGAGCTTCAGCTAGTGGCCCTGGGGAAGGCTCTGCTCTGTTTCTGCATCTCAGACAGATGTGCTGAGGAAGAATTTTGCAATAGGACCGGCCTCACGCCTCCAGAGAAAATAGCTTTTCAAATTCTTCTCTAAATGAACTCAGAGTGGCCTTAATCAGCAGGGTGAAGAGCAATGCTGCTCTGAAGCAGCACAGCTGTGGGCAGGGAGCATTTCCTGCAGGCCATGGATCAGCCCGGAGGATGCAGACACATACCTGGCTGATGCTGGACACCCACACCACAACCACAGTGCCAGGCTGAAGGCCAGGCTTGTCTTGCTTTAGCTCCAGGTGACCGGCCCTGATCAACCTGCCCAAGGGCTCCTCCTCTGCTAGGGAACCTCCACCTGCAGAGGCAGGAGGACAGCACTTCTCTCACTGGCTCTTTTTTAGCATGCAGCAGTTAGGCTCCTGCTGCAGTACACGCTGCTTGAGGCAGCACACGTTAAGAACAGCCCTGTCCAGAGCAGAACAGGCTGTCAGGGCAGAATGTGGCACATCAAAACCCTCCCATCATGCTCCTCTGATCTCCCCCATCTCAAGAGGCTTCCTCCATCCAGGAATGAGTATTAAGCTTCTTGAGATTCAGATAACTCCGTCACGATGCAGAAAAGCCAAGGGTACGTGAGCATACATTCGGGCTCCTCGAGATGACCAGAGGCTCTAAGTGGCTCCCTTTGTCCTCCACACAAAAAGGGGGAAGTGATGACTGCACATCCCTGCCTGCCACACTCTTACTTTAGCCCACGAGGCCTGACAAAGCTCTGCACAGAGAATGTGACCATTTTCTGCTGACATATTCAACTGAGAAACAGTAAAAAAAGAACAACCTTTAAGCATTCAATTACTGAGGCAGCTGCTTCTTAGGCTTTACCAAAAACCCACAGGCAAGCCCTCATCTCAGATTAAAGCCTGCGTTCTTGAATCCTGAATCTTGAATGTGTGTTTATGAATCATGCTTCTTTAGAGGAGCAGATGTCCTCTCCAAGCTCCCAGAAGAGATGAAGATTCCATGTGCAAAGTAAGCAATGCAAGCTCTGAACACATGAGAAATATTTGTTTCGTTACCCAGGCCCAGTTTCCCAGCAAAGGTTTAAAGAAGTGCCAATGACTTTTCCTTCAGCTGAGAAGCCCCAGCTGCCCTCCAGTCCTGTGCTGTACAAGGAGCTTCATCTTCAGGACTAAGATGAGCTCTTCGGTCTGTACTGCCATTTCATGAAGATGCTTCTGTGATTCACAGACTTGACTACAGTGAACCAGAATGAAAGCCACAGGCTTGGCCTTCACTGCTTCCTTCCAGGCAGCAAGGATCCTATTGGAGGTCACTGGTATCAGAGACACTGAGGATTTGGAGTGCAACGAGGAAAGAAACGCAGTGACTGCAGATAACACTTCATTGTGTGCAGTTCGTCAGGAGGAAGAACTGCCTTTGCTGGATAGGATGAAAATAAGGCAGCAAAATCAGCAAATCCTGGAAAACCTCCCTCTGACCCTAAAGCTCACAAACAAATCAGAAACCGTCTCTAGCCAGGAGCTGTAAAGGAAACTGTAGGGCAACATGCTGTTCTCATTCCATCCCGTGGCTACTGCTCTCCAGTAGCTCTTGAGGGTTTGTAAGGCAGACACTGACTCTGTGTTTGTCTGATTAGTCAGTAGTTGAGCAAAATGTCAGCTGGAAACATCAGAAAGTGAAACTGGGGAGAAAGACAGTGTGCTTACCTGATAGGCAGTCCTTCCACTCGGGGACACGACTCGGGTGACAGAACGGTGATCCACCAAATCCAAAGCTGGGACAGCAGATGGGCCAAATATGAACTTCAGCCTGAAAGAAAAAGCATCTCTGTTTAGGTCATGCCACAAAAGGAGATCACCTGACCTAGTTCAATCCACAGGACTTAGCCCTGTAGAGGCCTATAGCCAAAGGGGCCCTTTGCATCCCCAAATCCCACCAGTTACAGCTCCACTATCCACCAAACAACGTGTCCATTTGCCATTCTCAGCTTTGCTGGCTTTCACCACTGTCTGCCAACCCTGCCTCTGAGACAGCCCAGATGACAGCCTTGCTCCTGGAAGACACATCTCTGCAAATCCCAGTGCAGATTTAATTACAAGGCATTTTTAGGATTTTTTTTCCCCCCCCCATGGAACATGCAGTGGTTCCTGTCCTGAACCAAAATGAGACAAAGTGCATCAGAGACACAGCAGCGAGATTTGTACCTCAGCCTCTGACTGTGAGGCAGCGTTAGCCATGTAGGTGAGAAGAACATCTGATAAGCTGCATGTCAAACCCAGACAGCTGTACCTCTAGCCTATTGTCCAGACAGCTCATGAGCCTGACATTATTGTAGAGCTGCACATCCAGCTGCTCCAAGAGCATTCCAAAGAGCCCAGGGGCAGCTGAGATAATCCTTACAGACCTTTTATTCACTGAGGAAAAAAATGTGCAGTCTAGATTAGTTGCAAAGGTAACCAACAAGAGAATCAGCAGCCATGAAACAACAGTACAAAACATGAGCAGGAGAAAGGAGAGGAACACTTCAAACAGTGCCAAAGAGCTGAGGCACAGCCGTCCCAACAGCGTGACTGACCTATGAGGCTGAGTCAACCTCACTGCTGACAAGCCAAGCAGACAGATTGATTCCAGGAAGAGCAAAACTTCACTTGTACAAAGTCGAGGCACAAGGACTGGCCCCACTTGAAGGGCTGAGCAGCGATGGGTGGGGGAACGTCAACGTTAGACATTCCTTAGCGATTAGGTTTGGGAATAGAAGGGGGCTGAGTTCAATGAGTTTCAGTAACTCAGTTTGAGGGAATTCTTTTTTCACGTATATAATTTGATCAGTCTAACAGGAAATAAGCAAGGGGAATGCCTGAAGGAAACTGAAGTTCTTTAGATATTTGGAAGAGATTCAGAAGTGAAATCAGAACACTTCAGATCCCTTGGTTATAGAAAACTGATGGGAATTCAGCTGCCAAGAGTTACCACCCCAGTGTTACTAAACTTAACGAGGGAATTTCTCTTAACTTTTATGACAAGAAGGAAGCAAAAAGTTGAGAGTTGTCAAATGTAATCCCACGCTTCAAAAGCCACTGTGGTCCAGAAGGCCTCAGCACACACCTCCCCAAAGGCAGACCTCACAACTGTTATATTAAGTAACTTCACACCCAAAATTAGTAAGGCCTGAAGAGTTCCTGGTGATCTCCTCCCCTGGCTAACCTACAGCAGGCAGGAACACAAAGTTAAATAGGATTTGAAAGAAAAGCTTTTCTCACTGTAGTGGTGCCTTCTCTCTACCTCTGTCACCAATCAGTGAGGACTGGAACAGAGTTCTTGGGTCTGCCTGGGTACGACTTATTCACAGGCTTCAATCAGTGCACGGGTGTTGAAGCCAACCTAGGAATTCCTACAGAAGAAACCTCTCAAGGCAATCTTCAAAGCAACAATTCCCTGGTACAGAGGGATGGAAAGTTCAACTTTCCCTTTCCATCACACATATGTATGACTCAAACGCAGGAGGGGATGGCAGGAAGCTGCTGTGCTCACAGTGACAGGAACATAGAGGAGATACATTGCTCCAGTGGCATGAATCACCAAACAGCCTGCTGCCACAGAAAACTCGTGACGGATCTGAAGGTGGACTCAGAGCTCAGGTTAAACATCCTGGGTTTCTGCATGTTTTATCCACCCAAATCAGTGCACATCATCACAGGAAATTCAGTGATACATTTCACAAATGTGGAAAAACCCTTGAGATATCCTCATTCCTGCTACAGGCAATGAACACTCAGCAACTCTGCATGAGAAGCGTTACACAGGGAAAAAGAGCAGTGCTGCACTGACAACGGGTTACCAGCTGTCCTTTGGCAGAACTTGGACAAGAAGCAAAGCAGAAGATACTCACCCCAGCAGCAGGTCATCAGGCACTGAAACAAAAAGGGTGATTTTGTTAGTGTGAGCCATTGCAAGAAACTTCATCCCAGGGAAGAGAGGCTCTCCCTCATCTGCCCCCAGGGGCCTCACCAAGTGCAGCCCTTCCAGCCCTGAGCCTCCCACGTCCTCCTCTGAGACCAGACCCACAGCAGCACTGTCTCTTCCCAAAACACGTGTAATAAACCCCACATCTCTCTCTGCCACTTTAAGAAGCTGGTTAAAAATACGTACATTGTTTTCCCTGAAGCTCTCTTGGCACCAGCCGAGAACTCTGTGGCATTCTAACTTTAAGTGTGTTGTTCTTTTCCCAGCATGGTCTTTGAGGGCCCTGCTAGTTTATAGCTCTTACTACAGTACACAGAAACATAACATTCTCATGTATTGGAACTTCTTGTTAAGATGGAAAATTGCACTTAGGAAAAGCAGTCTGTATAATCAATGGATATCAAGATGTTACAATCACAATATAAACAAGAGAGCTAGGCAAAGTGGACTATGATAACATGAGAGAATAAATGGAAGGCTTACCCTTATGCTGGGCTCACCACAAAACACCAGAAGGAGGGGTCTCCAGATGAGACCCTTCCCCACTGCAGCCAGCTCTTCAATAGGTCTAGGAGGAGCCAGGCTCCACCCCTTCCTGCAGCACAGGTGAATTGCCTTCAGCTGTGCTCCTCTGGCTGGCTCATGGCTCGCCTCAGGTGATCAATCAGAGGTTCAGGCTGTGACTCAGCAGTTCCCATACAGTCTCTTTTAGCTAGCAGCTTACACTGATCAGCCAATCTGCTATTTCTGTTATCACTAGCAGGACACAGCGTACATCTCAGTACTCTGCTACAAGACTATCGGTCTCCTAACTTTTAAAGCCCTTTCTTCCAACAATTCAAAATATTTTCTCTGACTTCATGCTGTTGGTTTGACTTTTCCAACTTTCTTCTGATTTTATTCTCCAAGGAGGCTGACCAGCTTCCTCCCGCGGTCACATCCCAGCACACAGCTTTGGGTGCTGTAGGGAAAAGTGGACTTTGAAAGGAACTCTGACTTTTTCCTTGTTTACAGAGGGATTTATAAACTTCTTTAAAAAGTCACATGCACGTTTTGGATCTCCTCTAACCTGACAAGAGCCACACAAGTGCAACAAAAAGCAGTTGAGGTGGCCACCCTGTTTTGATATGAAGTCTTTGTTCCTTCTGCACTCCAATGCAGTACTCAGCCAGACTTCCCTGATCATTTATTTGGTCAGTTTCAGCACAGCTAAAAGCACTCCTTGCACAGACACTTTCCTTAGGACTTTTTTTAGCGACAAAGACTAATATTCTTTCAGCACAGACCGCAGAACTGTGTCAGTAACCCAGAATGCAAGGAAGGTAACAGTTCTGAACTGGCTGCTGGAACAGACCAAGGTTGGCTTGTGCCTTCTTCCTTTAAGCAATAGGAAAGCAGCTCTTTGCCATGCGATGGCCGACGCTGTACCCTCTGCTGGTCACTGATGAAACACGACCAAGTTTAGGAAGATTTCCCTTTCAACTCTGGTTTTGAGTCCATAAAAAGGAGCACCGTGTAGGCATGACAAAAAGCCCCATGGAAGCATGGAAACGGTCATCCCTCACACACAGCCACCCGCACTGCCAGCTCTGGGCAGGCAGAATTTCCCTAAGTGCCGTGTTGGAAAGCATCCAACCAGGTGTTATTTTTTTTAAAGGGGTGCTGCTCCTCATTATCTCTACTTCAGAGCCCTTTGTGTTGATTCCAGGCAGGGACGCAAAGGCTGGGAACAGCCCAAATAACAGCGAGGGCCACGGCTGTGTGACGGTGTGCAAAAGACGCAGATGAGGGCAGGGCACCGACGCTGCTACGGAGGCTGTGCCAGCACCCGGGCAGCAGGGACGGCTCTGCTGCTCCTTACGTACCGTGGGAGGTCTCCCGAAAAGCCTTCCTGATCTCCTTCAGAAGCTCTTCTGCCACCGCCGGCAAGGTGCCGTCCATCCCACAGCGCTGCCCAGCGGACTGGGGGCGAGACAGAGGAGATCAGGAGGCGGTGGGAAGCCATTAAGGTCATTTTGTCAGGGCAGCGCTTCGTCCCAGCCCGACACGAGGCCAAGGAAAAGGCATCCGGCCGAACCCGAGCTGCGCGCCGGGCGCTTCTCGGCAGGAAGGGCTTCGCGAGGCGCGGGGTCTTTCAGGCGGGCCTTTCGGACGCCGCACGCATAAACGCACCGCGGGGGGAGAGCGGAGGGGGCAGGAAGAGGCCCAGGCCCGGGGCGGCCCCGGGAGCCCGGGGGTCTCTGGGGAGCGCCGGCAGCTGCCAGATCCCGGCAGCGGGAACCGAGCCGGAGCCATTCGGGGCCAGGGCCTACCTGCGGCCGCGTTGCCATGGCAACGGAGCGCGCCGCTCCGGTGACGCGGGGACTCCTGTCACGTGACGAGGGTGAGCTCTTAAAGGGCCCGCGCCCAGGGAAGATGCTGGCGGCGGCGCTGCCGCGGGCTCTGTGCCGCTCGGCCTGGCGCTGCCCTGCGGGGCTCGCGCGACCCCGGCCCGCCTGGCACGGCAGGGCCCGGCAGGAGCGGGGCGGCAATGGCGGCGGCGCGGGGTTCTCCAGGTGGCGGTGGGCTCGGCCGGGCGGGGCTGCGCTGGCCTTCCTTGGAGGTGAGGCGCGGCGGGCCGCGGGCGGGCTGGGCCGGACCGGGCCAGGCGGCGGTCACCTCTGGCCCGCAGCATTCTCCATCTTTCCCAGGGACGACGGCGAGGAGGACGGCGAGGACGCCATTATCCTCCTACTGAAGAAGGCCAAGGTGAGGCTCTGAGCGCGGCGGAAATGGCGGCCGTGCGGTGACAGCTTTCTCCCGCCGGGTGGGCACGGAGCCCCGCAGGGGAGGGCCGAGTAAAGGGGTTCCGCCGCTCCGTGCCGCTCTCTGCCCGCAGCTCAGCTCCATGAAGGGCGAACTGGATGAGGCCGATCGACTGCTGCATCGAGCGCTGCGCCTGGCGCAGCAGGCCGACAACAGGAGGGCCATCATCTACACGTACAGCACGGTAACCAGCCGGGGCGGCGAGCCGTGGGAGCCCGGAACCGCTGCGGAGCTCCAGCGCTGTCTGTCTTTTCCAGATGGCAAACGTGGCCTTCATGCAGGGACAGCTGGACAACGTGAGTGGGTCTGGCAGCCGCTGGTTTTCCTGTCGGATGGGCCGACAGCTGAGAGCTGGGATCTGTAAAGCAGAACATTCAGCCTGCGGTCTCGCGGTGCTGCTGAAAACAAAGCTTTCCCAGCTGGGCGTTGGGCTCCAACATCCAAGGGAAGGATTATTTCTTACTATTGAACGCCACAATCCTCGGCTCGAGGAGAACCTAGGAAAGCACTGCAGAGCCCCAGCTGGGATAAGTTTGTGGGCACCGTGGGGGTCCTGACCAGCGGGCGGTCGCACCGGACTCTGGTTGGCCTTTGACTTCTCACCACTCTTGATAATAATTGTGGCAATACGAATGCCAGAGTTTGAGGCAGATTCCTCCTAGCAGTCTTCCTTTGTAGGGATGTGTTGTCCTCATCCTCCAGTGATTCTTCAACATTCTCATTTCAGGCAGAAAAGCTCTACAAAGCAACGATGAGCTACTTGCTTGCAGGAGACATGAAGGAGGTGGGTTCTTTTGGTTAAGGCTTTTCACTGGGAGCATGAAGTGCTGTGCTCAATTCTTTGGTCTGTTTGGTGCGATGCTCTGCCTCTACTGGTACCTGGCAGCAGTAGCTGTGAGCCTGCCAGCTTTTCAGGAATGTCCTTTAATGGAAAGCTGCTCTGGAAACAGGATGGGCACATTGAAGGACTTAAGTTTGTTCTCTGGCAAAGTAACGGTTCTCCTGGGAAGGTGCAGGAGGAGTAACAGTTGCGTTGTGTGTCCTGGCAGGATGACAATGCAATCCTTGAGATGTCCCTCAAGCTGGCCAGTATCTATGCTGCTCAGAAACAGTGAGTTCTCTGCTAAAGGCATGTTTGGCTTTAATCTCAGCTTCACAGTGGTAATGGTGGCCAAGCAGAGGTTTGTGCCTCTAAGAACAGAGTGCCTAAGGAAGCTTTGATATGATAAGATACCATCATATGAAAGTTCTGACATATTTGCCTGCTCACCATCGTGCAGCAGCGATTGCTGTAACGACCCACCCAGCTTAGGGCAGAAGCAGCCATAGAGGCCACAATGCTCTAGCCTTAAATCCCCACCTCGCAACACATGCTTTTGAATGTAGTTGGTGTTTGGTGATTTGTAGTTTCTTTTTTTCCACAAAAGAGAGAGCACTGGGGGGGCAGCCTCTGTGGGCCTTTTTTTTTTTTTTTAATGGGGCTCCTTCCTCCCTCTTGGGTCCCTTTGCACATGGGTCAGAAGGGTGCGCACCATAATCCAGGAGCATTGAAGGCAAGAATGGAGGGGTAAAGTCTTATAGGATAAGGAAAGCATTCGCATCCATCCCTCTAGGGATGGAAGAAGCCTTGCACTGCTGAGCTGTTGTACATTGCAGGCACAAATTAGCCCTGGCTGGCTATGAGTTCTGCATCCTGACCTTAGAGGAGAAGATTGCCAAGCAAAAGGACTTGCCTGAGGATGTCTTGCCAGGTGAGAGTGCCTCAACTGCCAAAGGCTTCTTTCATTATCTTTTCCCTGTTCCTCTGTCCTTGCCTAAGCACCATCTTCATGCCGGTCCATTGTCTTCATGCTGCTTGGTTTTCCAGCTCTCATAGGAGCAGGTGAACTCATGCTTCATGTTGCAGTGTTCACTTCTACTTCCTCTCTATTTGCAGCTGAAGAAAAAGCCAACACTCGTCTCCTGCTGGGGATGAGCCTGGACTCCTACGCTCGCTATCTGGTAGACATTAACCAGCTCTCAGTGGCCCAAAAAATGTATGAGAAGGCTCTGCAGATATCAAGTGAAGTTCAGGGAGAGACTCATCCACAGGTAATGTGTACAATGGGAGTCAGACTAGTAAGGAAGGAAAGGCACAACGGCTGTGAGGGATGGAATGGGGGAGGGCAGTAGCCTTAAAAGCAGCTTTGCTGGCAGTGAATATAGACAGCACTGTTCTGCTGGTAACAGGGAGCACGTGTCACGTTAATATACAGGTACTTCCTTACCAAAAGCTTCTCTGGGAAGCACTTTTATTAGCGTAACATATGAATGGGGGGCTGCTGTAGGCTCAAAGTTCTACACAAGTTTTGCTCTGAGGATTCCTTTCCTGTCCTGCTGCAGACTGTGGTCCTCATGAATGACTTAGCAACTGTGCTGGATGCTCAAGGGCACTATGATGAGGCATACTCTCATGTGAAGAGGGCAGCTGAGCTGGCAAAGGAGACACAACACCCTGAGGAGCACATGGTGCTGAATAACCTGGCAGCAATTCTGATGCACAAAAGTAAGTGAATGAATGTCCAGTGTCTGTCACTTCTGTGCATTCCTGTTTCTAGTTTAATTCGTGGGCCTGCTGACTTGGGGTAGGCAACTTGTGTTGCATTCAAACCAGTCAGCTGCTGGAAGGTCTGGTCCAAGGTGAACCAGAATGTCACCCACAGGGACCTCGTTTGCCTTGTCCTGTACACAGTAGCTGTTCCAAAAAGGACAGAAGGCATTTGTGATTTGTTTTAGAGACCTTGATGCTGAAGCAGCACCTTGACACGTCATTATAGTTGCTATCTGGCTTCCCCAGTTGGTGGCAGATACTGAATGTTTTCCAAATCACACCAGTTCTAGAAGTGTTCCAGGTGCTCCTTTACTTGCCCTCTGCGTGTGGGGGATGTGGTTGGTTAGAGCCACTTTATTGTTCTCTTCTCACAGAAGACTTTCTGCAAGCAAAACAAGTGTATAAAGCAGCTCTGAAACAGGCAGAACAGAAAGGAGATGCTGATTCTGTCCGGCACATCCAGGAAGAATTAGCTGAACTGGCCAAGAGGAGAAAAGGCTCTCAGTGAGTTTGGCCAAAGAGTCCAACAGCAGCAATGGTGGGTGAATACAGGCAGCCTGGGACTAGTTTGGTACAATTCTCCAAAGGAGCAGCAACTGGAAACAGAGGAGCAGCTCTCCTTAAGGAGAGCTTAGTAAGAAGGGCTGTTATTGCCTAACTGTTAAGCCCAAAATAAAGTTCTGAAATCTTAATAGTATTTGAATTTGTGGTGTAATCTATGGGTATAATAATGTAATATACAGGATCTTTGTGCCAGTGAGTGCAGTTTGCCAGCAGACTGCAAGTCCAGCCTGTTACTGATACCTGCAGTTAGTCGAGGAGCAGCCATTTGCTATTCCTGACTTTTCACAGTATTCAGTTTCAAAACATGTCTGTCCTGAAGCCATGTTGTGAAAAACAGAACAGCCTGCCATGAGGCAGCACTGACTTAAATTTCAGACTAAGGAAGGAGGATCCAACCTAAGACAGGAATTCTCACTCTTTCCATGCCAGCCAGCACAGCAGGGTGCACCTATCAGTGCTGCAGTTCACTAACTGCAGTAGAATGCTTTCCACCATGTACCCACATCAGGACAGAGCTGCAGCCTCCTCATGTTATTTTCAGACAGGTTGCCTGAAGATCAAGTGTGTATCTTCAGAACATTTAGCGTGCAAAGATAGAGCCTGCCTTCTCCAAAGAGTAAAAATGTTACTAAACCAGAACTGCTATCAGAAATAAAAGCCTCTGACTACCTCACTCCAGCAGCCAGAGCACACTAAATGCCAGTTCTTCCTGTGCCAGGACACAATCTGGTGCTAGAATGCTGAGGTTTCCTATTGGGAAGGATGATATGTGACAAGCATCAGGCTTATCAATTATCACTTACATGCCATCATAGGGATTCAGTGTGAACAGCCTGTTTAAACAGCAGCAGTTTTCACTTTTTCCTTGTAGGGAGGCCTACTGTGAAAGACAAAATTAAGAAGTTACCGAACTGTTGTTGATCTGAGCATGCAGAACTACAGGTAGCTGTCACTGATCATCATTTTAACTGCTCGACTGCAGGGTCTTCAGATAAGCAATATAAGTCCTGGTTTTAATTGCATCATTATTAATTTACTTACAGTAGCATTAGTAGTGGCTCCAGCTCTTTGTGAACGTGAGCTAAGAGGCAGCATGTGAGCAGGTGCTGCTGAAGCTAGGAACTCACAGTCACACACACAGCATTGCTGTCAGCGTGCTAGGAAACAAGAGATAGGGATGTTATAGTCACACTTGTACCAACAAAGAGGCTCTAACGCATTAGAGCCAATTTTTCTTTATTATTTAGATTTTGTTTTTAGATACCAGCAGTGTCAGCTGGGAACCCTGCAGCAGCCCCTGAGGGAAATGCTTTGCCAGTTCTCATGAGCACAACTTGATGCTGCAAATCAAGAGGGAGACACAGGAGAATCAAACTGAGAACTGATCCCCTTTATTGATTGGTCTGAATCCAGAAGTCGCTGCCTACTGGAGAGACGCTGCGTGGGGAAAAACCCCGGAGATACGATGCAAGGGTTTTTCAAGTCTTCAATGATTTCGTATCAGAATCATGAGGTTGAGATGACAGCATTGCAAAAGCACTGGCCAGAAATCAGTTAAAAATTTGTAGCAGACCACAGTTTGTGAATGGGATTTATGAACACCTTCCTGTGTGAAACAGGTGAGATGTAATTCCATATGTGAAGATCATTGGAATTATGTTTAACTCTAACTTAGGCTCTGGAGAGGTCTTCACACTGGGAAAGTTAGAACTTGGATAACAAACAAAAGCAGCAGCAGCAGCAGCTTATGTGCAAACACCACTCACTGCACCTCAGAACTTTCCTCCTTTGGGTATCTTGCTGTTGCAGCACAAAGATTAGTGAGGAGCACGCTGTACGTAGTGTACAGTTAGCAGCAAAGACTTCTGTCTGTTTGTGCCTCTTCTGTGTTGCATTTGTTGTACTAAGAAAGTGAAAACAACTGAACTTTAGAATGCAACTCAACTCTCTGTTCCAATGTGAAAGCTCCAAACCAGGCAGATGTACATGTTACAGAGCACCTTGCTGGGGAACAAAAAAGGTGTAAAACCAGGATGGAGAAATCAGTGCTTTAAGGCAGCAGGGGAGCTGCCAGCTGCTCCACTCTGATGCAGTGTTTAAATTAAAGTAGCAAAGCAGTTCTGTATTTACAGCGCACAGTCAAGTTTTCAAATGAGTTCCCTTCTGATTTCTCTTTCCTACACCTATGGCAAAAAGGCTTTCCTCTATAAAGCAATTTGCTTTGGTAGATTTGCTATGGATAGCGATTCTGTACTGGTTCTTAACTGGACCATTAAGCTGTATCTTATGGAAAACCTGCACACAGGCTTCAGGTTACACAGCTACATTACACCTTCCATAAAATGTATTACAAATGCAGGGTTAAGTTTAAAATGTTTTGGCTGGAAAGTAACTTCTAAGCAAAGACTGGTCTGTGAGGTGCAAAAGCAGTTTGGAGTCTGCCAGGCCATCCAACTCCCCACCTCTGTGCTATCTGAAAATCAGTTCTACCCCAGAGATTTAAGCTCATTTTCCTGAAGTCAATGCAGCAAAGCTTAAGATGCTCCTGAAGATGGAAGGCAGGAGACTCCGTAACAACAGACCCAGGTGTGCACAGGAGCTAGGAGCAGAGCACAGCAGGCAGTGATAGATGAGTAACGACTCTCCCAGTACCACATACAATTAAAAAAAGAAAATAAATCCACCCTGATACGTATTGCACACCTCAGGAGTTCAGCCAGGCATTTGTAAGGACTTCCACCTTTAAGTTTTCTTATAAAGTCAGGAACTGGGATGTGAACACAGGCTTCAAAATTATTGTTACATCAAGATTGTAGAATCAGGCTGAAGGAAGGTAAAAATCACAGTACCTATTTCAACTGCTGTAACAGAAGTCAAGTAGCTGACTCGTGTTGCTCAATTATTCTATAAAAGCATTCTGTTTTTATTTCAACTTGGGATGTAGAGTTTTTTCCTTCTTGAAGGACTTATCATCAATCCACCCAGAGCCTCTGTCCAGGAAAACCATTTGCTGTGGTTAAACACGACCGTAAGGTTTAGTAGCCTATTTCAACTGCATACAATGCAGAAACACAGAACACTAAGGTTTGCTTTGGGGGCACAGTTGAAATTCCCAGTGTGCATAACAGTGAGGTACAGCCTCCAGAAGCTGCTCTTCTTTTTTTTTTATCCTTTTTAAAATTAACCATAACATACCCATGCAATAATATTTCTGCAGTGTTGCTAAATGAAATCAACTGCACCAAAAATGTACAATGTGGCAGAATTCAAAATTCAAAGAAATATCTCATCTTATTCCAGCGAGCTGCTATGTTCATGTACACAGTTCAGTACGGGGTCAGTCTTAAAAAAAAAAATAAATCAACATCTTCACAAGAGCTTGAACACCACTGAGAAAGTGTGGCTGGGGAAGAAAATATGAAAGCACAATGCCTGCAAGAAGTGGCACAGCATTAAACGGGCAACGATGCTGGGCTGGCTGGGAGGTTTGGTGTGGTAAGGGGAGGCTGGGAGGGAGGCCATGGTTATGAGGAGTAACTCTACACTGAGAAATGCTTTAAAAAAAAAATTACAAAATGACCCCCAAAGTTTAGGCAATGATTTGAACATAAGTACACCAGATACTATAGCAAGGGAAAAAACACTGCAAAAAGTACTCTCTATTTACAGAAGAATGATTTAAAGACATTATGGTTTTCTTTACAAATAGATGTAGAACAGGAATAGTCCACATTTTTAAAAACTTTTTACATATTTATCTTTAGTAAGTCAACCTTCTTGATCACAATCCTCCGACACACAGCCGTGCTGAAGGCATTTAACAGACTCTCCATTAATTCTTCATTGTGTGGCCCTCGCTCTCTTGGAAAGTCTCTCTGGGCACAAGTCAAAAATAAAATCTTTTGTTTTGACCCGCAAATTAAAAAAAACAAAACAAAAATATCTGCATAGTTCAGTCATCACTGTCAGACAGAGTCTCATATTGTGCTGAAAGCAGTGGTGCTGGCTCTCGCTCCCAGATCCTGTTCTGTTGGTGAGTGGTTGCTTGGCTCATGGACGGCGGGGCGCACGCGATGGAGGTCGGCGGCGTGCTGCTGAGCATCCGCATTGTCAGCGGGTTGTAAGGAAACTGTGTGGAACCTGGATGAGAGAGTATCTGCAAGTCAAACACGTGCCGTTCTGAGGAGTTATCAGAGCTCACATTCACAGATAGCATGGCTTTGGTCGCGACGACTATCAGAAAAACATCAGTTTCAGACAACGCTTGCAATCTTTTGATGAACACACAGCAGAGCTCTGTGTCTGCGTCTGACTGCTCCACAATGAGCATATCTAGTGCATCAAGCTGACAGAAAAGCTGCACGTCTCACCTGTTGATGAAGGCCGATCTTCCCAGGCCCACACCGGAGTCTGTCTGTGGTAGTCCCCTTCCGAATGCACAGATGAGACAGAAGAAGGTCTTTCAGTTCCCAGATATCCCTGTCCAGGAATCGGAGACTTGGACTTCCTACTGTTTGATTTCCCAATTAACTTCTGCTTGCTGACTCCCCCTCCTGGAAATAGAAGGGACACGTTTTCCAAAAAGCATCACGCTGCATTTTAGCCTCTATATGGGTTCCTATAGATGATCACTTAGCACCAAACACGAGCTGATGCCTTTTGGAATGCTGACTTACTACAACTAGAAGAGCAGCTGATACAGTCACTAATAACACTGTTGCTAGAAATGTTTTCTGTTTTTTTTCTTTTTAAATCATAAAATATGTGGGAGCTGAACTGCCTCACCTGAATTGGGTGATGGATTGGCTTCTTCCCTGCGTGTCTCATTGCTTGCTGATCCCACAGCACTGGAATTGCCAGGTGCTACTGCAATGGATTGTGACATTACAACTCCATGATCCTCGCTCTTGTCATCAAAGTTTCCCATCAATGCTTTTCTAATAATGTCTTCTAGACCCAGATTACTGGCAGGATCTGCAAAGGAATGACCCCTAGAACTGACTGCACCTGGGAGATAAAAAACATACATGGAAAGGTGGGAGGGGAGGCAAAAAACAAATCTCAGAAATTACAAAGGGACGTGGAAGATGATTTTAGAGAGAGGCAGAAAGTTAGGAGAAAAAAAAAGATTTTTTTAAAATGCAAAACAACTTGCTCCAAAGCAGCTCACAATGGCAGGAAATTCTGTGTGCCAGCAAACACCAAATATCCACAATAGACTACATTACACATTAAAAAAATGCAAAAACAACAAAGCAAAGGAAGCTGACCATGCTGATTGTAAAAGCATATTAAGTCAAAATCTGCAACTACTCATCAGTTGTGAGTGAAGAGACAAGAAAAATACTCCTCACATTAATGATCCATGCTAATTCATCTTATGAAGTATGATTTGTGGCAATTTTTATTCCAAAAGCCTGTTTTTCCATCCAGTTTGATGGAGATCAGTACCTCCTCCACTTGAAAGGCAGAATCACTGTATGAGGAGAGGAGGCCGCTGGCCAAAATCACTCACAGGCAATCCGCAGTTCAACTCAGATTTACCACTTCTTATCTCCCATATTTCTATTCAGTTCTCTTTCACTGATTGCTTTAACATCACAGTGTATGGGTTATCTTTAATATTTTTGTGACAGGAAGTTGGGAATTTTAATTTATTTTCCAGAGGAAAATAAAAAACAAACAAACAAACAAAAAACAACTACGCATTTCACGTATCCTGGTTTATCAACTAAACTACATTTGATACCTAAGCTCAAGTTTTGTTGAACTACACTGTATTGGAATTCTATTTGAGTTAGATGCTAACCAACTTCATGGCTTTCTCTCCGTAAGATTTGCAGACAACACAAAAATAAAACACTAAGTTCCCAGTTTAAATATTTTCTGAAATCTTCAATCATTTTTGCTCCTTCCTGTGACAAACTTTTTTCCATGTGGGATATTACTTCTCAAGTTTTTATCTTCTCATTTACTGCATTCCTCAAAGCACATACATTAAAATATTGCATTAGTTTACCTTCTCTGAAACATAAGTAGTTTTGTTTTCTGAAAAACTCACCTGAGGTAGTGACTGCTGGCAAGTTGAATATTTCAGTCCCTGGCTGAGCAGTTGCTGCAATTGAAATACAACATTTAAATGAATTTTCCAGTATATATTGATGCTCATTCACGTTACTTGAAACATATTGATGTTGGAACATCTGTGGACAGCAGTCACACAAATCTCAAGTTGGAAAAATTGAGCGAAAAAGCAAGAGCTGCATACCCATGTCAGCGTCACCTCCACCAGATGAGTTCAGCTTTCGAAATATCTCTTGCTTCTTGGATTTTACCATGGGTGAAGTATTCTCAAGTTTGGTGAAAAATGAAGGCAGGTAGCTCATACTGCCCGGGGAGCGAGAGTCAGTCCTGCCAACAGCAAGTGTCGAAGAAAGAACTTTCTTAACACTGTATATCTACCTTCTTCCCAAAAGCAGTCACAGGCAGAAACTTCCAACATTCATCTGCTTTACGATTACCTCAGGATCTCAGTTCTACACATACCTCTGTTCAGTAGGCTCAGCTCTTTGGGAAAGCAATAGAATATTTTCCTGTTTCTCATGTACAACGGGGACCTGAGGGGGTGAGATTGGCTCATAGGGCTCTGAGGAAACATGACTCCTCTCCGGAGACTTTCCAGGTCTACATTTAGAATTCAGAGATGGATAAGTAATCTTAATGCATGAAGTACAGCAGTTAACATACACGATTGCATTCTGACTGTTCAATAACTATTTCTGTTTAGTTATACGCGTTACACGTGTCAGTATATTTGATCACAAAAATATCAGAATAATTATAGAGAATTCAGTGTCATAAATTCTAAGTGATTAAATGTCTTCACTTCTCTAAAGACTGGAAATCAAGCATTGGTAGGGAGGGGAACACATTTATAAGTGATATTATGGAGCCAAACAATCATCAAAAACATGGCAAGACCAAAGGTTACCTCTATTTCTGATACCCTGATCTACACAAGGATTACCACCCAAGCTTTTGTAATTATCATATTTGAGAATTAAACTTGCAGTTAAACCAAATACATGCATTACCTTCCCCGGGACTTGTCAGACAGATTTTCAGGTGACACTCTGGCTCCTGGCCTCTGATGGTGGACTGGTTGTGACTGTGACTCGGGGCTGTAGCGATTTGATGTTTTTGCTCGGGTCGAAACAGGCGTTGGAGCTGGGGTAGAGTTCTGGAATGTAGTGGTGGGAGGCTGCAAAGAGGCCTGAGAAGCTGCCTGGTTTCGAGCAAAGTCTTGTGTAATAATTTGCTGATTGTGTCCAAAAACAAACAGAGAGAGAATTTGGTCAGACATTGGTAACAGAGTAATATTAAAAAAATCTGTGAACAAGACAAGTATGAGACTAACTGCAGCACATGAAACAACTGCAAGATCAAACACATTAGTGCATAGTGTTCCCTATAGCAATTCTACAATTACTAGTTTTTATTAATGTTCCAAAATGTATGTTTACATAATTGAAATATAACTTTTCGTATCTGCAAATAAACCTACACAGATGTGATCAGCAAGGGTGATAAGTCGGTGCGTCCTGGGCATGTGTGCCATCCCTTCAGCCTGGGAGGAAGGAGGTGGAGGTTGCTGGGGTGAAGGAGGAGGTTCCTGTTGTGCCCTGTAACGGTGAATCGTCCCTTCATACTGCCTGTTTGGGTCACCTAGTTGAAGAAAAGGGCAGTCATAAAGGTCAGTATTACTGAAGTTTCAAGGTTTTAAAGCTCTTAAAGATTCTTGAGTTACAAACTGATGTATCTTAACTATGTTTTGAGTTCACGGTAAATACAAGGAAGATAATTGCCAGCATGTTTGCATAAGCAAACTTACCCTCTGCTTGGCTTGGTTTAGGTGTCTCTTGTTGATAGGGCTGCAGCTTTTCTTGAGTTGGTATAGGTGAATTTGCAGGACTGATCACCTCAATGGCATCTCCAGGAGCTTCATACCGGTGAGAAGATACTGATTATCAAGCAGAGGTTATGGAATAAGGTGTAAATATTACAGACTTCTGCTGTCTATACTTTAGCAACACTAGTGCTTCCACCAAAATGACACCAGTACAATGGAAGTCAAAATACTGTCTTCTTTTTCTAATAAGAACTGCAGTGAAACATAAATTTCTACAGAAGAACATTCTAACATAAACTCAGTTATTTTACATCTCCTGACTTCTGATAAGGTTACTTCTAATACCCTGCACTTCATGATGCAGCATGGAATCCAAAGAAAGCTATGAGCTACAGTTTTGCAAGAATCCTCAGTCACTACACACAAAAACTGTATTTACCTATCAAGCACATGATTTGTGCAAAGCCAAATATTTTATCATTAAATGTCAGAATCACTTCACATCTTATTATCTCCCTACAAGGCTAAGACAGTAAAGAAGTAGATAGTTACTAAGATACGTACAACTACTGGAAGAATCTGAACTTTGAGAGCCCCTATCTCGTGCATCCTTGTCTGAAGCAATCTGTCGAGTGATGATCACATCTATGAAGTTAGCAGCAGTAATTGTGGTCTTTCCTCGAGTTCTCAGCTCTTCCTCGTACCTGGATTTAGGAGGAGGTCCTTTTTCTTTACCAGCCTCTGAATAGACTACTGTTGAAGACTGTCCCTGGGATTTGCCACCAGAAAAATTTGCAGATGTATAGGGGCACTGGACAGCCCTCTTTTCTACCTCCAGTGTTTTCTGCTCTATCTGCTGCTGCTCAGTAACCACAGCTGATCTGCGTCCCACATTCTCTTCTATCCTGGTTCCTTCGTGCTTGGTATCTTTTGCTTTGGCAACTTCCATCTGAGGAGCAGAGGCTGCAGCATCTACTAGTGCAGCAAGGGCATCAGCAGCTGTATTGTAGCGGGAAGCAGGTAAACCTTGAGTTATGGAGGGAGCTCCAGGAGTGAGCTGCCTGTTGGCAAACATTGAATATTCCAAATTATATCACACTGAATATTCTGAACTATGTCACACATAAAAAAGAGTCATTTCACGAGGGAAACAAAGTAAAGCTTTAGTGACAACTCATCTCTATCTAAACCGAACTGAGTGAAAATGCAATAAATTCAAGAGCCATCTGACAGCAGTATATCCTAGTTGCTTAGAATCTTCCTCAGACTAAATGAAACTTTAATAGGCTCAAATATTAGAAAAGATATCCCTGGAACAGCAACTTAAGAAACATACATGATACGAAGCTGAGCAGCAGGATCCAAAGGTGTGATTACGCTCGTCCCATTGGTTCCTTGAAAAATACTAGGCCTTTGCTGCAGTATGTTCTCCTGGCTTCTAACTGAAGGGGATGGGGACCGAACATATCCATGACTGCCAGGTCTGCCAGGCTGCTCTGTTCCTGCAGGACATACAGCAGAGAGGGAAAAACAATAAGTACTAGTAGCTCTTATAACAATACAGAACTACATATCAGTGTTTTCTCCTCCACATTCTTTCCCAACTGTCACCACTACTGCAGATATAACAAACTGAGGTTTGTTATTAAGAGTTTAAATAGTAGTGTTCTGAATGTAAGTAGCAAAACATGGCTGAGATTCACACCTTTCCCTGAGTACTTCATCATTATGACAGAAAGATGAAGAAGCCTGGTACTTGCTGAAGTTTCAACCAGAACTGCAAAGTGTTAGGAATCACCATTCAGTTTAAAGCCAAACGGTACCGAGCAATTGTGTTGTTAAGAAGCTGCATATTGTTTACAGTGGATATAGAAAATGAGCAGTTACAGTCTACAAGACAACTGATCCAAATGCAGCAATGCACACTCACCTGGTCGAAGATAAAGCTCAGCAGGGACTGAAGTTATTCTCTCCCTTTCTCGCTCCCGTTCTCTTTCCCGCTCCCGTTCTCGTTCCCTCTCCCTTTCCCGCTCCTTCTCCCTCTCTCTTTCCCGTTCCCTTTCAGCATTTGCAGCCGCAGAAGCTGCCAGGTGTGTAGGGTGTCCTGAAACATCCACAAGACAAGAAGTAGCAAAAACAAATACTGACCTTAAGCACAGTTTGATGTAAACATGATCCGATACATTCTGCCACCTACTTGCAACAAGTTTCCCAAATCCATTTTCTTTCCAGTCAAGTCTATCCACTTATTTAGGAAAGCAAAAGCTTAGCACACAGCCAGTGGAAAGCTGAACAGATATAGATATATATACATACACATAACACACACAGATATATATGAACTTAGATACCCAAGTTCCACCCTTTAACACACCATTGGATGTTAGTGAACATGCAGTCAATTTTTAACGGCTTATACCTGGTGACAGAGAGGCAGGATTGTAAGGCCTAGGGGGGAATGTAAGCTGAGTACCAGGGATGTAAGTGATTCTCTCCATGGGTGGTGTGCTCGTTCCTCCAGGATGAGGCACTAAGATTGTGGGAGCCATATTGTTCAGGTCAATAATTCCTGTCAGGAGATGACACGTGTAAGAAGGACTTTTCAAGGACAGACCAAAGGCCCACACGTTAAATACGCTGTTCATTGATAACACCCTTTTCCAGACTTCTTACATTCAACAAATAAAATAAAACATCAAAATGTACAGGACACACTCCAGTATAACTTCTACTATGAAAAGTAGTAATTTTTTTTTTTTTTAACTTATCCTTTCTTTTCCAGCCAATTAAATCACTGCAAGGGCTGGTATCTTATCCCCAAGATAGTCAGTCCTACTGGACTAACTCCTTCAATTTCTTATCTTCCATGCTACGAATAACTTCCCAAACTGATTTAAATGACAGGCAGATTATCACATCCAGTAACCAAGCTCATGGCTCAGCCATTTCCTGTTATATCTCTGACTCCTGAGAATGCCATGTAATCCCAGGGATTCGTAACTATTTGTTCATTATTTTAGCCTAATATTGCACTTTTCGTTTCAGTGTGAAACTCCTCTTCAAAACTGTGTTCCATTTAAGTCTTCACAGAAATCTGTGCCTCTAAGAAATGTAAATCCCTCCACAGTGAACAGAGCTCTGATCATTTATCAACCCCTTCTGCCAAGCTTATCCAAAATACGCTTTAAATAACACCAGACCAAACCCCATAGGCATACCTCTTGCTCCTGCATACGGGAGAGCTAGAGTTTGCTCTCTGGGAGATAATCCTCTGGTTACATCAGGACGTAAATTGACTTGCATTTGCTGTGAGGTAATGTAGTCATTTAGGATTGTCTGTCGTGTATTCTCCATTGCGTAAAGCTGATACTGACTTGGGTAGCCTGGGGTGGGTGAGAGCTGCCTTTGGAACAGGTAAGCAGCAGCAGCTGAGGGTGAGGGAGGAAAAAGAAGATTTAGTGCTCAAGATACAGAATCAAAGTTTCACATGTTTATATAGTTTCAATGAGAAGTGCTATCAATTCTCACAATGAATCAAAATAGCACTGTAATACTGGTATTTTATTGAATTTAAGCACTGAATGTGGACAGAAAAAGCTAAGCAATCCACGTTCTCCTAGAGAAGAGACATGAATAAAATCAAAGTTTTGAAAATGAATGGCTGAAACACCTGAAGAAGGTTACAGCACCCCACAAAGTCAGACTGACAGATTATGTTAAATAGAGGTCTACTGACTTAATATCAACAGAGACAACCTGATAATCTCTCAAGTGAACACAGGAGTTCTGATTATGCTTTCATTCTGTGGCATCTTCCACACCCTTATTGGCACAGTTTTCCTGAAAGCTTTTAATACATTTCACAAATACTTATTTTAAAATACTATCTGAAGCTTCCAGAAGAAATATTACAGTAAGTTTCCTGGCTAGACATCAAGCCACAGCAGTGTATATATAACTCCTTCTAAATTATATCTGCCCCTCACTAAGAGCTTTATTAAGACATCTTTCCTGTGCCAAGCACACAATATTTCTAAAAACAAACAAACAAAGCCAAAACACAAACAGATTTACCAGGATCCAGAGCCCTGTGAAATGGCATAGCAGGATCTAAGTGAGGAGGGAGGTGACTCCTATAGACTTCAGGAGTAGCCCCTCTGTGATGAGGGTCAAAAGGACTGTGAGCCACTACAGGATCAACCCCTGGGACCGGAGATTTTGCTGGCACGCTCTCTCTCTGTGTGGGAGTAAGTGTGTTTTTCCTTTCATGATTTGCTGACTTTCCAGAAGATATTCCAGCTAATGAAAATCAGGAAAAATCCAAACTCAAAATACATATTTTCAATAGGAGATACAGCTATATGCATACATGCTGCAATTAATTACAATAAATCATAGGCAGTATTTTATATCACAAAATATCTAGTGAAAGTTTAAGTCCTAAAACTACTTTTGTTTGCACTGTGCCACATTATCTTCCTTTTTCAGGAACGTCTAATACAGAAGTAGTTTCTGCCCTCAGAACATTATGCTCTGAGATAACATTAACACAAATGCCAATGGAGATTGAACTACTTTTTGACCTCCATGTTACGACACGGCAGATTTTCATTTTCTTATTTCAATTAACAACTCATAGCCTTCTTTAATTCCTTCTAACCAACCTCCAAATCAAGAGGAACCATTAGAGTAAAAATAAAGTAGAACAGGGTACGGGAAAAAAGAAGTTAAAAATACATTTCAAATGAAATTACTCAAAGTTGTTCTCTTACTGTGGATCAGAATAACATACCCTCACTAACTCTATTCATCATAGGTGAACTCCTGGACATTGGACTCTGATAGTTCACGGGTGTTCTCCGTGCATTGGTATCATCATAAATCCCAGGGCTCAGTTGTGATTTAGGAGTTTCATGAAGAGTTGACCTGAGAACAGAGGGACCAGAGCTGACTACTGACGTGTGACGGGAACGAACTGCATCCCCGGTCTTCACATCTTCGTATTTTCCTCGCTCCACCACCTTCACATTTTCTGGCACCATTTCCAGCTGAGGCATTCCACGGGGTAGCTTGCTTGGTCCAGTGATTAACGATTTTACATTGTGTTTGATGGCAGACTGGCCAGAATTGCTTTCATATTTTATGGGTGTGCCCTGAGAAGGAAAGAAGGATCAGGTGAGGTTATTCTGCCAGTGTTTCACTCCTGCTAAAAAAAAATGAAAGAAAAATTAAAAAGTAATCACATGGCTGATATTTATAGTTCATTGCTGCTGTCACAGCATAGAACATAATTGGATTTTAGCCACTGTTACTAGTCAGTTACATCACACTTGCTAGTAAGTGTATTCCCTGCAGGTCAAGTGTCAAGATTTCTCTAACACACAGGGGATATTTAAGCCTCATACATCAGTAGCTTTCTTGGAAAAGAAAACAAACACCTACACATTTGTCCTTACTCAAATACCTGGAACTGATTCACTGCTGACTGTGTAAGCAACCATAAGATTCTATGAGTGCCTTCTGTAATTACCTGAGATATGGAGCCTTCTATGATTGGCCTGGCTGTCTGCACGATTTCGGGAGTCTTGCAACTCTCCTGGCTTAACAGGTCCTGTCTCGGGATCTCGTGGATGGAACGGCCCATTTCTTTGATGGTAGTGACTCCATCATACGGCTTCCCTTTAGTGATGGCTCCTTCGAACGCCCTTATGGGAGGTGACTCTCTCTTAATCTGTTTAGGGTATTTCAAGCCTTCCTCGAAACTTTCAGATGTTGCTCTTGGTGTGCCTTTTATAGAAAGAAAGTCACATCACTGGTATTAATTATCACTGCAACTCCTTTTTCATAAGCAGAGTAACTAGCTATTAGAATTCTGAGTTGCTGAGTCTATGATAATGGATTACAAGAGTAAAACTATGTCACAAAAATCACAGTGAACAGATTTTCAAGTTACTCAAAGTATCCCAGGTTATTTCAAATGCTGAAATAAAAGCAGTACCATACACCTTCATGTCTGGGGGGAATTATTACTGTCTATTTAAAAATTAAAAAAAATAAATAAATAAAAATAGGAAAAAGTGCTAAATACTGACAATTTGTACTGAAAAAAATCTATTTTCAAAATATATATATATATCAATACTTAATATATTAGTTTTACATATGGTGTACTAGAAAGTGTGTCTAATAAAATAAGCTCTACTCTTAACACAGCTACCATTCTTAATAACAGATTTCTGGGAATGTAATTAATGCCTGCCTTCCAAACTAGCAAAACTTACCTTGCATTATAGAGCCAGACAACACTGTTCTTTCTTTAAGTTCAGCATGTGGGCTACCCCTAGGCAGTGCACGGCATATTAAACCTGAAATTAAAATGAACATAGTTTAAAGAATTAAATAACAAGTGTTCAAAAACACCCTCCTCCTTCTTACATAATTACAGATATTATCTGTATGCCCAGAGCTTTGCCTCATTATGCCAGGCCTTGCATCAACATGTCAGAAGACCATCTTGCCCTACAAAGTTCTTTGGTTCAAGTATTATAATGCTATTACACGAATGCAAGTTTTAACGTATTTCAAATCAGAAGGTTATTTTACAGTTCAGCTTAACTCTTGTTCCAAAACTTAACACTTTCCTTTATTTTCCAGAAGACAAACCAAGTGCATGAGCAAGTTGAAGGTACCACTGAGTTTTTACACGTGGTTTAGAAACGTCTTATTCATTGTTCAATCTGATGAAAGCAAACCAAAGTGTCCTTTAAGGGCTATTCGAAGGTGGGACAAAAATGCATCTTAGGACCAAGATTCCAGAATTCAGGTAAGAAATATTTTCTTGATATTCTGTGTTTTACAAGACAACCATAAAAGTTATATAATGGCCTGTGCTGACCTTTACAATCTTAGTCCGACTGCAGTTTGTTAAATCAAAATAATGCTAGGGATGCCCAGAAACAGAATACAGCAGCTGTGTAAATCTTCTGCTTGGCATAATCTGAGCTATTTAGTGAAGGAAAGCAAAATGTCATAGCAAACACGTTACGCTACTGTGCCACAGCAGAGAAGCAATACTGAACTGAGGAGCTGTGTGTCCATGCAGTCAACACCAGTACAACTCAGTGCTGTTTGAGCTTTGCAGCAATTCACTAGAACTGTGAAAAGTCCATTACTTCTCTGAGAAAATGACACGTGCTAGCTGAATCACCTGCAGTTATGGGGACCATCCAGTAGCAAAAGAAATAGGAAGTCTCTACTCCAGCAATAACTACAGCATGCTTTTATTGTAGTAGTTATTATACAGATTTATTAATGGCATAAGATGTAAACATAATTCCTCTTTTAATGTGCCCCATAAGACAATTCTAGGTTATCTTACATCAATACAAAAGACCTGACTAAAACACAAAACAACTCAGAAGCAGCTGTTTTTACCTTCCAGTGGTGCAGATACTGGAGACTCCCGCATTGACATTCCTTGCTTTATATTTCCTTCCATTGTATCATAACTTCTTTTTAAACTAATTTCATGAGCAGTTCTTGGGCTCCTTGTTCCTTCACGAACATTTTTAATAGCTGGTAACATTTAGAGAAATGTGGTTAGAAAATGCAGAAGTCATGAGCATTACATTTAATGAGACCAGAGGACATTAATACTTTATTGATGACTTTGATGTAATACTGAAACATTAAAATGGAAGCTTAATGATCTTTTATGGTTTGTTAAACAAAGTACTTTCTCAGTTACTTGCGTATCAGTATTTCAAATGAAGCATAGTTTAAAAAAAAAAAACAACAAAAAACCTGTGGCCTTTATTTTAATATAGGGTATTTTAAACTTGATTGTATCAAAAATCTTTTCAGGACACAATAAAAATAAGCAGCACAGCAATTGAGTTAACTACATTTTATCTACATATACAGGATACTCATCAGAACACAGATAAAATTTCTGGACCGTTTTAGTCTTTATACCCACAGAAGCACACAGGCAGGTCAGTGTTTCTTCCAGGTGGCACCCAGTGACTGAGGTTTATATCCATACATTTGGAAGCACACAGACTTGAGCAGAATCCGCTGCAGTCTTGGCTTTCATAGAGTAGAACATATAAATACTCACCATCATAAGATAAAATATGCCCACTTTTGCCTTCATAAATAACATGGCCTTTGGCTGAAGCTTCCTCTCGGCACTTTTCTGGGCTGCTGTCTTCTGTAGCTAGCCGGGTAATAGTCCCCTTCAGTAATGCATCAGCTGCTATGCCAGACTGGGACAGAGCTGGTGTACCCTGCATTTAAATCAATCAAATATTATTCAGACCATGTGTATTTAAGCAAGAAAATAGGCAGCCATGAAGGACAGTGTTCTATTTTTAAGATTTAGAACACCAACCACTTTAACAAGCAGCATTTCTTAAGCTTCTGTCCCTATTATCAGAAATTTAACCTACATATTAATAAAATTATTTGTAAGCAACTCTCCCCTTTAAAAAAAACACATAAAGCAGAATTGGAAGTACAATATTATAGAATTATTTAGTGACCTAGAACATTTACACCACAGTATCACCTGGGGGAAAGACAGCATACTCTACATACTTACTGGAGCCATTAAGATGTATGTCTATCTACAGTAATGAAACCTACCCTTCTGAGAATAGAATTGTTCCTATTGCTGTCTGTAACTAAGAGAGATCCCAAATCACCATTTAAAACAGCTTATCCATCCTCTGTGCAAGACAGGTTACAACTGATTTTACTACTCGAACTCAGGCATGATGCTGTGTTTCACAAAGGTTGGATGACACTAATAAGCCCTCATGTATACATCATATATATTAAAGGCTCCAGAGATTTTATTTGACAAGTTTGAAAACACGAAGATGAAATCCTTGCAGTGCTGACTTCATTGGTGGTTGGATTTGACTATCTAATTCTATTTAAACTTTTGAGGTAGTTCCTGTTCTGTGGTATTTACTCCTTTTAGACATGCAAAAACACAATCACAGCAATAACTGAAATACACTTATGCTACAGCCTTCTCAGTGAGAGAATACCTGAGTTATGGAGCCTCTCAAAGAAGGAATGGTCTCAACAGAAACTTTATTGGTTGGAGTTCCTCGTGTTATACTTCCCTCCTGTATGGTTGTGGTGCCTGATTTAAAATAAAGATATGTATAGATAAAAAAGCAAACAAAAGAAAATATAGCAACTCTTCTTGAAACAGAAACTGTAATAAGAACCACTGGTTTATATCCTAAAGTACAGGGAAATTTTCAGCTTGTTAACAACGTGTATGCGAGGCAGCTAAACTATTTCCTCTTTTGACTTAGCCTTTTATGGCATGCGAAGCTATTAACCCACGCTGCTTAGCTTCCTCTCCTCTGAAATATTTCTATATTTCACAAGTATTGCACTTGTGAAACTGGCATCTCTTGAAACCGATTTTTTTTAAAACGAGATATGCAGACAAGAGGAGCTTTACTAATACACATGTAAACATGCCTCAGAAACAAGGGAACAGATGAATCCTTCAGTGTTTAAAAATAAGACTTGACTACCTTAAGCTCAAACTCTCTGCTCTCCCAGAAAGAAATTTCTTTCTTAAACTGTATGACTGACATTACCTCGAACAACACCTTCATGCTGTGCCCTGACCAGGAGTCCCTCAGGTTGGGAATTCTGACTTCTGGGAGAAAATTCTTCTTGTTTGATGTAAGGCAGGGAAGCTATTCAGAAGAAAAAATAAAAGGTTTTTTTCCTTGCTTGCTGGTATTCTCTCCCCCACTCTCTTAGTTACAAGTTATTAAATAGTCTGTCCAAAAGGTATGTCAGCTCCTCTTTTCTTACCAGATTTGGCTGACTCCTGCTGCCTTGGCAGTCCAAGTGATATGGAACCCACTGATGGCTTTGCTGTTTCTTGCGTATAGGAAGCTTGACTGTGAGATGTTAAGTAAGTGCCAGGTGTTCCCTGAAACAATACATTATGTTAATTGTTGGTTCTGGAAAAAAGATTCACTGATTCACTTCTGTGTTTGAAGGAGACAGTTAAAACTATGATCCTAAAATGCTACAGAACATTGCTGCAAAGTAAGTGCAGAACTATAGGAGTCCAGAGCAGAGATGCAGTCCACCTGAACAGTGCATTCTCAACTATGTAATAAACACAAACAACTGCAGCATGTTTTATTTTATAAGATACCTCCTGGATTGTTAGAGATAACACATGTAGTATCTTTAACCGTTAATGCTGTGAACGTGTTACTGAATACAAGATCCTGGAGGTTGGTGAAAGGGCAAAAAGTGTTGTTACAAGGCACAGATTTTCAATGAATAATTCTCTTACTTGTGAGATTGAGCCTCCCATAATGAAAGAAGGTTTTTCTGATGGCACACTTGTTTTAGAGGATGGAATGAGTGGTGGTGGTGGTCTGGTAGGTCTGGTTGTAGGAAGGCGGACTCCTTCAGGAATATTGGTTATTACTTGATGAGGAGCAGGCTGGAGAACTTAGGGAAAAATTGTACATTAAACATGACAGTCTGTTTCAGCTCTATTAGTCAGTAGAGAGACAAGAACACAAATTGTGTAGCTCATCTGACGATTTCCAACAAGAACAGCCTCGCAATACCCAAAAGCTATCTCATGTATTTCCAGCTCTGAAACTATGTCCAACTATACGTCATGCTTTAAAAATCAAGTGGGTAATACCCAACCTTGCAGTGGCGTTCAAAAAATAACAGAAGCTGCCCATTAGAATTACAAACTCTTAAAAATGAATTTTTAAAGCTAACAATCCAGGGTACATTCATCTTTTTTGTTGTTTTCCTGTTTTTAGATAAAGCATTCTATTTAAAGAGTAAGAACAACTGAGCAGAGTGTAATTTAGGCTTCTCTCAGCTCTGCCTGAAGATGACAGTATTTGTCATATTGAGCTGAAAAAACTTTTGATGACTTTGTCCCTACGCTGTTCTAACACTTTACAGATCATCCTATTTGTTAAGTGAAATACATGTTAGCTGATAAAACAAAATCCAGGACAAACAAAACCACAACCTCACTGGAGGCAGAAAAATACATACACACAAACAACCCCCTTCTTCTGTTAGTTCACAAAGCGCTCAGAGAATAATTTGATACTGCAGAAAGTAAAAGAAGTCCATCTTTCAGAGACCAGTGGTACCAGAACAAGCATTTACCTGGTGGGACACTATAGCGAGCTGCATTCATATCGGGCTGAGGAGAGGCTTTATTGACTTCTCTTGGAGACAGCCTGTATGGTGATGCTGACCTTGCTGCTGTAGTTTGCACTTGTGCTTCCTGTTCTATTGCTCGCTTGACCTCAGCGTAGGGCATATAGGCCACTGGTTTTCCTATCAGGGTTAAAGAAAGAGGAGAATCCTAAGATTAGAAATTGGAGTCAAAACGTCCAGCATGCAACAGAATTTTAGCAAAGGGCCGATTACAATGGTCAGATTGTACTCAGCAGGTACAGGTGTTTAAATGCAAAGATGCAATTTGACTAAAAAGGAAACAACTGCCTTCAAAACATCACTTGGCACTGAAATAACAGAAAAATTCCAAAGTTGGGCTGTGGGCTTTTCCTAAATGAAAAGAATGAAAGCTCTACATACTGAGGCTTGAGGATACCAATTCTTGTGTCAGTTTCCTGGCTTACAACAAGTAAGCACTGCAACCAGTAGACGGTGAGTGTATTTAGCACTGCTATCTTTTAGATAATTCAGACTCATGCATTTGTTTCAAAATCAACGTGCACATATACATACATAAATTCATTCTAGAATACTGTCCTTGGCAAAGACTTCAAGTTTTTTTTAATTAAGTTACACATAGGTATCAGGTTGCTTTCCAAAATAATTAGAAAATTAGATTAAAGGTGCAACTTAATTTATTATGTTCTTAGGTCTGTACAAAATTTTGAACAACTCTCAAACTTTGTGAGAAAAACAGTATTTGGTCCCTTTACACCTCTTAACTGTCATAACCAGTTCAGCAGCAGGTCCTGCAGTCCAGCTGAAATTCCTGATGATTTTTACAGAGACTACATGCTCCCTCCTACATACAAGAGTGGAAGGACAAACTTGCATGCAGAATGTATCTTAGGAAGTAGCTACTGTAATGATCTGATGACAAGTCAGCCTCTTTAATTTGCAGATGAAAACGTCCAGGCTTGTTGAACCCATTTGCATTAACCACGTTATCCCCCCACTACTTCAGTAACACTCCTGATTTTTGTGGGCAGACTTCATGCTAGAACTTTCCCACAGTTTATAACACAGTACTGCCAATGTCAAGATTTATTGAGGTAATATTTTAGCTAAACGGTACTTGAGCAAAGGTTTTGAGCAAACCCTGACTTTGCACCTAAAGAAGCAGCTTCCAAAAACCACAACCTTATACCCACTCTCTCAGTGTAAAAGCTCCCTTTCTCATCATTTTAACAGGGGGGAAAAAAAAGTATGTTTCCTTCTTTTTAGGTAAAAATAATGAAGACAAAGCATTTTCATAGCATATTTTTTAAACTTACACATGTTAAATATAAAATACTCAGAGCACAAAGAACACAGCAGTTCATGTTGCTAACGTTGTGGAGCCACCAGACACAACGCACAAGGATATTAAATCAATGAATGAAGAATTAAACATCAATGAGGATATCTCTAACTTTGCAGTGCTCAGTACATTGGTGCCTCACTGGTTTTGTTTCCCTGTTACAATGCATTTTCTGGACTGCTTCCTCCTCCAGTAAAGAACGTTGGATATTCAGAGGTAACACAGTGAAGAACTGGGGCTTCAACTGAATATGCACAATTCTTGCATAAAGACAATCATCTGCTCAGCTGTTTCTGAACACTAAATTCTGACCTCACCCTAAGGGAGCCCAATTTGCCTTATTCAGTGAGGTTATAAGGTAGCTCCCTAACTGTAGCAGGACCTGTTACAATAGACTGGCTCCTTCAATCAAAGTCCTTAAGAAAGCAGGAATTCATCAACAGTGTACCTTAAGTTTTCCTTCTTAATCGAGGCAGAGAGGTGAACATGTGACAAACAGTAGAATTACTTCCACGACAGATGTAAAACCTACCTTCCCACTCAACATTAGGGCTTTTGGAAGTGCCACATGGGCTCACAGAGCTTCGATACTCCATGTCCAGCTGTTCCTGCCTCTGGCGTTGCTCCTCCAGCAGTGCTGACTCATGCATTGCTTTAATGTGCCGTTGATAGAGAGCATAACCACTCACTGGTGTTCCAACAGGAACAGTACAGGGACTGCAAGAAACCTACAAAGAGGGGAAGATGCTCACATTGGATCACAAGTTAATACTAAGTATTTCCTGAAGTAACCATCTTGTTCAATGGCCCCATTGCACCAGGGGTACAGTCTGCATGAGCACTTCAAATGGTCTACTTCTCTTTTTAGGCCAATACTTGTATATTTGTTTCTATTTCATTTAATTCACTCTTGAAAAGTACCACCATAACAAAGTAAACAATGTATTTCTTTCTTTGTTTCAAAACTATTTGCTGCTTTAGCATTGAAACTAGCTATCAGGAAAACAAATATTCCTTCAAACACCACTTAAAACACCCCCATACCATAGGTGGTATGACAGCTGCTCGGTGGTGAAGCTGTTGTAGGTCCATCTGCCCTTGCTTTATTGTAGGTGACACCAGTATTGATCCAGCTGGGTTTAACAATGAGGGCTTTGACTCCCTGAAGATACTGGAAAAAGAGAGAGAAAGAAGGGAAAAAGTATCACCAAAATGACCAAGATTCAACATGCTGGACAACATCAAATAAACAAAATAAAGATTATGTTTTGTTTGTCCCAAAGTACATCAGGTAGAATAAGCAACAGATCTTTCTGTGCTGTAAGAGTCACCGAAATAACAAGTGTACAAAATCTTCAGAACTATATATTTATGTAGGCAGTTTCCATATGTACAGTATTACAAGAGTGTAACCTTCTTTATAAAGAATGCCTTGAAAAAAAAACAGGTGGGAAGTGCAAGATCTATACATAAACAGTAGTGTATAACAGAATTTCCACCCAGAGACCTAATGCATTTGTGATGTCTGAAGAGGCAGAGAGAAACACCATCAACTGCACTCTTCAAAACAGCACATGCAGCACAATGACACTGGATACTTTTGACATTTAACAGCTATCCTTGGTACAGTGTGTATATTAAGACCACTGGCATAGAGGAGGCATCGGCTCTGAAGCTACACTATGGTTACAGAGGAATCTCACCAACAGAACACACTGGGGTGGATGAGGAGCAGAACTCGTAAGAGCACTTATGGATCAGGACTAACGGGAGAGCAGAGACAGGTAATGTCACCAAGCTCAAGAGTGAAGCATCCCAACTAAGAATTCAGGCAAAAATAATGGGAAGCATGCATGGATGAGCAAAGAGCTCAAAAATGTCACTACTGATGACAGTTTTTAATCACTAAGTAAAACCATATCAGCTTTTTAAATACGGAAGTTTTTGAATGCTAAATAGTTAAACTCACCCTTGTCTGTCAGGCTCTCCATCAACTTCCTCATCAGCACTACAGGTGGCACTTGAATCATTATCTGAATGGGATTCTTGTCTTGCTGAGTTAACCTGTTGTGACAAACTATAATCCATTTCTTCAGGTTCTGACTTCTCCTTGGGTTTCTCCACCTCTCTCTCTTTGGTATCACTCTCTATTTTTACTTGAATATTTTCTGGTAGCCTCATTTCAGTCTCTACAGGTTCAACTTTGGTATGCACTGGAAGATTAAGCACAGGCTTAGCTTCAACTGGATGGCTTCTACTGTCAACCTCCATAGGTTCTTCAGCTTCAGTATTTATTTCTTCCTTAACCTGTGGCTCAGAGGTCTGACTTTCAGCTGTTGATACACTTTGGGATGTTACGGAGGGAGATGTGCTGGCTGCAGGTTTAACAGTAGATTCCTGTTCTGCTGCCACCTCAGTGGTCATTTTTGGAGCAGCACTCTCAGATGGAGTTTCTTCAGTTGGTTTAGCAGTTTCTGCTGGAGTTGGAGATGGAGCACTTTCAGTATCAGAACTATTTTCAGCACCTGAAAATTACAAAGTTTTAGAATCGGCTCAACATTAAATGAGATCCAACTAAGCTTCAGTCAACTGCTGCTTAGTATTTACTATAACGATGAAATATACGTCTGCGAAACACAAGACAATTGCCCTAAGAGCATCGACTAGCAAAGATCTGATTCAATTTTCAGACTGCTCAATACCAAAAACAATTTTTCCTCTCCACATACAACTAGTGAAGTAAGTTCCAAAAGCTGAAAATCAACTGTTTGAGTACGGCATTATGAAATGGAGTACAGCTTTCTGATCAACACCTTTCCCTTCCAGTGCACATGGGCGCCCCCTTCCCACGAAGTTACCTTCACTGTCCTCTGGATTCTCTTCTTCATTAGATGCTTCGATGTCTTCATCCTCCTGAGCTGACACAGTCGAAGCTACACTCTCACACTGTGATACATCTCGCTCTTCACGGGGCCTTCGTGAGGACTGATAAATACATGGCATTTATACGTACTGAAAATTTAAAAGTATTCTTTCTTTCTAGATGCAGTCTCATTTCTTAACCTCAGGTTGAAATGAAAGGCACAGAATCTCTTTAGTACAAACTCATTTGCAAGGACATACTCTTTCAAGCTCTGTACAGCTTTTGCTGCTCCTGACCAAAAGTAAGTTTGGGAACAAACCACTGTCTCCATACACGTTTAGGGAAAAAAAGGAATTACTGCAGCAAACAGAGAAACCAATGCTCTTCAGCAGAGAGAAGACTAGGACACTACAGCGTAGAGGATACCAACTTCCACTCCAGATGCCACAGAACTTTCAGCTCATGCTCTTGTATTAATACTGTTGCTTTGTTCTGTAAGGTCAGTGCTTACTGTGCACTGAGACATATTTCAAGGTAACTTTTCCATAGCCATGCCCTGAACTTTATCTATAGTTGCTGGTGTACAAATAAAAGCACTTAGGAATTCTTCAAGCTTAAGCATGCCATCCAATAGACAATTTTCTATTGTATTTTAAAGCATTAAGTGATTACTATCACAGGTCAGTGAGCATCACTTGCCTTCTCTAGATTTACGCCACAACACAAAAACAGAAACGGAAACACATGGTGACTGCAGAACAGTTTTAGTGAAGTGCAATGAATGACTTCAGAGATCCTAAATTTTTCTCTGCAAAATATGCAATGTCCACTGTATTTACCTTCTGTTTGTGCTGTTGAAGGAGACTGTCCAGGTTATGTCTCCTTTTATAGTTGAAGTAGAAGTTTTTACACTGAGCTTCACTTTTCGTCCCAACCATTTTGGCAATTGCTGCCCAGTTGCGGCCATGTTCCACAAGGCCTGTTCAGACATAAAGAAAACAGATATTTGCTATAATGAGTAATTCAGAGATCCAAACCCTCATAAATCGAGCAACACAAGCAGTTGGAAAGGAAGGTACTGAAATATTGCTGTCCTTACAAATTATCACAGTGAGAATCTTTATGCAACCACTAACTATGGGGATGGAAAATAAACTGTCTATCAAAATGCCTGCTAATGAAGCCTTCAGACTTAACTCTGCTGTTGCTAATACATAATACTTCTGTGAAAACACTGGTTTTATGGGTAATATTTAGAGATAACATTATCTGTCAAATGAATAGACAGCTTACAAAACACACTGACTTTTCTGTCAGAGGACTGTCTCGCATCTCGCACAAAAGAAACTTTTTAAGTTGTAAACACAAAAACATAGCAAATTTCAAATAATTCATTTAGTGTAGTGCTGCACAGAATCACAGTACTTACAGAATTCAGGAGGAAGCATTCAATAGTTCAGTAAATACAGTAATCAGAAGTAAATCAAATTTTTACAAAGTTTACCCTTCTTAGCAACTTCCATTTCTTCTTCAGTCCAGCGGGATGTCTCCACAGGCTCTGAAGAAGCTGAAAGAGCAAATGATAGCTGATCAGAAAAAAAGAACAAGAGTTTCTTTTATGGCATGCATCCCATAATCCATTACAGTAAGGCTTATTCAAGACACATGGGAAAGCTGCTCTTGTCGCTGGGAAATAGTCTTCATTAAGCCAAGACAGAAATATACATTCCCAGCAGGGCCCCTTTTCCTCTTTTGATCCATTCTTTCCTTTCTATCCACCAGGGTTCCGTAAGTTTAGATGTTACAGTAATGCAAACATGCTATATTCTTCTAAAATCACAAAAGAACTTTCTGCACTCTTACTGCCCACGTGATTGTCTACGTTTTCAGCATGTTGATTACTGCAGTGGCTGAACAACAACAATAAAAAAAACAACAAACTGATTCTCAGTTGTAATTTAACCCTGACCTCATAAACCCAAGCATATAATCAACTCAGGTAAAACAAACCAGCAGTATTTTGTTGTTGTTGGAGGGAGACATAACATAGTAGCTTCTTTAAAAGGTGTTTGGCACTTTTCTCACAATCCAAGATGCTACAGTGGTTCCACCTTATTTCATTGACTACTGTGGAATGGACTGAAATGGTTTTTCAACAATTAGCTGTTATCAAATCTACTATTCTTGTACTGATTACGTTTTCTACTTGAGTAACAGAAAAATAAAAGAACAGTGAAAACAAAAACAAGAAGGAAACTATGATTCATGGCAAAATCTTTTTCATTTACTTCTTTGGATTCAACAACATTCTGTTTCTGAATGGCATTAAGTGGCAACAGCCTCCATTTCCTTTTCATAAAATCTGCCATTACAAACAGTATACAACGTGGACTTTCCAACAACTTCCATTAACAATACAAGAAAGATGCTACAAAGAGGATCTGACCCTCTGAAAAGCTATTCTGGATTTTCCAGAAAATCCTGTAAAAACAAAGAAAAAAAAAGTAACTATTGCCATTTTCCAGCAGCTGACAAAAAAAGAACCGTCAACTGAGAAAAAGTGTTTATCACAATTACTAATATTTACAGCTAAAGAATTCATTTGCCTACTTTCTCTGTTAGGATGTGAAGAAAATTTGAGCAACAGAAAAGGTTGTTTCAAATTCTGTAAGAGCAGCTGCCAGTAACTACCCAGCTGGAGAGCTAAGACTGATGTTTGCCACAGCACAGCAGTGAAGGAAAAAAAGCCACACCAGCTTGGCTAATTACTGACCTGTCACAAAGCATTCTGTTTGCCAGTATTTCTGCACCACCACAAATTATGTCAGAAATGCAGCTAGAGTTAGAGTACTCCCTTCTAACACGCCAAGGGAGTAACATTTCTATTTTAAAGAATTCTCTTGCCATCTAATGCAGAAATGATAACAAAACCAACTTGCTGGGATCTCTTTCAGATTATGAAACTCCCCAGTATACTCAAATACGAAGTCTACTTATTTATTTAAAATAAATTCTATGAGCTATGGCCTGTAAGTCAACCTCTGCCAAAAGCATTTGGATCTGCATGCATCCATCAATAACTCTGAAAAACAGAAAAAGTAGTTAACGCAAAATCTTAATTGGCTCCTACCATATGTGGTTTTGAGAGTCATCTGACTACAACTGTATCATTCAGATGCACCTATGAAATTTAACAGCAACAAATGGTCATAAAATTATAAGCAGGCCTAAGAATAAAGATGTAATACTAAAAACAATCCCAAAATGCACTCCATGTATAGAACACGCTCCTATGTCAGTGATGAGCATGACCACAGATGGGTCCCCAAGTGTCCCATCAATGCTACTCACAAGGTTCTGGTGGGGGTGGAAGAGGCGGTGGTGGCTCTTCAGTGGCTGCAGCTGCAGCAGCATTTGCTTGTGCAGCTTCATTTGTCATTGATCTGGTGATTCTGCCCTTACGACGACCTTGGCTATTGGCAGTTTTGCGGCCCCTAGGAGTGGCCTGCTCCCTTTCCTCCGTTTCCTCTGTGGCAACTTCAGTTTTGTCCTTTTCTTTGGTATTCTCTCTGAGAATAGTTTAAAATATATATATATATAAATATAAATAAAGTTATTATTTATACTCATTCAGATTGTAGTTATGGACAGTCTGATTAGTTAAAAAAAACAAATTAATCTATGTTGTTTGATGCATAAGAACTAAATAGGAACAAGATGTCACTGCTGGACTCATTCAGGCTGAACCTTATCTGTTTTCTATTAAAAAAAAAACTGCATAAAAGTTACTGCAATCTAGATTAAGTATATTTTCTGTACATATACTTACTTAGATTCCTCCTTCTCATCCTTTTCCTCCTCATCTTTCTTTTCCTCGTCTTTTTTGTCTGCTTTTTCTGCTTTTTCCTCTTCTACCTTTTCTTCTACTTTTTCCTCTTGAGAAGGACGAGCAATTTGTTGCTGAAATAAAACAGAATGTACATGTTTTAAACAACAATTTACACACCAAGGAACAGAAGCTCAGAGCACCACAAACTGATGTTATTCCATTTGCAAATTATATTTTAAGCTATAATCACCACACATCTGTCAATGTAACAGTAAAACTGGGTCAGGAATTTAGACTTGTTTCTAGTGAATTTATGTTGTGTAGATGGAAAATTACAGTTCAGATTATTTTTTTTAAATGCTATACCTGTATTGAGATGATAGCTCTGCAAGTACTTCAGTACTGACAAAAGACAAAAGGTAATTACCATTACCTGTTATTGCTCTACAGAGAACAGCACAAAATACTGTTTATGCATTAAGGGACACTCACTTTTCAGAGTGAATCCAGATGTCTGCTACGTGGGAAAATCTCATTGCAGAAAGCACATAAATTTGATTTAAACTTTCCAGAAGATATAATCTATTCCAAATCAGGAATTAATGGAAGAAATGCCTGTTACTTTATATGACTGCATGGAATTTTACCACTGCTAGAAAGTAAAAATTTAATTTTTAAGAAGTCTCAGAAGTGTGATGAGAATACGTGCCATTATTTTTGCTACTACCTGTCACACATACACAAAAAAATATCTTGGTGTTCCCTATCAGATTCACTTGTTAGCTATAGGATAGCATTAAGCAAGCCAAATATCCCCTGATGTTCTAAGAAAGCATAAAGAAAATAAGAAATACTCATACAGAAAAATAATATGTTAAGGAAAATATATTAAATATGGCTGTTGAAGAAACTTCCTTAAGTTTTAGCATTCTGTCCTTCTAGTACATTGCTTCTCAGCACTCTGAAGACCTCAGCTTTTCTGACCTGAACTGGTCAAGATAGAAAGTAAAGCTGGTAAGTATTTATTAGCATTAATGAAGAACACTTCCCTTTGGATCCTTTTTAAACCACTGACTGCTAGCCAGATAAAATGCTGTTCAGTTCAGCAGCACTGAACTTTGCCACACAGGCCACAAGTCTCGTTAAGCATGACAAAGAGCCTCATATTGCTTTTTGCAATCCACAGTGCTCAACCTGCACATGACAAACACATCTTATGCTTCTCAAGCAAGTCATGAAGGCAGAAATTCATCAGTGCTGGATATTCCTTCCTCTCCCAATGAAAGCATCAAGCAGCAGCTGGCTGTCACAAAATAAATCATGTAACCCACTCCCAAAATTCACAGAATCCCCACATGCAAACAATGGCAAGTGAGTGAATTCTCCTGATGGGCCTCAAAAGCCAGCAAGACCACAAGAGTATTCAGAGCTTAATGCTGCATCCAGATGTTCATGCTGAGCCTTATCTAAAACAAGGTGATCCTCCAGGTGCCACAAGAAAATCCAAGCCTGCTGTATTAGGCACGATACATCAAAACTGGGAAAATCACCAGCTTCAGATTGCAGACGAGTTAGAGCAGGAACAACTCCAGCCAGAGGTGAGGAGGGGAGAGGGAAGAATTAAAAAAAAAAGTTCTCTTCCTCCTCTCTGAAAATGTGTTTTCATAACATAACTTAAATAAATGATTACAGTTTAAATGTTTTCGTAAGAAACTACAGCACACACAGAGAGAGGGGATTCAGAAATAGCCACACAGAGGGAACCATCAGCAGGAATTCACACTGAAAGAGCTTGAATGGGTTAAACAAAACCACCTCCGCCAGAGTCCCGATGCCAAAGAACCACCGCACTGTGGTGGCTTTCCACTCACATTTGTGTTGTGCAGAACAGAGCTGCTCCTTGCTGGGTGTTACACTCTGCAAATCTACTTTAAAAAGCAAAGTAGGTGTAGTATTTACATACAGCTAATTTTATATGGGGCTACCTTTCACATAAATGCCAAACATACACTGGGAAATCTGTAGAAAGTCAAGGACGGGGATCTAGAAGATAGCTGGTTTAGAACTAGCCATTCAATAATTGATAGCCCACTGAAATATTCCTCAAAATAAGCTTTTTTTACTGAAGAACCTTCTTGAAAGCATAGCAGCAGGTGTCACTGTTTCATCAGCAAAGCTGAAGCTGGAAATAGTCAAGAAAAGGGCTTGTTTTTGACATTTTAATAACATGGATTGGAGCAGAAACCCCGAACACTAACCATTATTATCCTGCAAATTAGTAGCACCTAAGATACTAGCGTTACTTCGTGATCCAAAACATTCCTTCACAGAAGATGCCAGAGACACGTACTAAGGTAAATTATTTCCACTGCCCCACACAGAGCAGCCTTGAAAACGAGGAGTTAAAATCTGCATTTTCGGAAGAAAAACTCCGTATTTTACATTTAATCTAATCCCAAAACAGTTGCTGAAAACCCTCTGCTCTTTTTGCCATTTGGTTAATATGATATCATAATTTTCTTAACACGCATAATCGATAGGTCAAGGGCAGGTTAAACACAAACCTTCAAACAGCTGAAGCCTCAGTCAGCGACGTACCTGCACATTCATCTGTTGATTAAAACTTTTACTATCCAGAGAAGGGGACGGGCTTTAGTTCAGGATAAGATTCAAAAGGACAAAACCCCCAACAGCACCGACATCACACGGCTCTCGAGCAGCAGCTGCCTGACCCAGCAACATGTTTATTCCAGGAAATTGTGTCATTCTGCCACTTAAGCTGCCCGCAGAAGAGTTGCCCATCTCACATACAACCTTCTAATCTCACCGGGGTCACACGAGGAGATCCCGTCAGCTCGGCTGATTGGCGGCCGCAGGAGCACAGCGAATTTCTGTCTAGTCAGGTCACCGGGCTGGGCCACCTGCTGCAAAGCACAGCCTGCAGACACTGCTGAGCAGGCAGCCACGGAATCGCAGCCCGGCTGCTGCTTTGCTGCTGAATGTCAGTGAGAAGCTTTACTCAGAGCCTCCTTTCAATGAGCTATTTAAGGAGTCATCTGTAATGAAACCAGTGCAAAAACATCGACTTCTTCGCTCCATCAACTCCCAACTTGCAAAACAACAACCCTCAAATCTCCTGTGGGCAGCTGTTTTTCCCTCCTGAAACAAAACTTGGAATACGACTCGCAAACAGCCAAAAACGTACAGTCAGGCTTCGATCTTACAGCCACACTTCCTTTTAATACTATGTTAAAGATCTGCACTTTGTTTTATAATTCACATTCGGTTTAAGGCACACCACCCTCCTCACCTCTGTGAGCATTCTGGGACACTTTAGGCAGCATTTTATAACAAGATCCTTCTAAGCCTATTCAAGGACAAATGTACATCAGAATCCACTAAGCTTTACATCTCTTAACTTTATATGCCTTAACCTAGCAGTCAGCTTCTGTAAGCATAAGCCTCCATTGAAATTTGAGTCAGGCTGTACTCACTGAAGTTCTCAATGATTTCAACATTGTTACCATGATTAATATCTCCACTGCAACGTTCTATGTGCTTGCCTTCTACTTTATAAAAATATATGAACTCTGAAGAGCTTAAGCTGAAGCACCTGTTATTGGCATAAGCGTATCTCAGAGCACATCATAAATCTTCACACCTTGTGTTTGCCAATCAGCAAGGAAGTTTCAGGTTGCCACTCAGATAGGAGAAAGATCAGCTTCAAACAAAGCTGGGGTGAGGGAGGGACAGGGGGAATTAATTACAGTCTGCAGCCACAAGGAAGAGTCCTGGCAAGCAAGGCACTTCAACACTCTCAAGTCCTCTTTAACTAGTTTACATAGATGTCACTAATCAATCATCAATAAAATTAAGAACTAGAAATATGACTCTTTACTTCAGGGTTACTAAACACCAGCTGTAACACTCCTGAGTTTAAGCTTCAAGAAACAGTAAAAGTGTTCACATCTGGCACATTCATAGTATTTCTTTGTCTTTCCAAGTATGCTATAGCAGTCACCATTTATCTGACATTTATCTGTATCCTTACTGCAGAGCACACCTTAAGTCCACGCAGCAGCTGTCCATTGATCTGCTGTTGTATTTAATGTGGAACAACAAATAGCAAATAAGATCCACAAGTGATAAAATTCAAAGATTGAGTAACCTGAGTCTAAAAACTGACTTCAGCAGCTCCAGTGCTCCAACCCATGTATGTGCTGCGACTTACGTATGGATGGTATTCATAGAAGTCACAAAGCCAGGCAAGAGCACCTTCATCTTCCTTTTAGCTGATGTCACAAACCTATGTATGCACTTTTGCACAAGACTGTAATTCAAATCTTTCTTGTTTATAAGCGTTATTCAAGGAAAGTAATTTATGGACGGAGAAATCTGTTCAAATTTTGATTCTACCAGTTTTGATACTCTAAAATGCAGCAATGCTGAAAGAAATTTAAACACAGTTGTGATCTTCTGAATACTTCACAACTTAAAGTTATGCTGTGATACAGATGGAGCCAGTTATGTCTCCTCACCTCTTATTACAGAGAACACCGTATGGCAAAGGCGTCACTTAACATATGTGTACTATCACCATGCCAAACTCATTTTATACTGAACTCTAAAACTAAACCACTTAAAACAGCAGCAATACGTGTATTTGGTTCTTACAGCAAATTTTGGACAAATCTCATTTATTTTCATCTTCTTTGTATTTTCCATACAATCTTAATTGAATTTTTTTTATTTTTTTTTACCATCACTAGTCACACAGAAATACATTTTTCTTATTATTAAACCAAAGTCTAATGTAAGTTCTGGTAAAATACAGGGCATATTTCATTTACTTCCAACCACTACCATAGTCATAGCTTCTACCCAGGCTAACTGCCAAGTCCTTTACATAATGAAATTATTTTCTCCCATCAATCCATAATTTGTGGGGCACAGAGAAACCAGTCCTTGTTGGCACAGTCTCTTCTGTCAGAATATCAAACAATATGTTAAAAAGGCTTAAATGCAATAGCTCCATAGAAGCACAGAATACTGTTTTTAGCCAACAGGATCAATTTGTCAGCTGCAGTTGCATTACACTTACTGGGACTTATTATTAGATAAGAGGATATGCACATATATGACCTTCTTTCCTAACCTCATTACTCTTTTATTCTATTTTCAGAACGCTGTTAGATGCAAAGGAAAATCAAAACACGATGACAGTGAATATACAGCATTGCTCCCTTTTTCTAAGCAAGTCTCAGCATTTTTGTTTTCCTAATATCCACATTAAACCCAGAAACCTAACAAACATATATATTCTTCATAATACGCTGTTCTTTCCCCTTGGAAACCCTTTCAAAGGTTTCCAAGACTTCCAAGTGAATTATTCCAGAATCAGTAGAATTTTTAATTTGCATGCATTAAATTTGTCTCTTTCTTCTTGCTATTAAGTTCCAGTTTGACTTTGAGCCTGACCACCAAGAAACTATCACTACTAATTTCTGCTTTTTGACAAGCACTGCCATTACAAAGTGATTATATGTTTTCCACTGCAAGTCACATGTGAAACCTTATTTCTGTTGGCTCCACCATGGAATTTAATAATTATGGATTTGACCTCCATGTCTATGGCAGGGTCCTCAGATAAAATGAGTTGACATTGGAAAAAAAAAAAAACAAAAACACAGTCATAAATGTGCAAAGGAAGAAGATACTGCATAGAATTAAGTACTAACCAAAAAACCTTTAATGACAGATTCCTTAATTTTAAAGGGAGGTAAGAATGAACAAAAAAGGAACTTTCTTTTCCACTTCATACCTTCTGTATAGGATATCAAGATAGCTATAAATATGAAACAGTAAAACAATATTCAAGTGAGATATCAGTGTCAGATACCTGGTTTCTTCCTCTGCGTTTACCATAATTCCTTCGCACAAGGGCTTTATAGTTTTCATTTTTCTTAGTCAAGTAATAATAGAGTACACAGTCAGGAACATTCTAAAATGGAAAAGGAAAAAAAAAAAAGTTTTTATACCTGCAAGAAAACCCCCACATTGTAACTACTTAATTTCCTCCAACATTAAAAATACTCATCCCCTAGATTTACAAGCTACAAGATTTGATGGTTACATCAGTAGGAGAGTAAATTCATGCACAAATGTAACAAATATAACCATGCATAAAATTACACAGTGCTAAATACAAGTCTCATGTATTTATAATATCCCTCAGGTACCCTAGTTGGCACAGTTTAATGTATACCAGTCAGTTTGCAAATTTGTGAAAGCCTCTATTTATAATAATAGTCCTAAGTAATCAAGATCCTTATGTCTCAACAAATCATAATTCTCCATTACTTCTTACATGATCTCTGCAAAGTCAGTTCTAAAGACTAATTCAGCCAGCAGTAGGATCTCACTGACCTGAACTGTGGAGGCAAGGTTTCTTAGAGTTAGCACAGTAGCATAGCAGATCAAATGATACCCTTACTTAAAGATTTACATCACTAAAGCAGCTTCTCAGCTTCAAAAGTAAAGTAAATCAAAACTAATTCAAGTGTCATTTACTTTTACTGCTATCAATAGTGACACTCCACTAACTTTTGTTAGATGCTTGCTTGTGCTGATAGTGTAACTGTTCAAGCACTACAAAATCCTGTCAAAGCAGGAACTTTTTTCAGAATTGCAATTTTTCCCAAGATGATAAAATAATGCTGGAATAAACAACTTACATTTAGAAAGTTAGGGATCCCACCCATGGCTCTACATGTATTCAAAAAGGTCTTACCTTTCGTTCCAGGTAGGAAGCAATTAGACCAAAGTTCTTGGGATGTTGGACAAACCTTTTACAAATCAGAAATTATTTAAGTTTAACAACATAATACATATCAAGTAAACAAAGCAGTCTTCTAAACAATCTGCACCATCAGCAAACTCTTGATTTCTACAACTGAAATTAGTCTAAAAAGTTTAGTTTTCAAATCGTTCAAACTTAGAACAAAGCTAATAACTATCATAATAAGATCCTACACATACTCCTCTAATTTTCATCTTATTAAAAAACTGAAGTGTTTTAAAAATAATTTCTGATGTACAGCCTAACTGGATGCAATTGAAAGACATACAGAGCAGTCTAGAACTTCTTGCAGTGTTTCATTCGGTTGGACTAGATGATCTTATAGGTCGTTTCCAACCTTGTGATTCTATGATTCTATTCTATTATTCATCCAACTAAGTTATCAAATAGTTCACAAAAACCTCAGTTTTTCCAGTTTAACTCATGTTTAACTCCAGTCTAACTCATGAGATAGGTGTTCAGCTGTCATCAGCATGCAGCAAAAAGAAGAGATAAGAAAGCCCATTACTTTTCTTTAAAAATCTCTTTCTCGTGGTCCGTCCAGACATTCATGAATTGTCTGTCCTTATAAACTTTCATGGGATCCTCCATCAGACCATTCATATTAATAAACTTCACTCTTCTCTGTTCTGCATCAAACATCATGGGAGGAATGACTGAGAGCTGACGCATTTGTTTTTCGTTATTCTATAGGTAAAGAATAAAAGAAAAAGTAAAAAACGCAAAAAAAAAGTTGTTAATAATGTTTACATTTCTCTATTTACACAACTCATAGAAGCTCCAGCACAGCAGACATTCACAGATAGTTGGAAACATCTTTCCGTTGCCTTCTTAATTCTTCTAAAAGTTGTTCATTGGGGCAGTAACATTTACACAGTCAGCTAAAGGAAAAGAAGAGAGTGTCTCACTACAAAAAAATGAAATGGTACAGGGCTTTAGAATGGATGACTTTTCACATGTCTCACACAGCTGTGAAAACAAATAGGTTGTGACATGTCTGAAATGGACAATGAGTAGGTCTAGGATGGGTACAATTAGGAAACACAATCCTTAAAAGAAAAGTATTTCTCAGATTTGTTTTAAGCCAAAGCTTGCATAGACTCTCCCAAACCAGCACCCCAAAATGTTTCTCTTCCAATAAAAAAACAAAACAAACCCTCTGAAAGAGACCTTTCCTTTGCATAGTCAGATAGCAAAGCATAGACAATAACCTCACCTCCTGCTCAGAAAGCCCATCAATGATTTCAGAAATCTCATGCTCGCTTCTAGCAATAGTTGCTGAAAGTCCAGCCCCTCTTTGACCAACTCTAGAATTAGGAGTAAAGAGAAGTAGAATTAGTGCTCAATGCCATGAAACACAGTGAACAATGCACTTAATTATAGAACAAAAGAATGTTTTACTTTGTACATTAAGAAACACTAACATGAATTACCATATAAAATAGCCTTTAAGCAGAAACAATGTCACTATAAATAATTCTAAAAACTGAGTTCTAAGAGATGATTTACAAGAATGTTCCAAATCCACATTTATACCTCTGAAATCGTTCTTGCTGTTCTCTTTGCTTCCGGATTTCTGGAAATTGTTTCTCATAGTACTCTCTTGTTTTGCTCTCCTTAGCTTTCCTGCGTGGATTATTTTCTATCCTGTCAACTTTTTTCTCCCATGCTTCCATCAGCTGATCGTAGCGTTGGCAGATTTTCTGTTCCTGTTAAATTCCAAAAGCAAAGGTTGAACTAAACAGAAATAAATTAAGTGATCAGTATCCCCAAACTGGGTAGGCTCAAGGAATTAAGAGAAATTCTTCCTGCAGCACTGGCTTTCCATTTTGAAAATGACACACAACTGTTTTCAATAGAATGGATCTCAGAACTTACACTGGAGAAAGATACACTAATTCTCTTTTTTTATACATCACAATGACACTAAATAACTGCAGCCCTTTCTAGAAATCTCACATCTCCAGGAACCAAGCTTTTACTTAACAGATTGGACTTAGGGTTCTTTTTTTTTACATTTAAACTTTTGTTAAACGTAATAACAGAAATACCCTTGGGATATCACCCAAAACATGCACTTGCTGTAACAGTACTCAAGGTTAATACTGGTGTTTAACATGCAAACATTTGATTAAAAATTCTGTCAAAATTCAGAATCAGATCTGCTCCTTTTCTTTCAGACCCTATATCTACTATACAAGAAAGGTGCACAGAGGGGCCAGGCAAAACAGTTCAGGATTCTTCACTGGCTTTCTTCCATTCATACTCTAAAAGCAGATTGGAAAGGAGAAGAGGGGAAAAAGCAAAATAAGACAAAAAAAAGAAAATCCACAGTATTTTCCTGATTGCATTTTAGGATGGTTTTCAGTTAAGAATTAGCAAATAGCAGCTATAAACTGACAGTTTCTTTTCAAATAACTTGATAGAAAATTAGTTTAAAGACATTTTTCTAGCCAATTGAATTTACATGACACAATGGATAAAATACACCAAGAATTTAGATAGAAAACTGACAACATTCTCTTTTTATAAGAAATGATAGTATTACCCGTTGTTTCCTTGCATGATTTCTTCTTTTAAAAAACAGTATTAGCTTTTTCCTCATCACCTGGTTTCTGGAAAACAAAATTTGAGATGTGAACCACATACAAGAACTTCAAAGTTACCCAACCAACTCCACGTGCATTATAGATGCCAGATGGTTGCTACAAAGAATAATTTCAGAGGTAGAAAAACTGGGAAAATTCCTGACAAAACAATCACTTAACTTACACTGTATTTTATCTGAGGGAAAATAATCTAGTAGATGGCTTGAGAGAGACATGGAAGCTCCCAGTTTCAAGCCAGATGCTCTCCTAGAGGTACTAAAATAAGCAAGTTTGGAAAAGATTTTGTGCCTTGGAAAAAAGAAAAAAAAAAAAAAGCATATTTGCAGTTCAATCCTAAAAACCATAAAAAATTGGTAGAAGACAACCAGCTTATTTCAGGTAGGCGATTTTTGTTTGCCCCAGCAAATCAACATAGCAAGCAGCAACTCTATTCTCACAGCCCTCGACATGAAACAAGTACAGAATGAAATCAATGAGAAAGTCAGGACTCCTGCCACTTTGTGATAGCAGTAACTTTTGAAACAGTTCTTTGAAACATGAACCTTTGGGAAAAGTTGACAAGGCACATCTAGGTCAGATGTGATATTTCAGGCTTTGAAAAATACCAGTGCTACCAACTTAAAATAAGTTTTATGACTTATTTTTCTCTTTAATCTACAACGCAAAGCTACTGTTTGCCATTGCCTGCAATAAATACAGCCATTTCCTTGCAGCATTGTTCTACAACGTAGAAGTCTGAAGGTTACATGGGCTGGAAGGATGTACATGTGAAAGTGTACATGGTATATTTGGAAATAGCAGCAATTAAAAATTTGAATCTTTAAGTTCAGACCATTTAAAAGGCACAACAAGAAGATATTAAAGCACTCACGTTTTGATGTTTTCATGGTAGACTTTTGTGTCTGATGGTTGGTTGTAAAGCGGCTACAATTTTGGATTAGAAAGATAAACTTAGTACTTTTAAGAGCACGTAATTTTTAAGTACATGGAATACATTTAACTGCATTAAAATATTCTGCTCACAATTATTCATTCTGAGATGCAGCAACCCAAAGTGACAAGTTTAAGATACTCAACACTTTCAGCATAGATTTTATTACTTTAAATTAGATCATTATAACTATTTATGTATATAACACTACTTCAGTGCAGTTCTATTTCAACCCCGACCTCTGATTCAAATCTATTTTAAAAGTCATACTTTTAAAATCATCCAGTCATCCAGTTCACTCAAGCCCTAAACCACGAGTGTATTTAAACACACATTAACATATTCTTGTTAAAATAAAGACTCCAGAAGATTAATTGCTTTCTTGAGAATTAAAGATGAATATCAGGCTGAAGACAACTTTCATTTGTAATATGCTTTTAAAATGCACTGTTTGCAATATCAGAAGACACCAGAACAACATATATTTAATCTGCACTCCCATGTAGCTATGCTACCAATTCCACTATCAAATACCTGAGATATTCAAACAATTTTTTGGCTGATAAATAGACAGGCACAGGATTTCCAAGTTCATATAAAATATCAGGCACCAAGTGAAAAGCAAGAAGTCCCACCCTTTCCCTTCCCAAACCAAAAGATTAAATCACCCTATAATGTTCTTTTATATGTGAACACAGAACAACATGTTTACCACAGCAGAATTACAGATGTGAAAACTACACTGGCAACACAGTAAACAGAACAAAAACAGACCACTTACCAGTTCAACTTTGGGACCAAGACCTTCAAAAATCTTGTGAGCTTCTTCTGCTTTTTTCTGTAAACAAATTTTTTTTTTTATTATTATTTTAAAATATGGTCTCAAAGCCCTCTGTAGTTCAGGTGTGAAAAGCATCTCTGAGCTTTCACTCAGTCCAGCTGCTATACCCACCTGAGCACATTATATCTTCCTTCACCTACTTCTGCAGTGCTGCCTCAGTGAACCAAGAAGCCTCTACCTGAATTTTGCAGTTACTGCTGTGCTCTCTCAACTCAAAAGTGTGGAAAGGTGTACAGAAAAATAAGAGTATACTTCTGAATTAAGGACAAAAATTCTTCAACTGGAAAGTCTGCAATTGTTAACCAACATGTGCATACCAAAGATCATGCCAAAGTGCACATGCATGCCAAAGATCTTCTTTCCCTTAAGCTGGGCAAGGACCCCAGAGTAAGTCCAATCCTAAAGGAGGAAGCACTGGATAACACAGTTGGCTTTCATAAATTCATTTCAAGCCAGTACAATTTCCCAAAGCCCTCTGTCAGAAGACAAGGCTGCCCAAAAAGATCCAGCAGACTAATTCACATTTGCTTCTTTCCCACTAATAGTTGTATGCACTAACCCTAAAAGCAGATGCCTGCGAAGAAAAATGTAGGATAACTAATCCAGAAAGCAGTTATTATTAGAAAGAGTTCTGCTAAGTTCTAATTTCACATGTAATTTAAGTCTTGAGATTTTCTTTGGAACTCACAGCTGGACACAATAATTGTATATCCAGGCAATGTTACAGCATAACCCTGCTAAAATGGTTTGTTTGGTTTGAAAAAACATAAAACTGAACTCTATCCTATTACTTCAACCAAAATTTGGCCAATTGTATTTGAATATTAGAAGTAATTATCCCATACTGCATGCTTTTAAGATGAAAGCTGCCAAGGGGACTGTCCTCTTATTCCAACTGTAGAAGATACCAATGAAGTACTGCGTGCCTGAATGGACTAATGTTTCTTTAATGACCATTTAAAATAATATAGTGGGTACTGACACATAGGATTTGTATTGTCTCAATGACATTGCCATTATACAGTACAAGTAATGCCTGATAACAAGAGCTGAAACCAAGTGCTAAGTGGACTCATAAATGCAACAAGCTTGGTATTTCCCCTGTTACATATGTTACTACATGGAGAGCTACAAGAACAGAAGCAGCTAACACAGGACCACACTGACACACTACTCCATCTCACTCAACAGAGAAATGGATTTCCTCCCATCCACTGATACATACAACACACGGGAAAGCAACAGTAACTTCAAGACTCTCTTAAGCCACCAGCAATCAGGGCTAGCAAAGGAAGATAGCAGCCCACCCAGGCTTCTTCAAATACATCCTAGTTTTGCCAACTACCCATCACAAAACTCACCTTAAAACAGTTTTCTAAGGTGATCATATGGTTTTAACGCTTTTTAATTACATTAGTGTGAAAGAGACTTTAAACAGCAGAACTGTTTCATCATCAGTAGTTAAGTGATTGCTGGACATTGGTTAGATCAGTCTGCGTAACATAGTAACTGTCCTCCTGTATTAAGTAAACACCATAAATTTCAGAGACAAACTAGGTGAAAGGGAGAACAGGAACACCCAGGGCGCAGTACTACTACGTATGGTCTAGTATTGTGCTGTTTGTTTGGTGTTTTACCATCCCAAATTTTCAAAAATGCTCTACTCTGAGAGAAGCTACCTATTCCTCTGAATTACAAAATAAAATGGAGTAATTAAACATTAAACAAAAGTCTACCAGTCACATAAGCTTGGAACACTTGGCATTTTCAAAAACAACAAATATCCAACTCCTCAGTCGCAAACTACCAGAAGGAAAAGGTCAGGAAGCACTTTGCTACCACTGCTGACACTACTGAGCTCCTGTACTTCACTCATCCATTATGCAAAACGAACTCAAAATTCACTTTGATACTTCTTCATATTTGTTCACTGATTCCAACTTTAAGTATAAGAAAACAGAGTCTTAAAAGAAAGGACAGAATCCTATGCAGGTTTGTTTTTTTTTTTCCTTCTACTAATCTAAGTGACAGGTCTTCATCCAAACTCATTGGTATTTAGTGAGGAGGAAAGAATTCAAAACAAATTCCTGAAGCATTTATATATATATACACACACTATAAGTATGTGTGTGAATACCTACATATATATATGTGGGCACACATACACATTCACATAAATAAAAATATACATAGATGTACACACACACACCAACACACAGGTCTAGGGATGACAGCCATCGATGTATTTTCAGTACACTGTTTATAAGATAGAATAAGGTTCTCACCATCAAGAACAAAGATTTTGTGCAGGAGTTTATCATGTAAAGAAGTAAATAATATAAAAAGAGGGCAAGGACAAAAATCTATAAAATAAAAATAGTAAAAACTGCCCCAGAGGAGTGTATTAATGGCTCTCAGTAAACTTGTTAAGACTCACAACTACACTCAATCAATTGAAAAAACACACTTACCCGATTTTCATCATAAATAATTTGGACAATACTGCGGTGCTTCTGTTCCACTGGAGGAGGGGAGACAGGCCTCTCTGGCTCTGGTGGTTTAGCAGCTTCTTCTTCGAGTTGTTGCTAAGAAACCAAAGAAAGAAAATCAGCCATCCGCACCATGTTACCCTTACAGTAATTAGTCACCAGAGATAAAATATGCATCGGATCAACAGTTTGCACTGTTATTCTTCTTTTTAACTGACTATGAATGAAATGGTTTCAATGTCCATGGGACAGTAACAACCACTCTGAGCTATCAGTAAACTGAGTTGTTTACAAGATTCACCCGCACTGAATCAGACTTGTTCCAGCTTGACACTTCAAGCCACTGCAGCACTGTATTTTATCAAATATTTAACTTTAAACAAGAACAACAACTTCAGAGAACAGTTACACCAAACCTGTCATCCCACAGAAAACATTATCCCCATATATATCTACAAGACAGAAAAACTTCTAGGTGACATTATTACTACTTTTTTTTTTTTTTTTTTTTTTTTTTTCCTCCCTAAAAGGTGTGCAAGAGATTCTCCACTTTCACAACTATGGAAGAAGAGAGATGATAGCCATCCCCTTAACCAGCAGTCATTCTTGAAATTACAGTCACAGTGCCCTTGTTTCATTGGACATCTAACAAGAGTTTAAAATAAAGTCATCTGCTTTTGGTGTTTCTACATGGCTTTCTTTTAGTTTCAAGATGTTCAAAATTACATTGCATCCAATCTATTTAAATGTTCCAAGAAAACTGTGCGCACAACCTTTCCTTTTTAACCTTTGGTTCACATAACCAAAAACAAAAAAATCACCACTAACACAAGAGCAGCAGTTTTCCCACATATTTTGCACTAGCAGATAAAACAGCAGTGTCTGCTATGCTCACTTGCTTTTTCTTCAGCTTAAGGATTTGCTGTTCAACCTTCGCAATCTCACGATCCACGCGGTCCATGCTCTGTATCAATTCTTCCTTTGACAGCTTTGAAGGTGAAGCATTCTGGTCCTCCCCACACGGTTGACCAGAAATTGGAGAAGATGGTCCCTCATGCTTTCCTCCAAAACCTGGGTCCTTTCATTGGGACAGGAGGTGGGGCAGAATTGAGAAAAATCAGTCATATTAATAACATGCAAATGAGTGTTCAGTAACTAAACTGGCATGCATGAATTAAACAAGAACTTCCAGTTATTTATAGCTTAGGTAGCTCTTCAGCAGAGATAAAGTTTAAGATTTCAGATTATCAGTGCTCTAATTATCTTAGAATCAATTGACAGCTCATTTATGTTACTACAATTTCAAAATCCATCTTTAAATATGGAAGCATAATGCTAATTATTTTTAATCACGAAATGAAAATAAGATCAAAACATTTCCCTTCTAAAAATACATCTTCATAAATATAAATAGTAACTTCTATTTTGAAAGGTAGGGGGTCACTTAAGAGACAACCCTCAATACTCTGCACGTATACTGATGAAGATGCACTTGAACAGAACTGTGATCAGAGAGGAGTACATCTGGAGTTATGTGTGGAGATGCTTTGAAAGGACAGGTCACAGTTCATTTGGCTTTGCTTTCTCATCACTTTTTTTCCCCCCCACGTGTTTCCAAAAAACATCAGAACATGGAACACACTGAAATATGTCAGTACTGTTGCACCTTGATTTTATTTGCATCCTCAGAAATGATGCTCTGCAACTGCTTAGCTGGCAATGCTAACTTAGCAAATGCATCCCTCACTCAAGCCAGTCTAACCAAAAGATTGTGCCTAAATGCCATTTCTCAAGATAACACTGGGACGTATTTCTAAACTGAGACAGTAGATTTCTACATGTAGTACCTGGGTAAAAATTCAGTAACATGCAAGCATGCTAACATCGCATGTCTTAATTTGGTTTCTCCAGCCCCCTTTGATCTTATCTTTGCTATGCAGCCCAGCAAGTTACTAAGAGATAATGTGCTATCCTAATTTTACTTTACTTCCCAGACAGCTTTACTTACTTGATAAAAGGAGTGGTAAAGGCAATGCAAGACAAATATTCTACTTTAAAATCTGAATCCATGTGCTAAATGCTTTCTTTAATGATAGGAGCTTAGAAACTTGAGCTTACCATGACACACAATTTTCACCTTCAGTATTATGAGAGAAATGCCTTTACCTTCTTAATATCTGCAGATCTCAACCCTTCCTGCAGAGGATGTACTAAAGGCAAGACAGTAGCAGCACTGACACGCTGAAAATGGGAATCAGAAACTTGTTCAAGACGTGGTCGCTTAGATTCCAGTGAATCATGATCTGTCTGAGATGGACCTGGATGAAACTGCTGTTCATATCCAGTTCTCCTTTCCTGAGGCCTAGTACACAGAAGAGATCATAAGCTATTAAAATACACATTTTTATGCAACAAATGTGTTCTTTGTTCCTCAACCCTTACCAAATGTACAGGAAACACAACTTAGCAGAACTCTTTCTGAACAGTAAAGCAGAAAAACATTTCTAAGTGCAGTCTTCAAAAATATAATAGTTAAAATCCATTGAAAAAGAGCTGAATCTTAAAAGATGCTGTTTATATGCATTCCTATCATTGCAACCGCTTAAAGAAACCACTGCTACACTGATATTGTTCAAATCAAAGCTTTGATTCAAATTATAAAAATAAAAAATCCATGAGATAAAGATAGCACTATATTCAATAGAGCACAGATGGCTACAACAGCTCCATTATTTCATTTTTGCAATCAAATCATTTTGAACATACACAGAATGCTTGAAATGAACCATGAGCTTATGTGGAATTTGATCTATAGTCAAATGCTATTAAAATGCAGGTGGAACCAGGGACCTTAGAGGTCCCTTCCAATCCAAACCATTCTATGAATTTACGTTCCTGTGATATAACCAAAATAAGCTGCTAAAATTAATACAGTGTGTGAAATTACTCCTAGCAGTAGCATGTACTAAAAGGCCAAGAAAGAAGGTTGTTACAACCAATAAGATCTGCTTAGACTTTGTACATCAGCATACTAATACACTGAAGAACTGACGTGCACAGATCATACAGTAACTTGTCCCTTAAACAAGCACATAATCCTGCCAATTTTCTACAACCCAATTCATCTCACACTGGTCTGATATCTACCAAAAACTTTTTCTTGAGCCCATCATCTCTACGTAAGATTAATGACTTCAATATTGATTGTAAAGTAACCTATTTTACTAAGAGGATATTGCCAATCTGACACTAAATGACAATACACGATTCACTGTAGCTGTTCACTAACTGTCTTCACTTAACCTACTGGACCAAATCATTTGCATGCATTTACACACACAGGAATGTTATGCCAGACCCACAAAAAGGGGATTTAACACAAATGATAAGAAGCTGTCAAGTCTCTTGCCAAAAGCAGCATACTTTAGTCTCATTTTTGTGCCACAGTTTGGTGTTCTACAATTTCTGCAACTCAAATACCCAATTAGCTCCACTGTTTATTTCTTACCCAGGCACACAAATACCATCTGTTGAATATGCAAACCTAAGAATTTATTCCCACTGTAATCTAGGAAATACAACTAGTAATATTCACACTGTTAATGATTCTTGCATTTGTTACTCTGACTTTGTGAAATCAAATTATCCAAAGATGATATTTTGCATACTTTTAGCCTAAAGCTTTAGAAGCTTGCAATATGCAGCTGTATCCTAGGAGCTTTCTGTAGGGAGGGTGCAGCAGATTGTTACTTCCTGTCTGTGAAGCAAATGTAATTGAAGCAAAGGAACTAAGGAATTACACAGCAGATGAAAACCAGCAGACCTACAACACTCAAACGCAAGAGACCACAGCTGCTCAGTAATGGAGCACTGATGAATAAAGTCATGTATGTACTCAGGCGAAATCGTGCAACTCAAAATGTTTCTACTCAGAAACTACAACTCACTTCACAGAAAGCAGAGACATAAAAGATTCCTCTTCACGTAAGTCAAAAAAGAGAATCCTAACCTGTCAGAGCCTGGGTGAAATTCTGAAAGCAAAGAAGGCCGGCGCCGAAGCTGCTGCTGTTGCTGCTGCTGCTGCAAGAGTTGTGTTGCCTGACTGACTTCCAGGTGAGACGAGCGATAATCGGGAACTGCAAATTCCTAAAGGAAACACACTTCAGATGTTAATGAATACAAAAGGCACAAAAGACAGGATGAAAAGCGTTTGGTGTTATAGAGCAATCATTTCTTCAAACATTTAAAACAGACCAGGACCAGATCACCAAAGCCTTACTTGAGCTCAAAAAGTGAAATATATAAAGGGCAGTTCTCACTTTAAATGAGCACATTATTTGAAAATAAAGGAGAAAACCAAGAAGCTTCAGATTTTGAATTTCCTTTTCTAAACACAAGAGCAGAGCAAAACAGATCCAAATTGTCTGTAGTGGGAGGAGAATTTCATTAAAATAAGGAAAGCCTGAGCTGTCCTCGAGGCAACAGGCAGTCGCCCCCAACCTACAATTCCACAGCAAGCCCACAATGACAGAGAATACGCTCAGCAGAAATGAGCAAGTCAGAGATCCTTAGAAATCCATTCCCACACTTCAAGCAGAATGCAACTGGCTGGAAGCACTTTTACAGATGCTTCAGAAAAAGTCTGGGGTAAAACACATCGGTATGCTTTAGATTCACATTCTCCAGCATGAACGCAGATTTTGTCAAGCACAACATCAGCTCAGAGCCAATCCAACCCAACGCTCCTCATGTACAGGTTTACTTTGTCCTCCTGGAACTCTCCTGGGCCTAAGAGGAAATTTCCCATACAAATTCAGCACTCACCAATGCCCCACTCCTCCATCCTCACCAGAGATCTGTTACACCCAGAACCCTGCATTCATATTAAACACACAGTGACTGCAGACAAGTTATTTGCAGATTCTTGGAAAATTCCTCCCATCAATGCATATGGACTCAGCAACACTTGCATTGGCCAAATTTAGTACAATGACTAAACATTACTGAATTGAAGCAAAGCTAAACCAGAAGTTTATGAAAACAATCCACAGTGAATTTATTCAAGCTTGGAGAAACCGATGATAAGAACTGGAATTTAATATTAATTCTCCATGATAAAGATATAGGATTACAAAATTCAGATTTCTAAAGAAATATATATAAATAAATAAAAAGAGAGAGGCAGGGAAGACATTTATTTGCCTAGATAACACAAGCAGCAGTTCTCCTCAGCAGGGAAAACACTTCATTTGCCACTTCAAAATCATTTTACTCTTGATTTTTCAATACTAAAAAAGAAGGTATTTTAAGACAGGCCAAGTCTTTAAAAAGTGTTTTGTTGTTTTTAGATTTTAGTCTGTGTAAAAAGAACTGGGAGGAAGGAGAGGGGGAACAGGCCAAAAGTAAGCTTTAAAGAGCCAAATTTGAAGGCAAGGATTTCAGCAATTTCATCTACAGTATTGCAGCAAGGCATAAATCAACAGGTAATTATGACCTTTCCAGTTCATACTTCAGAAGGAATCACAGCACCAAATTACTACAGATTATACTTCCCAGAAGTTACACCACAGTCATACCCTCATTCACAGAGGAATCAACTTGAACAAGTGGACCCATCAGCTTTGATTTAAGAGCCAAATTTCAAGGCTACAAACAACATGGGTGCACAGACTTTCCCAGTCAGCTTTATCTGGGCATATTGATCAGCAACTGCTCAGTTTTCGGATGTGAAGAACTCACATGACAGCAGTAAAAAAAAAAAGTCCCATTTGACACAACAAATACCTGAATTATTTCTTGCTAGGACTGCAACCTTTGTGGCTCCTTACCTGCTGGTGTCGGGTGCTGGGGAAGGTGTACTGGACAGAGTGGGTAGGGTAACGACTCTGTTCTGTGCTGAATGCTCCTTGGTTAGGAGGGTAGCCTGAACTTGACATTATCAGAGAAGAAGTCTTCACAAAGCTGTGAGATCACGACCAGCAAGCAATCATGTTTCTAGGAAACCGCCTAAAGGAAAAAAGATCACTGATAAGCACTGAAGTACCAGATGTACCCACAATACATTACAGCCATAGTCACCTAAGCAAAACAACCATTACCAGTAAAAGCTTTTTCCTGATGTATTTATTTAATAGGTTACTCTAGTCTGAAACATGTTAACGGGTCTTAAATGGGCTCAAAAACAGGTATGTCAGCATTGTCTACACAAAGATTTGAGGATTATACTGTCAGAATACATCATTTTACCAGCTACCAGTTGAATTAATAGGATTTTAAAGAAAAGTAGGTCACTTAAATAGGTGTTAAGAGGTTATAATAGTCCATAAATGGAACCCACAATATATAGTAAGTCTCTTTAGCTCAACATGAAGTTCACTTTCTTTTCTACTGCAGCTTTTGGATTCTATGAACTCTTTCCTACTTTCAGGTAGACTTAGGGCTGCTTGACTCAGCGCTGCCTACAGTTCATTAAACCACAATGCATTAGTCAAGCCATAAAATATTATTACCACCTAAGAGCAGCTTGACAGAAGTAGTTCTCAGAAAAGGAAAAAAGCCCTCACAGAGGAAAACAAGCTCATTCAGTTCACAGCATACATAGTGTGTCCCATATGGGATGCTAGGAACTGAACATACTATGAAGCTTTGAAACAATCCAGCAATAGTAGACACTCGATGACAAATTTGCCTCTACTGCAAATTAGCTGCAGATTAACAGTGGAATGTACACTGATAGGAGGAAGATTAAAATACTGGGGAGGAAAAAAGGCCACTAAGAAAGTTCAAGCGTCCATAAAGCAGTGTACAGCTTTATCTGCCTAAACCATCTGCTGAGGATCAGAAGACAGCAACCAAACATGAACGCTGCCCATTAGTGCTTAGAGCACTTCTCCATGCAGGTGAATTACAAAAGAGAATTTCTTTTTTTAAAGCATAAGCTGTTTCTTCCTGACAGCCCAGAAGAGGCAATCCTTGGAGCCTGAAGTAGTAAACACAGAATTCTATCAGACCTGTAGCAACCTCTGCTCTGGAGCCCAGCAGACATGCAGACCTTCAAACAAAGTAATGCTGTTCCCTGAGCAGATGGCTTCATTTTTAAGCGCATTCAACTGCAACTTTTCACAAACACCAACATAAAATTATGCTTCTGAACTGTGGTTTCCATTAACAGTCAATAGACAAAATCCGCTTAGGAAAAGATCTGACACAGCAAGCTATACAAACAGATTTTCAAGTTTATCTAATGTATTTTGTCACTCCTGCCCTGATTACTTTCCTTTCCCACCTCTCCATCAAAGAAACCACTGGAGTTCAAGCCTTTCTGTCTACAAGTCCTTAGCAGCTTTCTCTTCCATTGGTTCACCCAGCTGTTTGCTGAAGCAGTACAAGTTCTCAGCATGCACAATCACTCTTTGCACTTCTACAGCTCAGTGACATCTTGCATGAGAAACCATCAGCTTTTGTTTGCTTTGGACCTGCAGCCTTCATTTGGTATCTGTGCTTTTGGCACTGGAACAAACCAAACATCTAATTTCTAGGTTTTTTTCCCCCCACCACACATGGGATTCTGCAGAATTCTTTCATATCCCTTCAGCCATATTTTTTCCACGCTGAACAATCTTAGTCTGCTTGGTTCCTCATCAACTCGCTTCAAAACCTTCTCAATTTGCAGGGTGTCCACTCTGAGGCACAGGGTGCCAAAAATGCACAGTGTTCTGGGAGAGCACCAAAAAACACTCTTTATTCCCTTCCCTGTCACGCTGGCCACGGGCAGATCCAAAGAATGTGGAGAAGCAGACAGGGTCCAGGAGAACAGCCACCTGAAAACAAGGCACGAACACAGCCAAGTACTGTGTGTGATTCAAGGTCCTCTCTAGTTCACCTCCGTCATGTCACATCTTATTTTCTCTATGCTCTGACAAACCAGCAGGTTGATCATTAACTCAGGTGCTGAAAGCTCGATTCAGGCTCACTTTGCATGATGCTGTAAAGGCTATTTCTCCATTCACAAGAACTTCAGTGTACAGGTTGCTAGGTTTGTGTTACAATTGTCAGTTCTGAAGTCTTCCCAACCTGCCCATGGCTAGTAAACCATACACTTAGCCACTGGGAGCAATCTCAGACACTGGTGGTAAAGACACCCAAGATCCCTTTGCTTACCTAACAAGTAAATTTTATCCAGGGCAGGGGGAGGAAAAGAGTAATTCACTCATTCAAAAGCAATGAAGTCCTAGCTGTTGCTCCAAGGGCAGGATGGGGACACAGCACACAAGTGTGAACATCCTTCATCAATCCAGCAACACAGAAAAATGCCCCATATGTACTATATAAAACCTGCAGATCAAGAGATATGAAAACATACAGCCTAATGGCCTTCCAATTGGGAACTGGAAGTATGACCACTTCTGTAGCAACAACTCAAAAAAAAAAAAAAAAAAAAGTGTGAAGCAAAATCTGCCTACAGCAGAAGGCAATAAAACCAGCAATATAGCTCAGAATTGAGGTCAGTGGGAGGTGGAAGTGAAGAAAGAAAAAAGAAAAGCAGAAGCTTTCAGTGGCGGGGCTGCACCACTCCCCCCAAGGGCAGGAAGAGCAGAGGAAAATGTACGGTTACATAGTGACACTGAAAAGGTGCCGAGGGAACCAAAGGATGGGGATCCTGCATAAGGCCTCATTTCATTCATGACAAAAACAACATTGTAGCACAGTACATAAAGTGAGGCTTGAGGATAACATTCCTTCTTCTCTACACCTGCCATTCCCATTAAAAACGTTTGTGTGCCTGCATACTCTCCTTATCTGACCTCTTTACATGCCCTACAGACCCCACCTTATCTGCTGATCTCTTAGTATGAGCATGTTTACATTCTGTCATATTGGGCCTGGGAGCTTGCTGGCATTTGCCCATGGAATTACCACCAACATTATGCACCTCTCTCCCTGTTTTATTACCTTGATCCTGCAACTGTGGCTGCACATACATGAGTTTGACTGTTATTTCTCTGCAGACCACCCTACAGCCACCCACCTGCCCCCCTCTTCAGCATTTGCTTACACGTGTCCAGAGCATGGATTATTCCTCACCAACCTATCTCCTGGCCAAGGAGGGCAATGCCAGCCTCCTGCTCTAACTTCTCCAGCTCCCCCACATTCAAACTAGATTTAAACATGGTCTTCTTTTGCATCAAACCATAACCATCTGTACAGACTGCACACAGTCCCATCCATGCTTCCCTCACTGCTCTATCTTCTCTTTCCTCATGACAAACCATGTCTCAGTCTACACAAACCCAACCAGAATTCTCCTGTAAAGCCCACTATTATCAAGTACATCTGCCTCTCTGAACCTTCCACCAGTTCCTTCTTCCATGCTGGGCCAGAAGCTGCTCACCTTCATTTTTAGCATCCTTGGCAAACTGGGATACAGGAAATCAAATTCCAAATCTGCTCAGTCAATGATAGCAAAATCATGTTTTTTCACTTACTATTTTCATACCTTCCTCTCATGTCCTTCTGCAAATCTCAGAGCTTTGCTCATAAAAACATTCATAAGAACCACTGTAGACTTTGGAATTGTGCCTTAAATGTCTGACAAAGATAAAGCTAGGTCATGAATGCTTCCACACAGCCACATCCACGCCGGCCAACTGTCCGTCTCACTGACAATCAGAAGGGGAAGAAATACAGGAAATACACATTTCTTGCTCTCTACTTTCATAACCCAGCCCATTCTTCTTGCATCCCAGCCCAGGAGTGACATTCCCAGACTGAATGTCCAAGAGATGGGAAAACTCACTAGTGTCAAATGATTAATATATAAAATAGAAAATAAATTGAAAATAAAAGGGAAGTCAGCATAAAGAATCCAAAAATATATTGTTAAATCTAAAGATTCCTAGCTGAGAAAAAGCAGTGACACCTTTGGGAACTATGAGGGTACGCTCAGGAAGTGTGATCATTCAAGCTTTTCAGGCAAGGAAATTATTTAACACTGTTTATATCCAAAGATATGGCAACACATTCATTCACCCAGCTCTTACTGAAACTTTGCCTTGCACTTACATTTGTCCTATGCAGAGAATATTGAGTCAGTTACAAATAATCCAGAACTGGATATTACAAGAGCAAGAGTCACAGTGTAATTTCAGAGTTGGTTCTAAGAGGCCATACTACTTTGAACAGTATCTCTAAATCTGCAGGTCTCAAAATGCTTCAGAAAGAAGCAGAACTACGTAGTAAGCCTCAGTGCCCACATGGGAAAATGAGTCACTGAAAGGTCAAGGCATCATCAAAGAGTACCGTGAAACAGTCACTGACTGAATCAGAAATCAGACTCACATCCCCAAGCCTTGGCTCGTGGATTTGTGGCATCTGAAGTGGGCAAAAGGTGGCACTTCCCCAGAGGAAAGCAGCCCTTTGCGTGGAAAAACACGGTTAAAAACCATAACTATTTTCAGCAGGCCAGTTCCCCAATTCAAACCATTCGACACGTGGCCAGACAGATGTGTAGGGCAACAAGAGGGAAGGTCAGGAGGGCAGGAGCAGGGCAGCCATCTCCTCGCTGCTCCACTCACAGCTTGGGATGGAAGGACCACTCTGGTCCTCTGGGTAGATTCAATTTTTCTTCAGACATACGCAACAAGCTAACACTTTTGCATTCACAATCATTTTTGTGCCATCTTGAAGTACTTAACCAACATTTGCTAATTAAATTTCACATTCTTTGGGGAATTTTCCTCATCTTGTTTTTGAGCAACCTAAGCGCGATAGCAACGAGTGAGATTACAGCCAAAGAAAGCTTCAATCGAGTTGTTTAAAACAAAATCTGCAGCCTCCGTGAAGCGAGCTCTGATGTAACAAAGCTGCAGCAAAGCAAGGAAGCTCTGCCTTAGGCAGGGAGTCTACAACATAACATGGAATTCATACAGGGATATCTAGTCAAATTTAATACAGCAAGAAAATGAAGAGTGCAGAGAAAGCTTCAGCAGTGGTTATTCCAGTGGTGGCTAGAAGGGCTTTAATCCAAAGCATCCTCAAAGCTTGAGGCCTCTTCCACCCTTCAAAAACCTGCATCCATTCGGTTTTATGTTACAGAACACTCTCACAAAGCAGCTGAGCATACGCTGTTAGAGTGAGCGAACAGAAACAACAAATGTTTTCTTCAGATTGAAAACAACTAACAGTTGAATTTTCATGGCAGTTCCGCATGAACAAATGCTTTTTCTCTTCCCTAAAGATGTTTCAAATGTACCATAAATTCTTGAGACTAATCTTGCATAGTTGCACTCCCGCTTTCCATAAGATTCTTGACGTAAAAAAATTGCTATTTCCATCCCTACTACAAATACATTTTTAAAGAAAAAACATCTGTAGGGCTTCGTTTTACTAGCAACACTAAATAGCATTCTCTCCATTTATTCCTAATGTTGTGAATCGAGCCATAAATGCTGCAGTGGGGATATCTGGAGAAAAAGAAGAAATAAAATGCAGAGAGAAGCCCAAACATCTGAATGCGACCCTTTCTCACACCCTGACATTTCTACTAGCATATAATATTGCCCTATAGCTGAAGACCCAAGGCATTAACTCACTGCTGCACCACTCAGTGCCTGACACATTCTGCAGGATATGGAAGCACGGCGTGCCTTAATTTAGCCAATTAAGGAAGTGACAGAAGTCAAGGAGCATTACAGCGGCCAATTCACGATGTCACGTTTACTTTCTATGAGCATGACTTTTCCATCTGCATCAAGGTAGAGCAAAAATGAAGACAGGATTTTACACTTCAAGTTTTAACAGAAGGTTTTCCATTAAAAGTCTTCCAACTCCTCAAAGTACTTTTAAGTAATTGCTTTTGGAACATTAAATATTGAATAAGTTATAGAAGAGTACTTCAAAAGGATTTTCGTTGCCATACCAAAAGATGAATATAGCTTATTTAATTGCTTATGCGATTTGCAACCAAACTATGTTACCTAATCTCAAGATCACATTTTGATAATTCATCCTTAAATACCAGTTTCCCCTGTTCGTGGCTACAAATACAAATAGAATTAGTGCTCTTCCAAATGGGGTCGATCAAATCCAACTGACAAGCTGCCCTTCTCCAGGAAATTCTATTTCAATCTCTCTTCTGTCATTTATGAGCCTAAAGAAAAGTTGCTAATAAGTGATACCAGGACCCAGGCTATGCACCTTGCTATTATATGGGGGACCAGAACAGGACAAACCAAGGCTGCATTAACACCTTAGGAAGCTTCTAATTAGCTACCCACTTACCCATCAAAAAATAAATAATGGTGCTGAGCACATACGTTTTAAAGAAAAGTGCTTTGGTACACAGTCTGCTCACCAGTTGCTTCAAATCTAACATGCAAGGGGATCAGATTCATTCTCCAATTCTCACTTGCTGAGAGGAGAGCTTCTCCCTTCTGGGTTATGTCTAGGAATTACACTTCTCAGCTCTGGAGGAACACATCCAGCTTTTTCTGCCAAGGAAGGTCACAGGGACACCAAGGAAGGAGGAAGTGCTCCATTTACAAAATCAAAGTCAGGGACGCACACGGTTCCTTCACTAAAAGTACTGTTGAGAAACAAATTAAACCAAAGAAGGATACAAATCTCATTAGGTGTTCTGGTTTCAAAAATGGGTCTTTAGAATATAAACTGTCTGCTTTTCTCCTGAAGACATTTAAAGCATATTTTGGTTTTCTCAGAACCACCAGAGGCTCATTCCTGGTTCTCCCAAGACAGCAAATACTGGGCACTTAGTGCACACCACAAGGAAATGTCATGAGCCAAAGACCAGAAACCAAACCTACAAGAGTTGCCTGGTTCAAGTAGCATTTTTTTTCCCCTCTCTTAAGATAACTGCAGCTTCGAAACTCCCTTCTGAAAGATCCCATCTCTGTCACAGGATAATTCGACTGATTATGAAACATCATTCAAACTTAACCCACAAAGCAGTAATGTGAAACAGAAACCACCCCAAGCATCCTCCAGTGAATCAGTTTGTAGAAGGCAAGAGGTTCAAGAGATTCTACGCCCACAGCAGTGCTAAGCACCACCACACCTCCCTCAGCAGGTCATCCTCACTCAGGAGTCAGTGCCAAAAAGTCACTGAAGTTTACTTCAATGCATCCAATTCCTCCCGTTTCACCTACAATTAAGATGGTCTCAAATTCCATAGCTACCATACACTATGCATAAAATATTCTTGCAAGACGACAATTTTTGCTTTTTCATCTGGGACTGGAAGCATAGGTACCTTAAAAACAGCTGCTGCACATTAATTTGTTCCTTCACTGTTAGGTCTGCTGCAGCTAAAACTGCTTTTTACGTCACTTAGCATGCAAGAAATCTGTGGTCACAATTTTTCATTTCCAGCCTCCTCATGCAGACCATTCATCAAAAGCATATCAGGAGCAGCAGCTTTCCAGAAGAGCTTTGGTTTGGAAGAGGAACTACAACCTGACTAATCCATACTAACTAAACCCACAGCTCACAAAATATGATGTATTGGAAGAGAAGCCAATCCTTCCATCTAAAGGGTTCACAGAACAAGCATCGGCCTCAACTCTCTCCTCAGTCAGCTGGGCTTATACAAAAATCATTCTCAATCTGAACTAAAAAGTCAGTAAGGTTAAAGTAATTTTCTTTTACTGTATATAATAACATCTAGGTCTATTTAGATACTCCATAGGATAAGCAAGATGGCCCTCTGGAAACAAGGTTTGTGATTTATTTATATGTAATTGTGATTTATTGACATGAACAATGAAGTTTGAGATGTTCTACTACACAGAGAATACGACAGATAAAAATACAGTCCTTGTTGAAGCTCACACAACAGCCTCTAGGTCACAGAAAATGGCAAGGAACGGAAGGGATCTTCAATCACAAACAGCAGAAGCACCTCTGCTTTGGGGGAAGGGTAGAAAACAGGTAGTTTAAAAAAAAAAAAGTCAAGGTTCTAGATGGGTACAAGTCTCTTTGAAACCACAGGGAAATATCAACATCTAGAGAAATATCAGCCAGAGGTAAGCAGCTGCTTCTGCAAGAAAGGTTTTGAGAGTAACACTCCGAGAAAGGTGAAGTGTATGGGAAAGCTCCACCTTCCTGACAGCCCTTCTCTGTCAAGAAAGCATTTTAAACAACATGAAAAGCAGAAACAGTGATAGAATAATAGGTGAAGACTCCAGCTGAACTGTAATAGTACGCTCATCTGGTTTGCTGAGCAGCACTTGAACTTCTAATCCACTATATTTTTTAGGCTTAACTTTCCAATAGTGACAGAGATGAAACAATAGGTTCATGAGAAGAAAGAGGCAGATGCATTTCCAAATGGATTTTCCATATGAAAACATGATTCATATCCACATTTATTGGACATCCTCCTCACAGTGTGAATGCAGGTGAATTCATGCAGGAGAGCACTGCCCAGGGATGTCCACCCGCAGCCCATGCCCCACAGCCAGGACAGATGTGCCTCTGACTGCACGAGGGCTACAGACAGAGTTAACCACACACACTTTCCCCGAAGCACCGTAAGGCACAACTAAACGCATGGCAGAAGAGGAAGAATTAAAGAGACATTATATTAGTTTAAGCATATTTTATAATTTTATCTCGTCTTTTCTCATTTATGGGTCGTGTTCCCCTCGCCGTCTTCGTGAATGCATTTTTATTTTCAGGTTTACCCAAGGCCAATTTGCACACACACAATTTCTAAGTCCTGGTCAACAGTCTGCCCAAATAACATCAGCATAAAAATTTAATTGCCCGAGTTTCTTATTGCTGAGAAATACAAACAGGAGGGTTTTTCAGAACAGCTTACTTTTTTTTTTTTTTTTAAACCAACACAGTGACTTAATTTTGCAATAGCCTTTGAAATCATAAGCAGGTGAAGTCATTGACTTCAAAACCACACAGACCAACATCCTCCTGAAGCCTGAAACAAAACTGCCTATCAAATCAGTCAGGGAGTGGCAGCACTACAAGAGCGGCTTAGATGTGAAGCTATTCAAGGACACAGAAATCTCTCTCAGGATACTGGGAGGAAACATAGCTCCAAGGTAAGTTTGAGCTTTCTGTGTGCACACCAGCTGAAGCCCTGGTAGGCCCAGACTGTGGACAACGCTTACCAGACAGTGGATAAAGGCTGAAGTAGCACGGAAGAGAGAGGAAGCATCACAAAACAACATTATTCGATGGAGACTCATTGAAGGAGAAACTAAAACTGAAGATAAATTCAGCATGTTCCTGGATATTTACATAATTTAGAAGTAGTCCAAAGTAAATATTTACAGACAGCATTCTACGTAGGTCAGAATTTTTACTTCAAACATTTACAGTACAGAGACCAGGTAGCAGGTTGCTAATCGCTTGCCATCTGAAACACCGATTCAGATTTGACTGAAGAACATAAACGACACGAAGAGTTCGAGCCTGCATCCAGGAAACATTTGTTTGCATTATGAAACCACTGTCTGGTTAGTAGCCTGTTCTCAGGATTGTACTGCATTGCACAGCACCTGCGTGAGGCACAGATCTGTTCCAACTTAAACAATTGTTAAAATCTTAAACTTAAGTGACCACACACACAAGAATTTTGAATAGTACTTGTGACCGTACAAGAAAACCTTCACTGAAACCATTTTGTAGGAAAGCACAGAAAAAAAAAAATCATTTCAGCAAAACTTTGGCTGAGAGCTTTGAACAAATTAAATGTCAATATTAAGAATACAATAGTAGAGAAAATAAAGAAAATATTTTTCTCTGATACAGAATATTATCCTGTTACTTTCAGACATTTAGCAGTAGTTGAAGCAGTCAGCTTCCCCTCCCTGTAAGCATCTCTCACTCATGCTGTAACTGAGAAATGAGGTAGATTAGAGGATGCAGCAACAAGAACCTGAGGGCACCAGAAGGAGGAAATTGAAAGGAAGCATTCACGTTTGTCACTGCTTTTACCTCCATTTTTGAGACACTTTTATAGACTCCTCACAATGAGGAACACCCAGAAAGAGCAACTAAAAAGAGTGGTTACAGGACTCCAATGTATTTAGAGTAAATCAGCAGCATAATATAGAATAATAAATATACTCCGACTTTGTAATTTAATTCAAATTGTAAGAGTTAGCTGTAGTTGGTTTGTACCTAAAAGAATAGAGAGAACTAACGCCTGTGGAAGCAAACACTTGCAGTATCCTCTCCATACACTAACAAATGGCATTTTAACCCCTAGAAAGAAGATTCCAAAGCGCCACCCTCTCCTGCATCACAGCGACCAACATCAAACAGCGTATTACGAACAGACAGATCAAACTGCACACAAAGCACAACAGAATTTTGTTTCCTAAGCAGTCCATATTCTATCACAGAGAAAAGCCATGTCAAGAAAAAAATTAACCACGCTATTGCAAAAAGGGTCACTGCGGTTGGCTTGTTTCCTCTGAACTTTTGAGGATGAAGGTCTTTCGTCCCCCAACAGGAGACATTAGATTTTAGCTAGTTAGAAATCCACTTCAAAGATTACATACTCCCTTTCCAAATGTCAAGGCTCTTCAGTTAATCACGAACGATATCCTGCAGAGTAAAACTCCAGTGCAAAATTTCAACAGATCTGCACGGTCCCTACATGCAGTGACACAATGCTGTGCGTCCACTTGTTTGGACATCTCAGCTGTACCCAGGGCCTCCTTACACACCACAATAACACCCACAACAGCACCATTTTTCCTTTAAGTCAACAAGCCTAAAATGAAAAGCTCTCTGCCTGAGTTTGAGCAGCACACAACTGTGTAACTATACATAAAGATACTGGATAATACAAGAATATTGCCACAAAACTCAAAGCTAAACATCCTCCTCATCGCAGTGTTATCTTTATTATTATTGTTATTACGTTACAATGATATTTATGGTCATGAAGACCATATAACTGACGCATGAACAAGCCCATTTTGGACAAGATGGTTCAGCCTCACAACTTACATACTTGAGCCTGTCTAACACTAACAGCACACAGTCCATCTGGAACCTTATCCAACTGCCACCAATTGGACACTGACCATTTTGTTATGCACAGACCCCAGTGAGCACAACGTTCTCTACCACCAAGGCAGAATTACTCCAGAAAAGGCCATTTCCCTGGTGCCCTCTGGTAGCCCCGAGGTGAGGGGGGCTGTGGCTGCTGATGGGTCCTAATGGCATAACCCAGCACAAGCAGCTGCCCACTGACAGCCTCAGCAGGAGGAGAGCATCCTCAGGAACGAACGCACTTCTGCCCCACGTTCCAGAAGACTGACTTCGAAGAGATTTTTTTGAAGAACGGGCTTTTTTCTTTAATTATTACTGTGGTTGGTTGTTGTTTTTTTTTCTCTGTTTCTTTTTTTTTTTTTTCTTTCTTTCTTTTTTTCAGATCGCGCTTCTCCCCACAGGAGGATCACGGCAACCCCCGCCCCACCGCTCTACACTTCTCCCCCAAGTTCCCCTCACTCAGGGGCCGCTCCCGCGGCCCC